>NC_030438.2:15288368-15638368 GCF_001660625.3 Ictalurus punctatus
AGAAACAGAAATGAATAGGAGATGCACTATTTGTTTATTTATCTAACTGTTTTTCCCCAATTGTCAGTTGAATTGCTCTGGTAGCCGGACCTACTTCATGCGGTCTTACTGAGTTCCGATATAAACCCATATTTCTACCACATTTCTATACAAACTGGCTCAAAATGGCTGGTATGGAAAAAAAGGATAAACACATAACGGTAAATTTAAACATTTAACGTCTGTCCTTTTTCCCTTTTTAATCTTCAGTCTGAACTGGATCTGATTGGTCAAAAGGTTTTGATTCATTTTCTAGAGCAGCAGTTCTGACCATTTTATGTTGTGTTTTATGTCTATGTTAACATACTTCTATAGAAGCAATTCATCCACAGGAACCTGCATGATAGATGCGCGGCATAAACTGATTTGAAAAAGGCGTCATTGTTGATATGGTGATATTCTCTGTGAGAAATTATTCTGCGAAAATATCGAAGATCCAAAAACCTCATTAGTCTGTGGACTCTAAGGTCGCTCTGTACAGCACTTTGGTCAATGAAAACCTTTTTTTTGTTTGTTTGTTTTTTTTTTTTAAATGTGCTATATAGCTCAATTTGACTTGACTAAATTTAGGACAAACTGATCAGAATATATATAATAGATATATAATGTATAATACTGATCCACATAAGAGCCTGCGATGCAAATCAAGTATTTGCTAAATACACGCAATATACCGTACAGTCATGACAGTGTAATCTGAACAACAGTATTGCATTTTACATCATATCCCATTCCACTGAAATAATGTAACTGTTGTATACACTCAGAAGAGTTTTTAAAAAAAAAAAAAAAAGTGCTAGCAAAAGTAATGGTGTCTCATGAGAGCGTCTCCTATGGAAATATGGCTCCGGTGTGAGAACGCCAAGCCGGCACACCACCCATTTTCTGTTAGCTGAACCATTTCAGCGGTGCTCTAATGAAGAAGAGCCTGAGGGTTGGCAAGTAATGGCCTAGAAAGCCTGACATTTTGCCTGCCAGTAATAGCAATAGCTACTGTAACAGCAGTGCAGCTCAGCCATGATGTACTCCAGGCACTCATTGCCCTTTGTATGGAGGGTGGAAATGCCATTTGGAAAAAAAAAAAAAATACAAATTGAATAAAAATCAAGTGAAGAATAAATACAACAGCCAGACAGCCATAGTGGCCCTCTGTCCACATCAGGGCACGTGGAGAGTAATGCCCCCTATTTCACTACTTTTGATTTAGAGAAATAACTTCAAGCTCGACCCAGGCGCCTGGAGAAGAAAAACGATATTGCACATTCAGAATAACTCGCCGGTGCATTACGGCACCTAACCTCCGCCGCCCTTTGAAATGGAGACCGATTCTTTAAATTCTTCCCGGCCCGCGGAGCCGATAAGCAATTGGACAACGTGCCCAAAGTTCACCTCGGCTTTCTCTTCCCCGCCGAAAGCCATCTGCATTCTTTCCGTAATTTTCCCAGGCACCCGAGATCAGCGGCTAATCGGGAGAGATCTGACACCGGGATCGCCGTGCAAAATATTTTCCCATAATTCTCTGCTCTTGTAAAAGCCTGGCGCATCCTGTAAGGACCTGAAAAGTCTCAGGGAGGAAAAAAAAAAAGCTTCAAATGCCACGTGAGGGATCCTTGTTTTGTTTTTTTTTTTGCTCTTCCGGCTTTACAAAAAGCGTTGGATGCCAGTTGAGCATATCATGCTCTTAATAATGTGCTCCCTAATCACCTCCAAAGTAAGTTAATGCCTTGTGTGTGTGTGTGTGTGTGTGTGTGTGTGTGTGTGTGTGTGTGTGTGTGTGTGTGTGTTATCTCTCCTCCTACAGAAAACCAAGGCTCCAGTCCCAGTGGTTTTGAGCTCAGGCCCCAGGTGGCTACTGGATGTGACTTGGCAAGGAGCAGAAGACAACAAAAACAACTGCGTGGTGTACAGCAAAGGTAAGATCCCAGGTTTATCACTCCACCACACACACACACACACACACACACACACACACACACACACACACACACACACACACATACAAACACATACAGTTCACTTGCTTTCTCTTTTGGTTCCATCGTCTACATTTAAAGGACAGCACATAGACAGTGAATGACACAACAGGGATATATACCTTCGAAGACCTTCCTTTTCTGTGTTCCTGTATTTCTCAGGTGTTTGCAAATGTGTGTAATGTGGATGAGACTAGTGTAACACCTAACTAGTTTAAGGAAATAATGATATATTTATTATAAATTTTTGCACATCCCTATATATACACAGGTGCAATCAAAATGATTCAACCCCCAGTGCCAATCAGGTTTATTGTCAAAATTTAGAGACTTTCAGCTGTTTGCGATGAACAAATCAAACACACACAGTTGAAATAGTTCAACACGATGAATGCTTCAAGTGGTTTCCACAAAATTCAACTGAAAATGCAACTTATAATGATTTCTCCAGTCTCAAAATGATTCACCCCCCTGAATAGAATCCCTCAAACAGCACAAATATGCAAAACAGGTGCTGTCTCAAGCACACCTGATCCAACTAATCAAGGGCTTCGTTAGTTGTACCAGGTGTGCTTGAGCTGGAACACATGAAATACCTGAACTGGCTAGGGGCAGAAAGTTGATGAAGTACCTGGACGGGGCAGAAAAAGGAAGCTATCAACGGCTGCAAGCAGATTTCTGAGAAGGCAGGTTGTGAAAAACCCTCGAGTGACTGCAAAAGACATGCAGCAAGACTTGGGACACCAGGCACTGAGGTTTCGGTGAGCACAGTAAGGCGTGTACTAAACGCAGGTTTCCATGCCAGAACCCCAAGACGTACACCACTACTGACACAAAAGCACAAGAAAAGTCGTCTCAAAATCATATAAATAAGTCACAGAAGTTTTGGGATTCTGTTCTGTGGAGCGATGAAATAAAACTGGAACTTTACAGCAGAATGGATCAGCGATATGTCTGGAGGAAGAATGAAGAAAGAACATTGCTCACAGTCAAGCATGGTGGTGGGTCGGTGATGCTCTGGGGCTGCTTTGCATCCTCTGGCACTGGAAACCTGCAGCGTGTGGAAGACAAGATGGATTCATTGAAGCATCAGGAAATCCTAGGAGAAAACCTCATGCCATCTGTGAGGAAGCTGAAGCTTGGGCATCATCGGACCTTTCAACAGGACAATGATCCCAAGCATACCTCAAATTCCACTAAGACTTGGTTGCAGAAGAAGTCCTAGAAGATACTACAGGGCCATCACAGTCACCTGACTTGAACCCCATAGAAAATCTCTGGTGGGATTTGAAGGCGGCGGTTGCAGCACGCAGACCCAAGAATATTACTGAACTGGAGGCCGTTGCTCATGAGGAATGGGCTGAGATTCCTCAGGAACGCTGTCAGAAGCTATTCATTTCGTTTGCAGCAGGTCATAACAGCAAAAGGGTGCTCTACTAAGTACTAAAGATGCTTGCCATGAAGGGGTTGAATTATTGTGAAACTGGAGAAATCATTATAAGTTGCATCTTCAGTTGAACTTGTGGAAACCACTTGAAGCATTCGTTGTGTTGAACTATTTAAATTGCTTGTGTTTGATTTGTGCATTGCAAATAAACCTGATTTGCAATGGGGTTGAATAATTTTGGTTGCAACCTTTTATGTATAAGGGTGCCAATAATTGCTGCACACCTACATTTAACATAGATATTTATTTATTTTTTTGTATTTATTTGTTTGTATTTTTGTGAATTTTTCAAATAGAAGATCAAAAGGTTAAACAATAAAGACAATTTTTCACAGCCTTCTTTGCTCATATTTACCAAGGGTGCCAATATTAGTGGAGGACGCTGTATATATTATACATAGAGCAGCTTGCAGAAGCACCACAGCTCTTCTGTAGACTTTTATTTTTGTAGCAAAACCCTGCAACCTTCATTATTATTATTATTATTATTATTATTATTATTATTATTATTTTGCCTGAAAAATAATTTCTTACGTAATATGTTGTTTTCTTGACTGGCATTTTTCTGTAAAATGTAAATCTGTGTTGGAAAACTAATGTTTGGAAACTGAAAATGTTTGTGAACTGACTCAATGTAGAAATCATAAAATGAAAATCTATAACAAAGCATGTACTAATAAAAAATAGGGTGGCTAAAACTTTTGCACAGTACTGTATATACAGTAAATAACCAAAACCAAAATTAAACAAAAAAGTTTCAATCCATTAATTGTTCTTTTTTTTTTTCTTTTTTTTTCCTGAGATGATTTTGAAAATGACCCACATGTCTTACTTATTTATCACGTTGATGTTATAAGCTGAGCGAGAAGAAAGGTCTGTGAAGAAACGTCTGTTTGTTTGTTTGTTTGTTTGTTTGTTTATTTCTGGTTAGCGATGCCTCATTCATCGGTGTGTTTGATAGCTGTTGTGTACGATAGTGTTCGAACCTGGCAGCAGAGGCAGCAATTCTACAGTACAGTAGTCGGTGCAGTAGAAAGCTTTTTTTGTCCCAGCACCTGGTGGTTCCTGTAAAATCCATTATATAAGCAGTTTCTACAATCCGTTATATAACTCCAGTTTCTGCAAACAGCTGGCTTGACCACTGTGACGGTTGCTGTAGTATAATTTCGGGAAGTCCAGAGGGAGGGGGTTACGAACTGGATGGGGAGTTGCAGCCAGACACAAAAGGGATGGGGCGCACTGGAGTAAGGAAACTGATTGGGTGAATAAAAAAAAAAAAAAAGAACAGCACTGTAAAACCAGATGAGTTCATTTAACTCAAAAAATTTGAGGAAACTAATTACCTTAAGCCAGATACACTTAAATATAACAAAAATTTCTTTTAACTGACAAAGTTTGAGTTAAACAGTTCAGTGTATTTGGCTTAAAGAAATTGATTAATCAACTTAATAATTTTGAGGTAATTAGTTTCCTCAAGTTATCCGCTTTCACAGTGAGGTAGAATCGGGGTAATAGATGGAAATGCATTTTAATCTGTATTTTGAATACGTCAGCGTTGGGGTGTCTGTCCTATCATACACTGTGACTAATCTAGACCTGGGAAAACCCTTCACATGGTGAGATTGTGACATGTTCTACTAGCTATAGTTCTGGAAACTTTCCTGAAGTGAAAGATATTTTTCTTTTGCATCTCAGCCACGTGTACACAAGTCCTAGCGTTGTAAAGTTCGCTCACCGTAAAAAGTGAAAAGAGAGAAGACTTGCATCAAGATTTCATTCATTTCATTCACAGACATGATGACGGATTATAAAATCTGAACTGATGAGGCGTATGTTCAGTTTGCTGCAGCACATGGAGTGACTATGTATAACTTGATCAAATTGTGGCACTCACTGTGTCAGGAAATCACACTTAACTAGCAAGGTTTGAGTCATGTTTATGCAGACTGACTGTTTTTACCAGCCAATATTACCCCGTATGATGATTTTAGCAGGAAGTTGGATTAAGCCAGATTAGAAAACATTTCCATTGTCTTTTTTCGAGAAGTACGGTTATGTCTTTTTTTGGCTGTATGCCAGATTTCTGCCACAACGACATCCAGGAGATTTTGCCAAACCACCATCCATATAATACGCACACACACACACACGTCTTTTTATAAGCATTGTTTCATTTTAAAAAATCAGTTTGATACCACACAGTTATAAAACTAAAAAAACAACAACAACCCAAACACACAATTTAATAACAGAGGGTTTTTAAAATTTTACATCCAGTCTGCTTGCGTTACATGTTATCCAGGAGAAACATCGTAATATCTTCATAGCAGCACGGCAACACAAACCTACACATGCTGTCAAAACATAACAAAGTTGCAGCGATGAGATCTGAGGCTCCCTGTCGTCTCACATTTACGTTCTACCGCGTGTGGGTGACTCACAGTGCGCTCCATTGTTGCAGATCGCAGCACATTGACACTACAATTTTAAAGCTTTACATGAAGCTCCGGCTAAGTAGTCTGGAGTAGGGTGACATTTGAAAATAAATAAATAAATAAATAAGTAACAGAGTACATAAATGGCGATGAGAGTTGGGTGAATTGTGAAGGACAGCTCGGCTCAACCCGGGATCTGAAACGAACAAGTGAACGAGCGGGATTTGCAATTGGTGGATTTTCAGCCTCTTGGTTCTTGTCGGCTAATCACTATACTGCTCTGGGGGAGTTATCCTCTTAACTGGCTACTTAACTTTGTGCTCTTTATCAGCGGAATCATTAAAGTTTTGATAAGCTGTTAAAGACGATTACGTGTAATCTTTTTTTTTTTTTTTTTTTTGCCAGGAGACCTACTATATGAAACAGCTGCTAATAAAAAGATTCTAGAGCTAAGAGCTGTATGATATTGGCTCTATCACAGCTTTCTTTCCAAAATCAAAGTGGACGTTCTTGATGTCTGGAATGTACTCGGTACAGTTTGTAGTGAACTATTTGTTGCTCGTACTTACATCAGCTCACAGGAATGACTTTTATGTGCATGTTTAGTAATACGAAACCAAGGCCAAGCTGAAGAGTGGGTTGTATAGAAAATGCCCTGGTAATGAATGTATCCCAGCATTCTGTGTGGCATCATTCATTATAAATGGGTGAGAATGATTCCCCTTTGGGTTGCTTCAAGCAAGCAGGACAGGCTTCGACCTATATATAGACCACTGCAGGCTAATAACTACAGCGTGCAGGCAAAATCCAGTCTGCTATTGGGTCATGCTACATTTACAGGAAGTGTGTTAGACTATAAATTAGGAAGTGCAAGATTGTGTCTCGAGTGTCAAACTTTTCTCATACGCAGTCGTCTCATATAGAATATTTGTTTAGGTTCTGTCTGGTGCTGTATGTTATAGAACGAGTTCTTTACTGTATCTCAGTTTGCAAGTGGTATCATTTGTTTTACATTAGCCTCACAGTGAGACTTCATCCAGGCAGCACTAAACCTCTCCACTTCATCACCATAACTCATTATCCACCTGCAAGTGCCACAATACCCCATCTACACACTCCAGCAGCTTCTTTCAGCTCCCAGACTCTCCCCGCACTACTCTCATTAAACACGAGCAACCCTTTTTTTTTCTCTCTCTCTCGCACGGAAACTCTACACGCGAACATGCTAACGTGAAACGTGAAAGCCGATGAAAGCAAGGTGGAGTTAGACATTCGCGTAATGTTAATTAGTTCCCGCTCGCTCACATTCACTATTGATATTTCTGGGTGAGGTCTTGCTTTGAGAAGCAGACGGAAAACATTGTTTGTCGAACAGTTTGAACTCTGTTAACATTAAAAGGGTACTGCTTGCATTTTTCTTAAGATCCTGATCAAAATATTAATCAGGGAGAATTCAATTAGTGGTTGGATTTCGTGTAATTTCATACGCATCAAGTCGTGAAGGAAAGATACGAGCGCTGAACGCCACCCCTAACCCTGAACAAAAAACTTGAGTATATAGGGTAAAATGCGAAATATTGTCGTGCATTGTGGACATCAGTGTGCATTTTTTAACATTTTTGGTAAAATATGGACGAAAAAGTGTTTCATAGTTTCACTTAATTTATTGTTAGAAATTTGTGAACATCAAATTTGCTTTGTATTGTTGTGCACTTTTTCGGGACCTTTGAACCAGACAAGTTTTATCAATATTTCACAGAGTTTTTATTTAATTTAATTTTTTTTAATGAACAAAATGCTTGATTTAGTCGTGGCTCTTTTTTTTTTTCTTCTTCAAAATTTGCGATGCAACTTAGAGTTTTTTTTTGTAAAAAAATTTTTGCTGAAATTGTTATCGTTCAGTGATGCTTGTTGGTAAATGAGACCTTTTAGCTGTACTCATGTTCGGCGCGCGTGACTCGAAGAGGCCTTTGGCTGAAGAATGCGTGTTGCGATGACGTCATGAAGCGTCTTGGCAAAAATCTGTGGTAATTTTGAATACTGCGCTGTTTCCTTGATTTTGCATTAATTTCTGCAGTCGCAAAATTGCTAAATCCTGGAGGGACTGTTTAATAACACTTTAATAAATGAGGCAAAAAAAAAAAAAAAGTCAAAATCAATTGTATTAGTGCATGCTATATTCCATACATTGCATGCTGCCAAAACATGTAGCAAAAAAAAAATACCATCAAGCACCGTTCTGTATGCAAATCTCACGGTTCATCCATTTTACCTTCTCTCGCCTTTATTTTCTAGTCGTTTATTGTTTTTTTTATATGAACAGTAATATGAAATAATCGACAAGTTCTTAAGATATACCAAAGTGCAACTGAATTCTCAAAACTGACTGGTCTGAAAGTGTTGATTAATTTTCTATAACCGCAGCTCTTACAGTAGTTACGGCTACGAGACCAATCCCAAGTTTTCATGAACACGTTTGTTCTAATTCATACGATACGTACTAATAATAAACAGGTGCTAAACATGCTGTTATTTGACGACGGAAAACCTGTACTTGTTGAAGTGGTGAAGTTTTCTGTCAGGAGAGGTTTCTTTAACATTTATGGAAGGAGTCTTCAGTGTCAGCATTTTGTAACGGAACGAGACAAGGAGCGTTTTCTGTCTCTTAAATTCAAGAGAGAGAAAGGAAGTGAGGGAGCGACTGATTATAGATGTTATAACATAAGAGCTAGCTTGTTTTGCAGACATTCCACATTAAATGCAACTATAAGCGGATAAAAAAGTATGATGTGTGGTTTAATCAAATATTTTTTTTAAATGATTGATGTTGATGATTATTTTTCTATAACAGCATGCCCCATCGTGTTTTGTTCTTTTCTTGAGTTATTTGTAGTACTATTAATAAAAGGCTTGTTCAGTTGATCATTTTTTTACACTGTAGCTCTTCTAGTCAAAAAGTTTGCGACACACACACCAGATCTCCATCTCTTCACTGTTCTCAAAACTCTTCATATCGGATTCGAAAGTTTCAGCCAAACACGAAAAGCCAAGTCAAGTTAAAACACAGAAAGGAAAACTGCTCCTCAAAAAGAGGCACGTTTTAATTGTTTTTTTCGCCTGAACCTCCGCTTTGAGTGTCACGGTGGCGAAGTGCGAGGAGGTGCCTGGGTTATTATCTGCTATCTGCAAAGCCAGGCAAACTGTGAGTGCGTAATAACCAAACAACAGAACACAATGTCAAAAATTCATTATCAGTGTATTAAAACTTAGTCGTACCCTGAAGGGGTCCCCGTCGCAGTGCAGAGCGCCGCCGTAATTATGTTTAATTAAAACACAACAGAGATCAACAGAATCGTTTTCATTAGGAAATTATTAATGATTCTGTCGCAACAATAATTGATTGCGCTGAGCCAGGCGGTAAGTGTGCACGGTCAGGGTTGGTGTGACTGGAGGAGAGGGAGCGAGAAGGAAGAGAAGGAGGGGGAGAAGATTGAGAGAGAGAGAGAGAGAGAGGTAACGTGTTTAAGAAGTGAGAGTCTGAATCGGAAATGGCTCCCTACTACTCATATTGTTGCAATAAACACACGATGGAATAGAGCCCTACGAAGTGCACTCACTATATGTCACTCTACTTCTTAACATAGAGTTAACGTAGGTAAGTCGTCCTTTTAAAAGTGGTGTCCGTGCACATGGGGGTCAAAACTCCCTCTTGGAAAAAATGGTCCCATGTCTGAAAGGATCAAGATAAGTCAGGAATAAAATGTGAAGCTAGTGTTACCACCATGAAGATGATTCATTTCCCATTACAACGCTTCCTGATGTGTTTTATTCCTCTTATACCACAGCAGTTTTTCACATTGTTTTTTTTTTTTATTCATTGAAGAATGACACATTGCACTTTTCAATCCGTTTTATCTGTTATAGTTGCATTTAATATCAACAGTCACTTAAATCAGCTACAAACATATTAGCACGTACCCTCATAAGCCTCATTTTTCTCTCTTTCTTGAATTGAACCCTCTCTCACAGTACACTGCTGTTCCGTCCTGCCGGCAGAACGGAAATCGACTTATCAGAAATTTTCAATCAGGATAAACGGATGATTTTTTCGCCGCAGGTTCGTTATAAGATGAGTCGGGACACTGTTGGGTTTCTGTGTGTAGAGTATCGTGACTCTGTGTTTAACTGCTGGTGAGCAGGGCGATGGGAAAGGGCAGGGGTGTGAGCCCCCTGCTGGGCAAACAATTCACACCTCTCCACCGTAACATTGATACAGAGATAAAACGCCACAACTAAAGTTTCTTTGACAGTGAGAGACCGTATACAACTGCCGCAACCGAGTGTCAACTTTTATATGAGCCATTAAACACTACTGTGGAGTGTGACGTTACGAATGAATTCAGTGCTGAACACGGGAAAAAGAGGTGAAAACTCCATTTTTTTTGGCCTCTGGTAAAAAGATAATAATGTTAATAAGACATACAGTTTGTTATGCGAATACTAATGTTCATTTAAAAAATAAAATAAATAAAAGGAAAGCACAAACTCCTCTGTCTGGAAGACTTTCTTTAGGTCTGTGTAACAAAGCACTGACACTGGAGACTCCTTCCAAAAAATGCAAAATATACATCTCCTCACAGAAAACTAATCAATCATCATCCATACCAACACCTTCATATAGTAATATGGACATACAGGCACCATCTCTGTCACACACATGCACACACAATATTACAACACTGTTTTTGAAGGCATCGATTTGTGTACAGCTACACACGGCATTACGCTGCATAATGCCTGCTAACTGTAATAACATTCATAGTTCATAAATCTGTAACTTGTAACACAGATTTTGTGTATATGCCTCGTATGTAACATTCCATAATATACATCTTCAACATAAACTACCACAGCCCCACTCTGCTCTAGGTTTACTCTGAACAATTTGTAGCTACGACTTGTAGAAATTTTATTTCACCCTC
Organism: Ictalurus punctatus; assembly: GCF_001660625.3. NCBI lineage: Eukaryota > Metazoa > Chordata > Actinopteri > Siluriformes > Ictaluridae > Ictalurus > Ictalurus punctatus. The sequence continues at coordinate 15,299,245 of NC_030438.2, forward strand.
ACTCTATGTGCATAGATGTAATAATTTGTAGCTCTATGTGCATAGTTTTCACAAGGTATAGCTACAACTTGTAGAATTTTTTTAGACCTGATTTGTGTGTAGTTTTAACAATTTGTAGCTACAACTTTATAGAAATTGTCGTTCAGCTTTACCCTATGTGCATAGTTTTTAGAATTTATAGCTATAACTTATTTTAAAAATTCCACCCTACTCTATGTGCATAGTTTTGACAAGTTTTAGCTATAATTTGTGGAAATTTTTTCAGACCTGATCTATGTGTGTAGTTTTAACAATTTGTAGCTACAATGTGTAGAATTTTTATTTCAGCTTCACTCTGTGCATAGATTTGAGAAATTATATCTACAACTTGTACAATTTTTTTTAGCCCCACGCTATGTACGTAGCTTTTGTAGCTACAAGCTATATATTTTCCTGCCCTACTCTGTGTGTGTTTAGTTTTGACAGTTTGATTCTACAATTTGTAGAAATTTTCTTTCAGCCCTGCTCTGTGTGCATAGTTTTGACAAGTTATAGCTACAACTTGTAGAATTTTTTCCATACCTGATCTGTGTGTGTAGTTTTAATGATTTAGAGCTACAACTTGTAGAAATTTTCTTTCAGCTCCACTCTGTGCACAGTTTTGACAAGTTATAGCTACAACTTTTTTCATCCACACTCTATGTGCGTAGTTTTAACAATTTGCAAAAAATTTGTCTGACTTAGTTTGATTTGACAAAGTTATAGTACTGGTGCCATGGACACCCAATTTTGTGTGAAACTGGGGGAGCAAAGTTGGGTCTGAGGTCCAAGGGAATTTTTGTTTTTACTACTATTTTCCTTCTATTTTATGCACAGAATTTAATTAATTGAACAATGTAATCAATAATTAAGGTTTTGTACATACTCGTAATAATTGTTTCATGAGTCTAAAGTTCACTTCTTATTCACTAGTTTCTTGTATGCAGTTTCTGTTCCGTTTCAAAAGGTCAAGTACTTACATTCTTGCACCTATAGATGGTTCTGTGAAGGCTGTAAACATGCTGAATAAAAGAGGGAAATCAAACGTCTTAAAAATTAGACAATGTCATATGAGATACAGATTAACACACTATTAAAATGCTTACTACCAAGAAATTTCATGCTCGAATTTTTTTTGGTAGTTCTTCAAAACGAAAACGAATTGCACTGCACAATGTGTATCTTACAAATAAAACATAACGTTGCTGCAGCGAAGCGTGAGGCGTTTACACGCCTTTTTAATCTGATGTTTTGTTTTAGGGGAGGTTGAGAAAATTACAGGAGAAAAATGACTTGGTTAAAGTCGTGCTTATACGGTTATTTCCATTGATATTTTTAATTAAAATACAAAACTGTATGTTGTGCAAGAAGATTTCTGAATTGCCTATGGTTTAGACTATGGTAAAGACTTATAAGAGATAGAAAAGCCGAGAGAGAGAGAGAGAGAGAGAGAGTAGCGTGTAAAGATCAAGCAGGGTCCTGCTGCTGCCATTAATTATGATCCTATTGTGTAGCACAGGGGCTAATAAGAGTGATGTAAAGCACCCCAGCGGCATCCTAATCAGCCCTGTGAAGTACCTGCAACCTGGAGTGCCACAGCTTTGTGTGTGTGTGTGTGTGTGTGTGTATATATAGGGTGTGTGGAGTCCATCTTTTAAAGGCCTGCGTGGGCATGATGATTTAACCCAGCATAATTATATAATCGATGGTGAGAAATGCTTGTGTATCGATTGGCACGCTCTGTGTCAATGTGGGAGCAGGAGCTTTTAACAGAACACACACATACACACATCCACCCCCATGCAAACCTTCTGGTAATGGCTAATAGATCAGCAAACTGAACAAAATATATATCAGTCCTTTCCTTGAGCTTTCAAGGTTGCATTAGGACTTATATAAGATCCCACTTTCCATTTTCGAACGCCCTAATCGTTACATTTTGCGCAGGACAGTATCTTCCTAAACATTTTGTAATTTTTCACACTTCAGTTCTACATGCAATTGTGTGTTTAAAGAGTGAAGATAGGGACTCTAAATCAGGAAAATCCTCCCACGTTCTCCTTCTGTGACTCATTTTTTTTTTTTTTTTTTTTTAAAGTGCATTATGGTGGTTATCTCCCAGCATATTTGGAGATCAGGATAAGTGGATTTAGGATCTTTTTTTTCCCCCGACTGGTCGATTGTCACTCCACACGGCACGCCCACAATAGAGAATTTCTAATAAAAATCTGCAAAAGCTAATGTGATTATATGCTGTTTTTGGTAGTGCTTAGAGACCAGTGTGTATTTAGAGTATAAAAAATTGATTAAATGTGGAGGTCTGGTGTTAGAAAGCTGAATGAAGGGCTTACAGGTAAGCTTTCCTTGTTAATTTCTTAATATCACAGACAACATCACATAATCTATAAAATGTATCAGAAATAAGGCCGGATTTATTCATTTTACCATATCGTCAAGACTATTATGAGACCATTGAAGTGGGCTTCTAATGAAATAACGTCGTTTTGATCTAAATGCATCTGCATTTACAAGAAAATATGTAGTACGTGCATTATATTCGATGTTAATAAAATGGCTTAAAATATCAACATATATAATATTAAAACATATAAAGCCTACCAAACTTGTTTGGAGAATTTTCACAAAAGTCTACACATAAAGCCTCATGAATAAATCCAGATTCTATGAATATGCTAATTAGAAATGCCCCCATAAATATAAATCCCTGCCCCTTTCTATGATAAACCTTGATCCTGATAGGCTCTTATATACATATATAATGATGCAGTAACCCTTGTAAGTTGCATTTTCTTTATAGATTTATCTCAGAATTTATCTATTTATTTTTTACAAATTTAAAGTCCCCATGAATCAGAATTTCAAAATTGGAGTTTTGTGGCTATCAGTATGAAGATGTTAGGCGTAAGGTTATCTATTAGCTAGTGTGTTCCAAAAAGAATTTTTAAAAAAAGTCACATTTAGAAGATATATGCATTGAAAATTTACAGTCTCTCTCTCTACTACCAATACGGATCAACAATTTTGATGACATCATTCTGCACTTCAGCTTTTCACCAGATTTTCTGTCCAATCAAATGCTCTGTAGAATCTGAAGTGTCCCGCCCCAAGCATTATAAAAATCCATGGTACTGTCAAGTACGGTTTAGCCCGGGCTGTGAAGTAAGCTACACACTATTGGATATTTAAAAATGCGTCTGAGTCACTCTGATTCACAGGGACTGTAATGTGATTGGATTCCACAAAAAGAACATCATACCTACGGTCAAGCATGGTGGTGGAAGTGTGATGGTGTGGGGATGCTTTGCTGCTTCAGGGTCTGGGCAACATGCAATAATTGACGGAAACATGAATTCTGCTCTCTACCTGAACTTACTAAAGGAGAATGTCCGGTCTTCAGTCAGTAAGTTGAAACTCAAGCGCAAACTGCATTATGCGACAAGACAATGATCCGAATCATAGGAGTAAGTCCTAGTCCTAGAAGTAAGTGAAAGTATGATCTCCAGTTATCGGAAGTATTTGATTGCGGTTATTGCTGATAAAGGTGGCACAACCAGATTTTAAGTTTAAGGGGGCAATTAGTTTTTCACATTGGTCATAGGTGTTGGAAAACTTTTTTTTTTTTTTTTTGCTTCAAAAAAAACATACTAATAAAAACTGTATTGTGTGTTTACTCAGGTTGTCTTTGTTTTATGTCGTATTCTGTTTGAAGATCTAAAACTATGAGATGTATACAAAAAAAACCCCCAGAAGAAATCAAAACAGGAAGTACGTTTTCACAGCACTGTATATTTGGGCTCTGGTACGATGCACCAGTCTGCCTTTCTGGATTAACATCTTTAATTATAGTGTATATTCGTGTTTGTGTTGAAAATGGGACTACATGGAAACCACAAAAGGGCAACAACATTAAAACTGGATTTGTATTGTAACAGCGGCTGTGATTATGGGTTCAGGATGCTGTGTCTCTCCCGACGTGTGTATGCGAGAGAGAGAAAGAGAAAGACACACACTCGTGACCTCTCCGAGGAGGTGTGACGGGACATGGAGTGCAGCCTTGCTGTAGGTACACAAAACGGGATGACAGAGTGTGTCTGCTTGCCTAGACAGCGCCATCCATCCTCGTATGTGTGTGCGCGCGTGTACAGAGAGGGATGTTATACTATCTCTATACTACCGCTTCTCTCTCCTTTTCACTTTCTACAGTAGGTCGTTCTTTTCAGCAGCCGTTGCTGTTCATGCTAAAGAAGTGGTGGAAGCAACATGAGGACACACCCGGTCCTGTGAAACTCTGCTAATACTGTATTGGGGCAGTGTGCAGAGTGTGGAACACACATGGTGTGTGTTATATTGTAGAGGAGAGAGAGAGAGAGAGAGATGTTGGATGGCACCATCTGTCCAGTCTCTGTGAATGGCGCCATAAAGGGGCTATAATGCTCTCATAAACTTTACACGCCAGAGGTCATCATGGCTTATTGTGGATCGTGAAAATTTACAGCAGATGAACTCAACTGCAGCTATTGATGAGCCCAAGAATCACCAACGGTCTCACCAAAAGAGATGATAATTTAATGGTTTTTTATTTGAGCCCTCTGCTGCCTACGAGAGGAATTGCAGTTGGGCAAGTCTCCACCCATTAAATGATGCTACATATACCTGAAGATATTTGCACATCCCCAAAACTCTGCTTTGCATCACGGGGTAATCTCACCTGCAGACTCTAGAGTCGCATCTAAGAGCTGCTGCTGTAATCATAAAGACTGTCCTGTGCTCTTCTCAGGACTTTTATTCACAATCTGCACAAACGTAGTCCTGTTTGGATAGTCAGTTCTCCACCTGTATACTGTAATGATTTATAATCAGACTATCCGGTGTCAGCCAGAAGAGGATGACAAGGGAGATTCTTCCTTGCCACTCGGGCTTGCTCATTGGGGATTTAATGTATATCCATTTAAAAAGTGCTATACATATCAAATTGAATGGAATTGAAGCTGTTGAGCTGAGCAGTTTTCTACGGGCTGGCTGAGGGTGCAGCTCATTTTTGGGCTGGAAAAAAATGCAAACAGAAGCATGAAATGAAGAAAAGAACAAAGTCTTTTGCATAGAAATGCAAAGGTCTATAATAAAAATCAAATGATGAACTGCACCTTTAACTGAACAAATTATCAATTATATAAAAACATTCATTGATTTATTTATTTTTTCAGAAACACCAGAGATATTACTCGTCATTGCACTTTATCTTACTGACTCATGTAGTAATAATAATTTAGATATTATACATTTGAATATAATTCTTTGAAAACCCCAGGAGAGTTTAATCCTCTCATCCATTCATTTTTAAAAACATATTCATATTTTTTGATTGGTTTTTTACTTAAAATTGTCATATACACAGGTGCAATCAAAATGATTCAAGCCCCAGTGCAAATCAGGTTTATTGTCAAAACGTACAGACTTTCAGCTGTTTGCGATGAACAAATCAAACACACGCAATTGAAATAGTTCAACACGACGAATGCTTCAAGTGGTTTCCACAAATTCAACTGAAAATGCAACTTATAATGATTTCTCCAGTCTCAAAATGATTCAACCCCCTGAATAGAATCCCTCAAACAGCACAGATATGCAAAACAGGTGCTGGTAAATGGTCTACACTTATGTAGCGCTTTTTTAAGCTTAGCGGTTTCAAAGCGCTTTACACTGTGTCTCATTCACCCATTCACACGCACACTCACGGTAGCAGAGCTGCCATGCAAAGCGCTAACTTGCCATCGGGAGCAACTTGGGGGTCAGTGTCTTGCCCAAGGACTCAGGTGGTAGAGCGGGTTGTCCACTAATCGTAGGGTTGGCGGTTCGATTCCCGGCCCACGTGACTCCACAAGCTGAAGTGTCCTTGGGTAAGACACTGAACCCCAAGTTGCTCCCGATGGCAAGTTAGCGCCTTGCATGGCAGCTCTGCTACCATTGGTGTGTGAGTGTGTGTGTGAATGGGTGAATGAGACACAGTGTATAGCGCTTTGGATAAAAGTGCTATATAAGTGCAGACCATTTAACATTCGAAAGAACACTCTGTCCACAGTCAAGCATGGTGGTGGTTCGGTGATGCTCTGGGGCTGCTTTGCATCCTCTGGCACTGGAAACCTGCAGCGTGTGGAAGGCAAGATGGATTCATTGAAGCATCAGGAAATCCTAGGAGAAAACGTCATGCCATCTGTGAGGAAGTGTGGGCGTCATTGGACCTTCCAACAGCACAATGATCCCAAGCATACCTCAAATTCCACCAAGACTTGGTTGCAGAAGAAGTCCTAGAAGATTCCACAGGGCCATCACAGTCACCTGACTTGAACCCCATCGAAAATCTCTGGTGGGATTTGAAGGCGGCGGTTGCAGCACGCAGACCCAAGAATATTACTGAACTGGAGGCCGTTGCTCATGAGGAATGGGCTTAGATTCCTCAGGAACGCTACCAGAAGCCTAAAAACAGAATTGTTAGACCATTCAGGTCTTAAATATTTAATGCTGTTGAGCAAAATTATAAATAAAAAATATATTGTTTTTCAAAATATAGCAATAATCCTTGACATCTACAAAATTAAGCAGGTTCAGACTGATATTTTAAAAAAAACAATAAAAAAAACTAAGGTTTGTAAAGATATACAGTACGAGAGACACTGAGAATGGCAAATGCTCTAGGGAAATCATTTCAATGGAAATCAGGATATTTTTACAGTAAGTCCTTTGGAACTAATTTACTTCTATTTGAATAAAAACCTCCTTATAACTGTGGATAAAAGGCTTAAATTAAGAACCAAAATGCATGTCTCCCTTGCTGTCTGTTTTTCAATAAGGTTACAAGCCTTCTATAGTTTGCACCACATTGTACAAATACCAAGAAATCATTTGATTAATCTGTGCTATACAGATGGTATACCATAAGCCATGCTTAAAACCGGACTGTAAGCATGTATCAGTGAAAACTGCGCCCGACGCATACACACTGTGCTGTTATTAATTAGGGATTTAGGCTCAAATGCGTTATTTCACTACATGCATACCATATGAATGATCACATAGGGTCACCTGACTCTCAGCATGAACACAGGAAAAGCAGCGAGTCTCACAGCAACACACCGTCCTTGGTTTCTCCACTTGTTAATTAGCACATCGTAACGTTCTGCTTTTGTTTGCTTTGGCGTTTTGGCTTTCTGACATGATTCGTGCATGTCCAACACGTATCTGTGAGAGCTTGTCCACTCTTTAGGGCTCAAGTTGATTGAAACCCAGTTTAGAAGACAAAAAAAAATAGGTGACGACAAATCAAACCACCGCAAGGCACTCTCAAGGTTTCAGCTAAGAGAGAGAGTGAGAGAGAGAGAGAGAGAGCAGTGAAAAATATATATACACTCTATCCTGTCAGAGGGCTTTTGGCTTATCTTGAGTGACTGTCAGGGCTGGAAATATCAGGGAACAGACAGAAATATATAAAATTAATAAGCTGCTGGGTGTTGTCGGGAGTTATGATGCTTCCATAAATCCTGGTTTGATCAGAGCGGACAAGGCTTAAATCCGGCGCTCCTGAACGCGCTACAGCAAGTGTTTTTGGCCCCGGATTTTTCTTCACCCAGTGAGATAGAAGCCCTTAGCTGGCAAAATAAGATTTATCATCCAGCCGCTTTCCTTTCATGACTGACAAATCGGAGAAAGCTGCGAGTGAGTTGGCAGCCGTTGCTACCTTTAATGGAAGGGCAACGGCTCAACAAGGTGAAACCAGGGCCAAACAGAGAGGGGAAAAAGATATGTGATGGGGGGAGGGGGAGGAAGAAAAGAAAAGAAATTGTTAGCGAATTATCAGTTCTTCCTGTCTGAGAAAAGGTCATGCTTGTTTGGTTTTTTTGTTTGTTTCTCAGACCAGAAAGATGGATGATGTCCAAGTAATATTTCACGTCATGTATTAGGTAGTAAGTAAGCACACACGAAACATTTATCATCTCCTCTGGCCTCGATTTGGATTTTATTTGATTTTTCTTATTTTTTCTTTTTTTTTTTTTTTTTAAACATAGGGCGTCCTGAATGGCCGAGCTTGTGTGTAATGTGTTTATGTGATTTGCATGCTTGTGATCATGTGTGTGTGTGTGTGTGTCGTCACTCTACATACAGTAGATGCACTTCCGTCAGCAAGCCAAGCTGATAAAAGAAGGTGCAGTTGTCAGCAGAAGAAAGAAAAATGACAACATTGTCACAGTAGCATTGTTCGCCGGACCACATCAAGGCGACGTAATTCCAATTTCAGAGTCGCGTCGAGAGAAAGGGCCATGCTAGCACAAATAGTCTCGGTAAAAAATAGCACATGGCAACATGAACCTATTCACAGCAGAGCGAAAAATAATAATGCAAAACATTTATTTCATTGACGCGGTGCAAAATGCTCCCCAGTGCCTCGCTGATAAAAGTGAATAGCAGATCAGGACTTTAAAACTGGGGGAAAAAATGGAGAGAGAGAGAGGGGCTTTAATTACAGCTCTGAGTACACGATGGCGGTTGTAGAAGGCTGGCTGAACACTTCTCGCGAAACGCCTTCGCTTTCTGTGATGTAATTGAATTAGAGGCTTGACGCCTGAAACGCTGGTTTCGATGGTAAGCTGAAGTTGGGCTCGCTATGTGCTATATTCACTGATGGATTTCTCATAGCTGAGCTATTTCAGCACCTCAGAAGGCCCGGGTGTGTGTTCGCCTGTGGCTCTTCCGCCATGAATTATTCAAAGAGGGACCAGCTTCACAAAGTGGTCATGAAGGAGGCCAATTCTGCTCTCTGGGAAACAGATTAACGGCGATTTTCTGCCAAGAGAGGCTGCAAAGTTGAAGGGGCATCGACATCGGAAAAGCTTAAATGTACTGCTAGGTTGTTTTTTTTTTTTTTTAAGCCACGGTTTTTTATAGCCGTATGTCGTGCAAACATCCTGCCTGCCGGTTGAGCTGAAACTTCTAGAGCTCAGTGAATTTAAAGTCGCTGAAAGTCTAGCGGCTCTTAATCAAGAGGTTGCAAGTACCTTGTTTAATGTTATCATTTATTGCTGACTGTTGTCTTTATAGGAATTTTTATGTTGCATTTGGAGCTACGTGCTGCCGGTTTCATAAAGAGATTTAGCTCTCAAAGGCAGGAACATCATTAAATAATGCTTAAATGCTTGATATTCAAAAAAGTGAATGATTCAGTGTAATACAATAAGATGACCACACCTCCTTCATTAGAATGTGGCACAAAAACCACACCTCCTTCACTAGAATATAGTACAGAAGCCACACCTTCTTCATTAGAATGTGGCACAGAAGCCACACCTCCTTCATTAGAATGTGGAACAAAAACCACATCTCCTTCATTAGAATGTGGCACAGACGCCACACCTCCTTCATTAGAATGTCACACAGAGGCCACACCTCCTTTGTTAGAATGTGGAGCAGAAGCCACACCTCCTCCACTAGAATGTCACACAGAGACCACACCTACTTTACTTGAACTGACAGGCACAGAATCCATACCAACGCCACTTCAGTTTGGTACAGAGGCCACACCTCCTTAACTAGAATGTGGCACACAGGCCATGCCTTCTTCACTAGAGTGTGGCACAGAGACCACACCTCTTTAACTTGGACCGACAGACATATAGGCCATGCCTCCTTGACAAAACTATGTAGGTACACATAGTATGTGTGTTACATAAACACTCCTGCAGTGTGGTTTAGTAACATGGAGCTGTGGAACATTCTGGAGCTGCACACAAACCTTTCAGACCAATAAGCCATTAGCTTTCTATTTAAAGTATGTATTACATAACTACAGTGAGGTTAGCAGTGATGGTAAAACAGTCCTTGTGTGTGTGTGCGTGTGCGTGTGCGTGTGCGTGTGTGTGTGTGTGTGTGTGTGTGTGTGTGTGTGCAACCTAACCTTCACCCGTCCGGTATCAGTGTGGGTAGATCTGAGCTTGCTGACCCATCCCAGTCCGTACAGGAGAGGAAACTCTCTAGACATGAAGGAGTGTTGGGTCTTTGCCCAGCCTGGGAGTACACAACTGTGTGTGTGTGTGTGTGTGTGTGTGTGTGTGTGTGTGTGTGTGTGTGTGTGTGTGTGTGCGTGCACGTGTGCTGTATACTATCACAGAGTGTGTCATGGAACGCCTACTGGTTATGCAGAGAAGGTTCAAAGCTGCTCCTGCATTCCAGGAGAGGAAGAACAACCACACACACACACACACACACACACACTCGATAAGAATGACAAGCTGAAGTGGGGAGCCCGATGCCGAGTTCGGCGAGATCAGCTCCTTCTTTCGATCCAAAAATAACAGGCCTGACTTCATTTGAAAGATTAAGAGTGTGTTTAAAACACTTATCTCTCTGGGTTGGAAAGGCATTTAGACTTGAATTAGATATAACACATTATACATTACAATAATACTATTAATTGTGCCATTTCTCAGTGTCATCAGTTCGGCCTCGTTTTTTTTCATCTTATCTCCGTTTTCGGCTGCGTCAGCACCAAAGGGGGCGATGCTTTAAGTGGATTTTATCCATTAAATCAGGATGAATGAATAAGAAATGGATATTATTTCATGGTTGTAAATGTGGTAGAACGTTGGCTGATAAAAGCTTTCCTTCGATGTCTGAGGACCACATGCATGCATGCAAGTAATGTCCGGTTATATCCTGAGCGTTTGACGCTACAGGAGGGTCCAGAAAACTACCAGGAACTTTTTTTTATTTTTTTAATCAGACATCAAAAACGAAACAAAATGGCACCCAGTTCAGCTAAACACAGTTCGTTTAGTGTAATATTTAAGAATATTGAATATATTTGAATTCCCTGATTGTTTTTCTCCTATATATATTTTATTCATGTGGAAACACAACTACATGAACGCAGTGTATTTATTTCTTATAGTTCCTGCTACTGGTGTAACCATTTTGTTCACTATTATAAGACTATACGAGTTTATAGAATCATGTCTGAATTTAAAGAGCACCTGTATGTTTGAGTAGCTTCTCTCTCATAACTATGATCATTCCCATAAGAGAGATATTAGTATTGTCCTGTTTCACCTGATTAAGGCTTAAGCCCACATTCCCCACACAGGAGACCATTTGATTATATTTACCTTTAATCGCCAAAGGGGCCACTCTCCACCAATTAGCCAGCATTAGTCATTAAGTACAGGCAGGCCGCTTACGTTTACCCACAGCGATCAAAGAGGCCTCACGGATCCTCTCTCAAGTTTTGTTTTTCGCCGAAAGACGCCCTGCTTTTTCACTTAGAAGTGTCATCACGCTCGAAGAATTTCTGTTTAACGTACTGTAATGTGGAATTCAGCTGGGGACGCGTTTAATTGAGTTTTACACGAACCAGTTGGGAGTAGCACTGGAAGCTAGGTGATGTCGAGGTTTCTAATCTCTCCCGCGCCACGGAGAGGCTTGTTGACGGAGTGGTTCTTTCTCTTTTGTGCAGAGAGGGGGAGAGGGTAGGAAAGAGAGAGAGAGAGAGAGTGAGTGCGAGAGTGTGTGTGTGTGTGTGTGAGAGAGAGAGAGAGAGAGATGAAGAAGCGATACATGCGTGGATAAAAACCAATTGGCAACCCTCAAAGGGAGTGGGGTTGATAAGGCAAATCCTGCACTTGTAGGGAAATAAAAGAATCCGACCGTTCATTAAAGGGAGAAACAAAACCGGCGATTGAGAAGGCAAGCAGGCCGCCTGGTGGACGAGCGAGATAGGAAGAGAAAGAGAAGCATCCTTATTGCAAAATAATCAAGAGCGTTAATAAGATAGCGTCAAATAGGGATTATTTTCGTGTCCTTAACAAAATTTAGGAACGATGGACTGCAATTATCTTAGAGAAGTGTTAGCTTATACACAGTTCTAATTATGAGAGATAACCTCGCTTTGGAGCGCTCTTTCATCTCTACGCTCCATCCTCCACACTTACTGAGCAGAGCTGGCATTGAGGTTGAACTCCAAACCTCTTCTCTACACACTGAATTTGCTATTTGGTTATTGGGTTGTTGTCCTCCATGGATTGTGTAGTATTGAAAGTCCCCGTCTGAGGCGCTCTACCTATGACGTGTTTCAGAATTGTAGTACACATACCTTCTTAAACTGGAAAAATATACTTCTAGTCACTGGATTGTAGAAGCGTGTAGCATTAAGAGTTGTGTTTGATGCTTGTGGTTGGTCTTTTGCCTTGTCAATCAAATCTAGCCGAAGTTTCGCTTGTGAGACTACAGTATTAGCACCTTTTACATTTGGTCTATGTTATATCCATTTATAGCAAAATACTGGTGGTCAGAAGGTGTCAATTTATTTCCTGTAACAGCAGCTCTAACAGTAGACTAATCCCAGGTTTATCAGATTAACACATTTCTTCTGATGCGTAATCCTTTCTATCGTAACAGCTAATTCACAGGGACGGAAGCCAGACACAATCGGTTGAACGTTATTTCACAAAGCAAAATGTGTAATTATTGATATTTTGTAAGCAGACCATGTGACTTTTATGGGAGGAGTCTCTCAGACAGAAAAAACGTTGCACTTTCTGGTTTCTCCGTCACGTGACAAGCTGTGTTTTTTAAAAGAAAAAAAATACTATTATTATCTTAAAGACATAGAAAAGGAGAGGCTGAAAGGACTGGGGGTTTATAGTTGTTATAAAGTAAATCAGTGGTCACGACCTTTCTTCCTTGAGATCTACCTTCCTGCAGGTTTCATCTCCAGCCAAACTCTAACACACCTGTTTTAGTTGACGAAGAACTTCTCGAAGCAATGAGTAGATGGTCAGGTGGACACGACTACGGTTGGAGCTGAAGTCTTCAGGAAGGTACATCTCCAGGAACAGGGTCGGTGACCACTGACGTAAATGATAACGAGTAACCTAACGTAACCATAAATGGATAAAACATGTCTGACATGACTAGCCGCGCTTTAATTAACTTTAACACTGTAAGCACTGGCAAACTGCTGTGGTATGAAAGGAATAAATCACTTCAGGACCTGCTTTGTGTCGTACCGCATCATTATTATGATTATTTTCCTATGCACTCCGTCGTGTTTTATTTCTTCCGCAGAACTTACTTGTTTAGATGGCATACTCTGTTACAGTTTTATGGCATATTGTTGAATTCTTTCAAGATTTTGCACAGCCTTTCAAATATGCTACAAGACTTTTTTTTTTTTTTTTTTTTTTTTTTAAACAGACAATGATTGTTAAAGAAAAAACATAGACAGAAAATTAGCTCCAAGTAGCATAATGTTGCTCATTCGTGTTTAATCATAAGGGTGGCGTCGCGACATTGTTTTGATCACCGCTACTGCACAGGCTTTCTTTTTGTTTAGACAAATAATAATAAGACACTGCCGCCAAGACGTTTTCCCATTTAGTAAACAAGTTGCGAATGACGTAAATTGTGTCAGTATTTGTGCTGAGCATTTCTGCACTGTTTTCACCAACAACCCGTTTTAAAAATACAGTTGAGGTCATCATCTTTCCTACACCTTGCAGAATCTGCAGAATGTTAATATAACTGATTAGGGCTGCACGATAACGGTTAAAGTGATCATCGTGAATATTCTGAGCATCAGCGAACGTTTGCACCTTTTGTCATAGTCGTGTACGAGTCCCTCAGGTGTCCTCAGTGTGAAAAGACGGATCTCAAACATCATATAGTTACTGATGGATGGAAAGGGGTCAAATATGCAGAAGATGCCGGAAAAGTAAAGAATGTGCAGGACCTGGAGGATTTTTCTGAAGAACAGTGGGCAGGATAACTGCTCAGGACAAACAAAGGACCCGTGAAGAACTATCACAAAACATCGAAACAGTCGTGGATCATCCAGGTAACGACACACAGTATTAATAAACAAGGGTGTGTAAACTTTTGTACTGGTTCATTTGTGTAAATTCGTTTGTGTAAATTCGGTGTCTTGTGGACTACAGAGTACGTATACATCTGTTATGTGAAATAGCTTATTCAGGGCAGAACTAATTAATAAAAAAAAAACAACATGCAATTTTTTATGATCCATCTTCATTAATAACATTCTGCAAGGCGTCTGAAAACTTATGACCTCAACTGTATATTATATATATGTATACTAACCCTAAAATAAATTTACGTGCAGTGTTTCTGCAGTGTTTAACGTCGACCCCTTTTGAAACTGCTGCAAACTGTTATTGTACTCTTACAATAGTACAGTTAGCAAAGGACCGTGAATTTCTCACTGAGAGATTCGGGAAAGGAAAGAAGTCCACTTCTTTCTGAATCAATGCTGTGCGAGTTTTTCAAGGGCAGTTCACCTCTGTCCAGGGTGCAGAACTCACTCACCCGAGCACAGCCTTGTTAATGAAGTTCCGAATCTCTCAGACTTAAGGTGATACCCTGAAATAAAGCCCTAATGAAAGGCCACTCGGGGGAGCAGAAGGAAAAAAAAAATTAAATAAAAGGAAGGCGAGAAGGTAACGGAGGTGAGGAGGAGGGGTGCAGAACGAATAACAACCCCTCTCTGAGTAATCAGCGCTCGTCCGATTGGCTGCACGACTTTTTTTTTTTTTTTTTTTTTTTTTTTTTTAAACTGAAAATAAAGCCATTCATCAAGACATCAATAAAAATATGGGACTCAGATTATTATAGTGTTTGAATAGCGTCCGGCCCCGCTCGTAAATAATGGCCACCTCTGCTCGAATTAATTAGAATTAGAATGCAGATAATGCGCGTGCTCTTTTTATTGCAGGGACCTGAATCAATTTTACAGTCTTATTCAGACCCCGAGCAAGGTCAGGCAAAGTTGTTGGGACGAATCAGCACCTTGTAAAACAATATTTCTGTGATCAGCATTCACTGTGCAGTGTTAGGGCGGGAAATGAAGAGATATATTAGCTATCAGCGTGTCTGTAGTAGGATTTTTGGTGTCATTTTGGTTGCTTGGTGAGATAAGCACGAAGGGCACCTTGGCTCGGAATAATATTTTACAGATAATTCGATTACGCTTGTTTTCATTAAAGCTTCATCATACATGTTAACGCATGTAAACCTAACTTTCTTTAGGCGTTTGTGTGATATATAGATCTACGTCATTTGCCCCCCCCCCCCCCACCCCATCCCTTACCTAAAGTTTAGTGAATATTTGAATTTTCACTATCAACTGCACGCCTTTCCACCATTTCTCTCTATCTCTTTCGCTTTTTCCTCTCCCTCTCTCGGAGTAAAGCTGTCAGATGAGACAACAATAGAGCTATTCCGCTTCTCTGCAATACCTTTGTAGTTCCTCCAATACTTTAGAGAATGGATTTAACATGGCTTTGCCTGGTTCAGACGACAAAGTCCCCAAATCTTCCTATCTCCTCACCTCATTTCCATTTTTGACGCTAGTGCAGGATCGTGTCCCCCACCCCCACCCCCCGCTCTGCTCTTCCTCCTGACTAGATTTCCTTCTTTCCAGTAGCAATGACAGTCATAAATCTTGTTTGCCCATTAAGCTTTCATAAATAAGCCTATAATCTAAACAACAAACTGCGAAACCATAATTAGCACAATTAGCTCTAGACATAACACACCGCTTTTTGCTGTTGTTGTTGTTGTTGTTGTTGTTGTTGTTGTTGTTGTTGTTGTTAGTGTGATGTCATGCTAACTCACCAGTTTTTCTTCATTCCTAGCAGATATAAAACTTCTCACACTGTACTGGACTGAAATTGCTGTAGGTTTTTTGTTTTTTTTCTCTATTTCTTTCTGCTGAGCGTTTTAGTGACCCTGAAGGTCCCACAAATGAGCGCATCTGCCGCTTAATTACATGTTTTCTCGCTCCTTGTTGAACCCTGAACCTCTGTGAGTTCTGCAGCTGAATCTTGATTATGATTTCTTTGATACTGTATAAAAGATGCCAGGATTTCAGAGGAACGTAGCGAGGATTAATCGCTGCCACAGATGTGGTTTTCTTCCTTCGGTTTCTATACACATTACCCTAGCACATTTATAAGGCAGATTTAGTGATGGCTAATCCGTATATTTTAGCAGATTTTTAGCATCCAGGTTATTAAAGGATCGAGGCATGAGCTATATATATTTATATATATAAATATATATATATTTATATATATACAATCCTCTCTGAAAAGTGCCTCGAGCTTTCTCTCTGCTGTTCCTAAATGGCCTGAACTTTGCTGGAATATTACAGAGTGCCAGACTCACCTGTCCTAAAAGTTTGCAGCACCTGTCAGCTGTCAAGTGGCCGGGGATTTCTCCATGGGTCTTACGCTGGTCTTTCATATCATGGCTCATTAAAGCGCAGCCTGGGCGATGGGCATATTTACATATGGGCTAGCAGGAGGTTTTAATTTGCACTGGTACGGAGCGTGACCGGAACTGAAGAGCACGCTGCCACAAAATGACTTTTCCTCACTTCACACACACACACACACACACACACACACACATACACCTACCTTGTTCCCTGCTCCGCTTAGAAAACACCAAGCTGGGTCTAATTGCCTGAGCTGGGGCACAAAAGATGGAGACGGTGAACCTTTTCCACATTACCCTGGAGGCCAAGTCTACTCCGTCCGCCTGCTTTCTCATTGGTCCTGGAGATTCTTCTGAGATTTTATTTTATGGCATATGGCTTCGTTATTAACCCTTTCGAAAATGTCCGGAATTCTCCTTTTTTCCAAATGGTTTTACACTACATCTCTATGCTTTTTATACTTATCTGGAGTTCAGATGACTCTTGCTTTTAGGGTTAAGTGCGGAAGAAGTCATTTTGATAATATCAATAATAACCAGATGTTGGGGATGTCTACACTGGATATTAGAAGGGTCACACATTAGGCTGCATAGGGTTCTTTAACAGTTCTGTGGATAGGGAAAGGATATTAACAAGCTTCTTTATTAGGTTCTACTGGGAAACCTATAAAGCCTGTGCTAATATTGAATGTTCTAATATCCAGGATAGACGTCCCCAACATCTGGTTTAGGAATGTAATTATTATTGTTAAAACAAAACAAAACAAAAAAAAAACAACATGATGTCAGACCTCAAGAAAAGTGTAAAAGAAAGCATACTGAACCAGTTCAAGGTTCTTTATGCGTGCTTTGAATTGTAAAGGGATCTTATTTTCCTAAAAAGGTCTTACCTGGAATCATTTTTGTTATGGGGTTCTATTTAGAAACCTCAGGGGTTCCCTGTAGAATCTTTCTACATTTACAGAATTCTTGTCAGAAGTTAGTATTATTTTGCAGACCAGGTCTTCTCATCGCTTGTTTCAAGGGTTAATATTTGTTTAAAGCATTGATTTGTCTTAAAGCTATATCATCAAGTAACCATGTGTCAGCATCCACCATGTATATTTTATCCCTCTCCATCGTTCTGACAAGCACAACACTGCCCACATACCATGCGCACACACCCGCATCCTGCCACCAATCTCCAGTGACGTGCTTGGCTCTCGCTCCTCTCCGTGCCGTAGCGGCGCTCCATCAGATCTGGTGTCTTTGGGGCGGACCAAAAGCAGCGGAGATTTTTTGGAAAGCATATTGTCTCGTTCCACCATCTGTGCACGAGGAGAAGATGGTGGGAGAGGCGCCCGTTCTCCGTCTGCGGATCTGGACTGCGGCACCGCGAAGTGAACCTGAGACTAGGCTGCCCACGAGAGCTTAGCACCATCGATTCACACGTCCGCCAAACTCTAGCATCACCGTAGCAGAATGCAGCCATTTGGGCTCTTCGCAAATCAGGCTGGTGCCGTCTCTGCTGGAAGTGAGCGGATTCTCGGAGGCATCGCCTTATGTTCAGATTTTTTACTATCCTGTCAGAAACATTGTACGGCAAGATGTTGAACGGTATTAGATTATTTTTTTTTCTCTTTGCTTTGCAGGTTGCCTGCATACAGGTCTCTACCACGTTGTTCTGTCCTCGAGTGTGTACACTGAGGTTATCCTAATTGAAGGGTTTCTCTGTAGTTTCTTCATGCTTTTGAGTAGGGAACTGTATTAGTGCAATTGGAGTACAAGATTGTGTGTGTGTGTTTTAGCAATGTCCTCGTCCCGTGTAGGCCGGTGGCTGGTTCAGCTGCTCCTTGGCTGGGTTGCTAATACAGAGCAGATTGGTGCAGATCTGCAGCCCTTGTTGTTTGATCTTTCCTCCTCGCCCAGCACACGCTGGCACCTTCCACCCCTGCCTCTCCGCATGGCGCAGGCAGAACTGGCATGGCCTCAACCCGCGTGCCAGCTTTCTTCTTCTTCTTCCTCATCGTCTTCTCTCTTGCTCTCGTTCACTCTTGGTTACCCTCCCCCCCTCCCTTCTTCTACCATGCCATACTTGTTCCCTCGTGGTTGCAAATTTACAAGAGCTAGTCTAATCACACCAGGAGTCTTCAAATTTGCACAAGAAAAAGGAACGCCATATGTTCACCTTGACGTATGAGGTTTGACTTCACAGTAACATTCTGGTACACGAGGAAGTCCTCTTTGAAATCTTTTCCTTCTTGTTCTAGGATATATCAGATCCCAGTCATCTCGTAACTACCTTGAGGAGTAGTGATGCTAAAGGAGTTGCTCAAAAAAGAAGGTGCTAAACTTAAACGTTGCTCGTCAGAGTCAGAACTTTGAGCTTTGAATGTGTCTTGGTTTCCGATTCTGAAAGGTCTTTGGTCATTGGTCGGGTTCGCTGGCTGCCAGTTGTTGCGGTGGAGCTCCAGTGGCTCTGAATTTGAACAGCAGAGTTTCTCTGACCTTGATTCATGATGTGCGTCTGCAGGCCATTGATCGGGTGCAGCACTCGATCACCGCTTTAACTCTCAGTTTGTGCTGTTTGGTGCCTTCATTCCAGTCCAGTCTTGGGGTGGCTATTTTCGAACTGGGTTCTGGGGATCCATGGTGCCGTGTTTGGTGCGGTGGTGCCTGGTGTTCGCCCGGGCCGTGAGGGGAGTCTCCAGTGCACCTGTGATTCCAATCTCAGCAGCAGATTTTAAAAAAATTTCTTGCTTTTTTGCCTGTTGTTTTTATTGTTGTTGTCTCTCAGTTTCATTTTTTTTCTCTAACTGTTAAGTGACCTTGGGTATGCAAAAGGCAGTTCCCTCTTTTCAAAGCATGAATGATCTAAAATGGTATATCAAAACCTAAGGATGCACAATACCAGACCTTTAGAGCCTGAAATAGTTGCCTTCTTGAGTCAGTCATGACCTTCAAGTTAAATTGGTCTTTTACGTTGTGTCCATCCTTTAAATACTCAATTATTGGTGGTTTTAATGAAGCTAGTTTCTTTCAGAAAGTCACATTGGGTAAGTTCTATTTGGCGTATTTTCTCAAAGAAATCTTAATCAGTTGACTCTTCCCTTTTTTTTTTTCCCCCTGTGAGAGTTTTTCTGTCAAGACGGTGGGAACAACCTATGCCTAATTGATAATAACAGAGCTTTATAGTGTCTAAGCCCCAATCTACACACTCTCTTCTCCTCTTTTTCTCTCTCATGCACAGTCTCCGCTATCTCTCCCCATCTGCCTCTTATCTTACTCAGTGTTAACCTCTTCATTTCAGACCAGCGGCGTATGCACAATCCTAATCTTCCACCTATTCTTTCCTTGACGCACAGATCTCAGCGGATGAGACAATACGCAGCAACCTCAGCTAACGAGCCGTGCCCATAGCTTTTTTCTTTTTTCTTTTCTTCCTGTTTAAAGACTCACAATGAGAGAATCACAGAGCTTTGAAAACAAGAGGATGTGGCTTTTTATAAGGAGAAAGTGAGCGTAGCGTGGACTTGGCACTGAAAGTTCGAGCCGATGCTGATGAGGAGACTGATTGTGCAGGCTATCGCTGATGAGCCCCTTTGTTTAGCCGAGGTACATTTAACACTCATTTTTTCACAGCTAGGGAAAAGAATGAGGGTGTGAGTATGAAATACATGTGGGAGTACCTGGTGTGTGCTGTGTAGTCCACTCAGTCTTGTCTGTAGTTCTGAAATCAAGCAGGACCCCTTTTGCACAAATCAACTCTTCACCTACGTGTGTATACTGTATGTACATGATTGTGCACGTGTTTGGCGTTGAACGGCTAGTTACGTTACATATGGAGGGCTCCAAGTCACTGCACAACTCCCCGACTACAGCGCTACAAAGCAGCATGCTAAGTGCATATCTCATAATATATATTTATATATCTCCTAATATCTCATTAGGAGCTAAGGGAAGTTGCTGTCGGCTGATCTGGCTCGAGCGAGGCCGGATCTGAGCCGCCTGCCAGCTATGAAACAGCATTTGCATATAATCTGAGCATTTGGTGGCATGCGATGCTTTTATAGTGGAGGCCGAAATGGCTTTTTCGTTATATTTTCATTATTGTCACTTACTACTGCTGTTTCTGTTCTAAAAAGACACAAAAACACAAAAGAAAGTGAAGACAAAATAAAATTTGACTCTTAACAACCTTTTTTTGGTTAAGATTTTTTCTTCTTTTTTTTTTATAACCCCTTGCCTTTTGATGGCAGGCCCAGGGAATTGTCACTGAAGCTTAAATGCATCAGACCCGTATTAAATCCCCAATCCCAATATGGCAGGGAAATGTGTTATAAAAGAATACACTGTATACGGTATCAGCATACAAGTAATTAGGCAACAGTACATAGTCTGGGATCATCAAATGGCAGCCATTTTTCTCTGGCGTCACCTAATCGTCAATTGTTCGAATCTATAATTTTTTTTAAAAAAAGGACAGTTTGACTACTGTCTTAACATTAAGACATCACAACATAGCTATATTTACACAGTGCTGCTGAATTCCTGAATCAGAAGGTGTTGATTCATTTTCTATAACAGCGGCTTTGACAGTATTGACAGGTTTTTATTAACATGGTCGTTCCAGTGTTTTCATTTCTATAGTAACAGTTCGTTCACCGGTACGTCAATGGCGTACAAGGTGCATAATAATTGGATTTTTAAAAAAAACTAGTTTAACGTACAATCATTGGTGTCGTGACGTTCTCTGTAAGGAGATGTTTGTTTAGCATTTATGGAATGAGTCTCCAGTTTTCCACCATGGGAAATTCTTCAGGACTTTTCTCAGTAACATGACAAGGATTCATTTTTTTATAACTTCAAAAGAGAGAACATAGTGAGACTGGGGTAGGAACGATTTATTTTTATAGCTGCTATAACGCAAGTGATAACAGGAGCTACCACAACATTAACTGCAATTATAAATGGGTAAAAAGCAGATTGGTAACGGACCGACACGAACCCCACTCCGTCGTGGATTATTTTAATATATGAGCTCACCCTGTCATGTTTCGTTCCTCACGTGTTATAATTTAGTTCTGTATACTACAGGAAAGAGTGTCTTTCTTTTACTATCTTTGCATGGTGAAGAGATGATGTGATGCTTTTGGCATCGTGCGTTGGCGAATGTGGATGTACTGTAAGAGATCCAAGGCTCCTGCATTTAAAAGCATTTTTATATTCACATCCACGGTGTTCAAGGGCAAGGTTGGAGTTTATTAGAAAATGGCTGCACCTGGTGCTGATCTGTTGCTTCAGGAACTGAAATCGAGGTGCTACTTTTATAGAGGGGAAAATGCGATGATCTGTTCAACCATGGAGGTGAGAATACAGTGTATCTAGTCCACTTCCTATGAAATCAGGAAGAATTGTAACGCAGAACCCCATTTTCCCCGTTACGGTACACCCTTACTGAACTGTGGCTCGGCTTTTCCCTCTCTCTGTCGAAAAGTGAGGAACTAACCGATGCCTCAGAGTGGTGATTCGGGAGATTTAGAGAGTGTGAGAGGGGTGTAACGCAGGCCTCTGATGGACTCTGTGTGATAGATAGGTGGTCCATGTTAAGAGGCCAGGGATAAGAGGCTATGACATTCATGCTGTAAGGTTAAGGTGTCGCGCACCACTATTACTGGATCAATACTTCTCAGTTTTGTACTTATCTCCGGCCCGATGCATAGCAGCTTTTCTGGACACACACCAGGGACTTTGAGAAGACCACACCTTCTGGCTCACTCGCTATGTCTCTCTGTCTCTTTCTTGCTCCCACTGACTTGTTTCTGTGCTTCTTTCTTCCTTCCTTTCTTTCCATCTGTCTATGAGACACCTTAAAGTTGCACCGAAAGACTAAATAAAATATTTCTGTCACTTCCCAGTCGGAGAATATCCTCTAAAAGCTCTAAAAGGATTGCTTTAATATAGATAAATGGAAGTTAAAGCTCAGACGGTGAAAAGGTGAGGTTTTGTCGTGTTTAGAAACACCGCTACGTGTTTCAGCTACAGACGAGAGACACCTATTGTATTTGCAAACTAACCACAGAGCATTCTGGTCATGGCTGTCGTTTGATTTTACTTAAGGTGGGGGGAAAAAAAAAAAACCTCCACCATGTTGAGAGTTAAAATGGGTGAACAACGCTCATCTTCCCCAGTGGAGTGTTTGCCTACTTTTAAGTCTTTCATTAAACTTCTGAAGCCAGAGTTAATCCTTGCTTCACCATGCAACAAAAACTTGGATTCAACAATTAAAAAGAGGAAAGAAGAAGAAGAAGGGGGGGAAAAAAGAGAACGGAGCAAGGCTGATCGCTCCATATTCATATTCCGATGCAGGCGTTATCACTTAAAAGGCTTTCTAATTACAACAGCAAGACAAAAACTGCTTGGATTCCTTCCAGACGCGCAAAATGATAAAGTAAGCTCGCTCTCACTGCCGGGCGCTTAATCTCGCCCAAGCACCTTGGAGCGCCATCTCCCAAACACATGCCACTGAATGTGGAAATGCCATTTGGAGATGCAGGTGTGACATTTGATAAGAAACTTATGGATTAAATATGTTGGACTAATGAGGAACCCAGCTAGCCCATCAGGGCAAACTGTTGGCTGGGATTGTGCGCCAGGCGATAACATTCCTCCACGCAAAACTCCAAATTCATTATTAATAAACAGCCGCAGTCTCTCTCACTCACGCTCACGCTCACGCTCGCTTGGCTCTCAGGCGGACGAGTGAGGGATGTTGCTTCTCATCAGGCGTGAGAGGAAAACCCAGTTAGAGTGAACAACATATTTAAGTTGGGTGGTGGTGGTGGTGGTGTTTTTTTTGGAGACAGAAGTTTGAAGGTTTTCATTCGCCCAGTGTTCACTCACACAGATCCCTTCTTTTTAAACTAGTCTAGAATAAAATGACCAGAAATGAGCTGGTCTGGTGTGAGATATTATCATTGGTCCAGTTTAAAGTAGTCCTGGTCGCCACTGATCTGCCCTCAGATGATGTTTCGGACATTATTTAACTTCCTGTCTCTGGCCGTCTCATTAACATCCCGTAATATCCCTACTTTTAAACCAAAATATTTAAAAACACATCCATGCTGATGAGCAAAAAAAACAACAACTTCCTAATGGGAATTGGCCTAATGGTTTCCATTTACTGTTTTCCCATTAGTAACTAATGATCTAATGGTTAATAGATTATGTAAATACCGTGGATTAAGGTTTGTTTTTCCTGGGGGGGATGCTTGTTTAAATTGTGGTGTTGTTGTTGTTGTTGTTGTTGTTGTTGTTGTTTGTTTTTAAATGCCTGTGCCATTACACATATTAGTATCTATCTATCTATCTGTCTATCTATCTGTCTATCTATCTGTCTATCTATCTGTCTATCTATCTATTTATTAAAAAGGTTCTAAAATGCCTAAAATGGGACATGTTTGTTGGTTTGTTTGTTTCATTAGGGGTATTTATTTAAAAAAAATTTTTTTTAAGTTTTTCTTTAAAACCCATGTGACATTATAACGTAAGAAATTAAAATTGATTCGATTAATTTTTTTTTTTTTAAATCAGTAAGGACATCATTTCAAATGTTTGTATTTAAAACGCCTTGGACGTTATGACGCGTCCGAACGTATAATCAATTTCATTTTTTTAATCATCAGGGACGTCTTTCTTAACGTTTCTCTTTTAAAATCCCTGGGACATTATACCATGTCAGAAATTTGATTTGATTTGATTTATTCATTTATTTTAAATCTGTGCGGACGTCTTTTTTTTAAAAAAAAAGTTTTATTAGAATGCTTTTTAGAGACGTTACAACATGTCAGAAATGTCATTTTATTTTATTTTTGAATCTGTGTGGCAGTCTTTTTAGATTTATTTTATTTTTTTATTTTTTTTTTTTAGAATGCCTGGGATATTACGGCATGTCAGAGCAGAAATGGTGTCAGTGTTTTGTGCTTCACTAAGCCACCAGTGTGAAGTGCTGAGCCCTGGCTTGACATTTAGAGTGATTTAGAGCAGACTACAGCAGCATTAAAGGCGTAGTACGTCAAAGGCTCTTTAATGAGGTGTGTGGGGCATCATTTCACCCCTGATGAAGTCGACACATCCAGCCATCAGCCAGTGTGTGTGTGTGTGTGTGTGTGTGTGTGTGTGTGTGTGTGGGTCCAAAGCCCACCCTCCACCTTCATCCCTGTGTGTGTGAGGTTGCTTTCTCAGAGGAAGACCGGATTGGAGCCGATTCTGCGAAGAGTGTCAGTGTAAAGCAGCTTAGCTTAGCCAGGCAGCGGCGTGGCACTGACTGACACCGCTTTGTTTCTCGCTCCAGTAACCGTCCGGAAATATCCCATATTCAAACCCAGCCTCGCAACTTAGCGAGGAGCGTTTTAACTAGACGCCGATTTACATTTCTTCAAATTCAGGTCGGCGTATGTGGAGCGCAGAAATATCATTCATGTCACCTCGAGGTCTGGGTTACCGGAAAAAAAATTTAAATGAATATTCAAACAGCTTTAAGTAGCGCATATATTATCTGGCAAATAAAAACACAGGTAATTGTCTTTCCTCTTTTCCACACTCTTTGTTTTAGCGTGTGCAAATAAAGGTTGCGGGTGTCGTGACGCTGTCGAGGCAGAGCTTTATGATGGTAATGAAGCGGCGCAGTGTGTGTGATCGGCACGAGGCGGCTCCGAGGAACAAGTGATAACGAACAAGTGACAGCAGTCCTCGACCGTGCCAGTGGTCAATTACAAAGACAATTGAAAGTCCAGCGAGTGAGCCGTCCTGACAGTACGGCACACCACACACATCCACTGGCATGCTGAGCGTGAGTGTTTTGCCCGTGTGTGTGTGTGTGTGTGTGTGTGTGGTTACTTAAGAGCATCTCTACTTCGCACCTCATGAAGCCCGGTTCAAAACTTTCCTCTCCTAGCTAGTTTTTTTTTTTTTTTTTTGCGACTAAGTGCCCTTGATATTCAGCATTCGACCTTGGCTTCGAGAAAGGCACCGACGTATTCGTTTTTATTATGAATTATTATTACAAGCCTCAGAAAAGTGCAATCCCCTGCTGCGACGCCACCAAGTAACACATTCATATTCATAAGAGAGCTGGAGAATTTATTTCTTTGACCTACTTCATGTGCGTAAGTATCACAGTGTCTCCATGCGGTCTTGCTAATGTATCGGGCAGGGGTGTGTACGTGTGGATCTGTGGAGCTTATGAGACTGTATTACACACATCTCTATAGATGATAAAGAAACTGATGTATGAAGGATACGTTCAAAACAGCCAAATATTCATTACATGTATTTTTTTTATTTATTTGGCAGACTATTTTATTTAGAGCGACTTGCAAGTGATAGAAGTTATACATACTCAGGTGGGAACATGGTACAGTTTAGCTGTAGCGGGTCTGATTTTTCACCTAAAGCAGACCAAACGCAAATTCATCGAAGCTTCAGGTTTTCAGAGAGATTCGATTAGTTAATGTAGCATAGCCGAATGATTTACAACCCCAGTTCCAAAAAAGTTGGGACGCTGTGTGAAATGTAAATGAATGTAAATAAAAATCTCATAAACCCGTAAGTTATTCACAGTAGAACATAGAAAACATATCAACTGTTTAAACTGAGGAAATGTACCATTTTAAGAAAAATAATAAGGTCATTTTGAATTTGATGGCCACAGCAAGTCTCAAAAAAGTTGGGACGGGGGAAACAAAAGGCTGGGAAAGTAAGTGTTAGGAAAAAGAAACAGCTGGAGGCAGATTTTGCAACTAATTAGTTTAATGGACAACAGGTCAGTTACATGATTGGGTATTTAAAAAGAGAGTATCTTAGAGAGGCAGAGTCTCTCAGAAGTAAAAATGTGATGGAGTCTGGATGAAAGCATATGTTGCTCTAAAACCTGTGCATACCTTTCAGTACCTTTCCAGATGTGTAAGCTGTCCATTCCATAGGCACTAATGCACCCCATACCATCAGACATGCTGGCTTTTGAACTGAGCACTGATAAAAAGTCAGATTGTCCCTCTCCTCTTTAGTCCTTTTTAGTTTAGAGGACGCGGCGTTCATGGTTTCCAAAAAGAATTTCGATTCGTCTGACCACAGAACAGTTTTCCACTTTGCCTCAGTCCATTTTAAATGAGCTTTGGCCCAGAGAAGACGGCTGCGTTTATGGATCATGTTCACATATGGCTTCTTCTTTGCATGATCGAGCTTTAACCAGCGTTTGTGGATGTCACAGTGAACTGTGCTTACAGACAGTGAGTTCTGGAGGTGTTTCTGAGCCATGCATTGATTTCCATTACAGAATCATGCCTGGTTTTAATGTAGTGCCGCCAAAATAATGAGATAATATCTTGAATCAAATCATTAATGAGCTATTAAGTCGAAATAGTGAGATATATCAGGTCAAAATAACAACATGATGGCCTATCTTGAATGAATAAGTTAAGTTGAAATAATGAGCACTTTTTTTGGACTACTTTAGGGCTTTAAAATGTATAAGAAGTTTGGGAGGACAGGACACGACTCCTTCACTAGTCCTCCTCAGTCTGTTCTCCTCTGACTGTTAGCAGTGTTTCAGTGTTAAGCACACGGACGCAGCGCTAACAGAAAGAAAAACAGCCCGGGCTGCACACCTTTACCTTCACGCCTCCGCTAGAGGAATAAAAGCCATTCCAACAGCGGGGTTTCATCTCCTTCGGCCCACGCCTCGGTTAATCTCTCCCCAAGAACATTTCCACTCCAGTTCCTCCCCACTCCAGACATATTTGCTCTCGCCAGCCGCTCGTGTCCCCGTTAAGATTTAAACAGCAAACAGAGAGCGGAGCGGAGATAACCTGCTTCTGGACCCACTCCACTCCCCCGACATTATTTTAGAAGAGCAGATCCGAGCTCTCGGCCGCCGCGGCGCGATTATCTGCCACGATCCTCTCTCTCAGACGCAGCAGTCATTCATTCATTCATCCTCAACAGAAGCACACTCGGAGACGGAGGTGCAGAGGCAGGCTAATGCCCCATGTGATTGCTGGGTCATGAGGAGGGAGTGCAGGAATAGAGGAACATCGCAGCAGTAAAAAGGCAGAACTTTACAGTTTCTGAGACACTGCTGTCAGAGCTGTGCTACATCACGTTATATGAAATCAACAACATTGCACTAACAATTTTACGATCATCCTGTGCATGGTTCAGATTAATAGCTCTACGTATACAAATAATATGAATAGAAACCTACGTACAATCAACAGCGCTCTCCCAGTCCACTATAAGTGCACGTTACCTCGGAATACAATCGTTAACATGCCTCAAATGTCTTGTTATTTTTCCGCATTAATTAATGACTCCATTTTATATCGTGCTTCAAGCAGCTTTTTTCATGACTCCGCCATTACAGGTTATGAACACATTCACCCCTATGAAATATTCCACAACAGGAAGTCGCATCATCTAAATTTTTTTTTGAAGATTACGCGAAGAAGGAAAGTAATCTCAGGGGGGTTTTTCCTCTTAATTTTCATGTGAAAGTGATATTGACTGATGAGGTCAAAGTGCAACACTACTGCCCAAATTACAGACTGAAAGCAAGTTATAATTGAAAAAAATAATGTCCTTAATGTCATCGTGCCATTAGCATGGATGCTCGTTAATCACATTCGGTGTATTTGCTAATTCTGGCAAAAAAAAAAAATTTTAAATCAACTCTTTATCATTTAAAAGCAAAATGCAACCTGACAGTAAAGAGTAAACAAAAATTGTTAGCTGAGATTTAGCAATTTAGTAGCTGAGCATTAAAATAAAGTAATATTAGAGCTAAACTGCACTGCAGTGATGGAAACCCATTTTTAATCTTGCCATGTTGGATTTTCTCCAGCATTCCTACGATCATCCATATTTATTCTCCTTTCATTAACCTTCTACAACACGTAATTAGCTAAGCACTCGTAACGAACCCATTTACCTCGACCTGTTTCGGTTTCCCTCTCCGACTTTGCCCCCTATCATCACCTGAAACAGGAGGTCGAGCTCTCCAATAAAGCAACCCTCCTAACGCAACTGCCTGCGTGGAATATGATGTATATTAACACCGGCGCTGCGACTCGGAGCTGTCAGCCTTCTGTTATAGAGTGCCGACCCCCCGCCCCTTGTTTTGATACAGCCGTAATTTAAAGACCCATCTTAATTGACTTATTTTTTCTTCTTTTTTTTTTTCTTTTTTTTTTTTACGCACGTGCCTCTTGCGAGCGAGTGCGGCGGCGCTTTATTGGGCCACACACAATGTAGCCGCTTCAATTTTACCATTCATAATGAATGCACAGGCTCCATTCAAATGCAGCCATAAGCACACAGCAGATAAGAATTTAATTAAATGTAGATTAAAACCAAACAGGAAAACACACTCGCTGATAATTTTTTTATCACCTCCCCTGGTCATATTGTTCCCCACACACACACACACACACACACACACACACACACACATACATACACACACGCAATACAAACGTTCATGCACACACATTCAGCTCGTTTTTCGGGCACATGTTTTGGTCTTCACACTGCCCACTCAAATGTTAAACTCACATGTTATTGTCATAGGCACTATATATATATATAATATATACAAATATGTATTCATCATATGACCTCATTCATCACTGAAGCCGTGTTTTAGTTTCAGCAGCTTCTCCTGGATGAGATTTTTTATTGACGTATTTAAAAGAATGTTCCAGCACGTTTCATCCGCTTCTCTGACGAGCACAGCTCACAGACTCTCGTGCATCTTACTGTAAAGTTTCAAGAATGCAAAGTTTTTTGGGGGTTTGTTTCTGCCACTTGTCGACTCGTAATAGACGCGCCTGCAAATATCGTGTCGTTTTGAAGGATTTTACCGACGTGCGTTTTGAGCATTTCAATTATTTCGACCAGCTGTTCGGGGGAAAAAAACATTCAAATAATTAAGAACGATATCGATGACTCGGCTGAGACCTCCGAAGGTGCAGTAAGCTCTTTTTCTGGATGAAGACGGGGGAAATCGCTTACCATCTGCTCCATTTATTTAGAGGAATCGTTTGTGCGTTGGTAAAAAAAAAATAATAATAATAAGTAATTTTAAAAAATGAACACAAATATACCAAACATCAGTAGCTAATTACACAGCCGAACATGGCTTCCTCACATAAACAGAGCCAAGTCATTTCTTTTGCTTCGAATCCTTTTTTTTATTTGATTTTTTAAAATTTTTTAAGATATCACTGTGTGACTAAAATTTGAAAGACTATCAACAACAACAAAAATAGTTTTTTTTATTTGAATTTTTTATTAATTTTCCATCACATTTACTGCAGACATGTTGGAGAGGATTTAGATTTCGGTGCTGTTTCTCCTTCCAGGATGGTTAGAGAAACGGAGAAAGAGTTTGTGTTATGGTCAACTTTCTGGATTGGGCTGAAATGCGCACACACACACACACACACACACACACACACACACACACACACACACACACACACACACACACACACACACACACACACATAATTGGCACCTCACATGGTAGTGTCTCTGTTGCCACTGCAGTGCTCTCTCTCTCTCTCTCTCGCTCTCTCTCTCCCTCCATGGCCTCTCTGTTCTGCTCTATTACCCCCGCATAAGCCTCGCGCCTTTTCCTGCGGGGAGAGGAGCAATTTCCTGTCGCCACGCGTTTGATCAAGTGCTAAAACCCGCGCGATCAACACAGGGACAGATGTCGGCTCCAGATGGCCACGCCGCACCACCCGGGGCAGCCGAGGGTCTGTGCCAGGATGGCAGAACGGCAGTGGGTAAGGGCAGCGGGCACCCTCCCTCCGCTCCAGCCCGACAAATGCAATTAGGCCCTTTAGCCACCAGTTACCCGCTCCGGCCGGCACCGAGCGTCAGAGGGCACGATTAGTGTCCGCTACAAGCAATATGTGGAATTACTGCAGGACACAGAAGCAGGGCATGATGGGACAGCTCAGGGGAAGGCAGGTGAAGGGCTGGACTGGGGCATTTCGGACTTGTTTCGGAGCACTTCGGGGGTATTTCTCGGGGTGGATAAGGGAATAAGAGCGATGGCTTGATTCACCGTCACACCTTCGTCGTCTCGACCGGTTCCAGATTGACAGATCGTGCCAACATCTGTCAGATGCTCCAATTCTGGGCCGCTTTTGCGGAGTGTCTCTGTGACAAGGAGTCGAGTTGCCATTTTATCCCCCTCATCATTTCTGAACGCCAGATCGTGCCAGTGCAGGCTGAGCCGACGTCTTTGTCAGCTCTCCTTCGATTAGCCCGAGTTGTGGCGATCTGTCATCTTCCAAAATGGCTGACAGATGCATCAATCTGCCGCTTTCTGTCTCCCACTGACGCCAAAACGCCCAGGCGGACCTTTTCCAGCGATTTTTTTTTTTTGTGTGCAGGTCTCCCATTTGCTAGAGGGCAGCGTTCCACGAGCCCATGTGGCCGGCAGACACAGCCATGTTGGAGGAGGGCTGTTAGGCTCACCTGCTCCCCGGAGTGAGGCATGCTGGGTAGGGGGATGCGGGCCACCAGGCACAGCTGGGGGTCCGGCGCAGGGCTCGTACTGCTGCCGCCGGCATTCTCATGTCCCATTAATATGGCTGGTCAAAATGGGCAAAAGGGGTGTGTATAGAGTGTGTGTGTGTGTGTGTGTGTGTGTGTGTGTGTGTGTGTACGCACTGAGTGTGCCTCTCAGCAGGGGCCTCGGTAAACACATGTCGACTGGCTACAACCAGTTTAGGGAAAAAAGAGAAAGGCAAAGCAACTGTGTGTTTTTGTTCATGGAGAAAGTGTGTGTGTGTGTGTGTGTGTGTGTGTGTGTGTGTGTGTGTGTGTGTGTGTGGCTGCAGGGCCTCTGAGTCACACACATCTAACCTGAGGTTGTGGCACAGTCATTAGGAACATGTGCTGGCGTTATTGTTGGTGTGTGTTGTTAACACGGTGTTACAGGAAGCTGGACATCACACATCAGAAACGATCACACAGGAGACGACATTCCACTGTTTTCACGCCGTAACGCCGACCGGCGTGGAAAAGATTTCCAATTCTGAAGACTTCATTTGTGCGGATGTGATTTTCGCATCGTCTTGCACCCACTTCACTCTAAACCATTAACATATCCATCATAACACAAACGAACGCGACGCTTTCGACCGAGGCCCAGCTTCAGTGTGCCCTAGTTCATTTGTTTCTTTGTTTTTGAACGGATTTACGTTCTCGTGTCCAGAAAGTGTCCAGAAATGTTCAACGTTTTGACTGACGTATATAACGCGCTAATTGACGTGTAAAAACGGTTTCTAGTAATTCGCATTTTACGCTCTTCATTTCATCAGTCGCAGCAAATATCATTTTCAGTCAGCTATGAAAAGAGCCGCTCGCATCTCCGGGGACTTATCACAGAAACGGCGTTTAATTATGAGGAAGAATATCTCATTTTTAATATTCTGAAACATTTCCTTTATCAGATGGGAAGTGGAAGCTGGGATCGTTTTCTAAGCTGTAATTGTGTACCTACGTGCATCTGGGGGTGTGTGTGTGTGTGTGTGTGTGTGTGTGTGTGTGTGTGGAATTATAGAGACTGAGAGAATTCTTTTCAAAGAGAAAAGATGGAAGAAAATAGTTGAAAGATGTAGTCACGCTTCTGCCTCGTGCTTCTCCCTCAAAGACCTTTCATTTCTGGATTATGACTCGCTGGTAAATATATATATATATATATATATATATATATATATATATATATATATATATATATATATATATATATATATATAATATCTCCCCTAATGTTTGTCACATGATGAAGAATTATTATTGCATATTTTGTCTCTTTTTTATTCTTTTTTTGTGTATTTTTCCCCCCACAGTCAGATAACTACTATTAATATAAATATCTGAATATGACCTTTAAGAGTGAAATCCGTTACAAAATGTGTACAGATGTTTTTTTTTCCTTTCTTTCTGTCAGTTATTCTACGGATTTGGTGAAAAAGCAGAACATTCAGAAGTATGAGACGAGTAAGAGAAGAGTGCCCCCTGTCGGTTATAAACACACCTGCAAACCAAACCTTAAATGATCTGTTTCTACACTTCAATACTGTGCATATTCTCAGTCTCTAATTTCTAAATCGTCCGAGTATACGCGTCCAGACGCTATTTCCAGACGCTGAATACTTTGTAGGGTTTTGTTTTGGTTTTTGTTTTTCAGCCTGAGCATTAGATAAAGATGATTTAAATATGAGAAGAAAAAAAAAAAAAAAAAAACTTTCAGAAAGCTTTGCATTCCAACATCCAGCTCTGGACGTGGCGTTTCACATGAATTCCCAAATTCAGTTCTGTATTTTAGCATTGAAATCAAGGCTTTTAATTGCACCAGTGTTCATACTTTATCTTTCTGCAGGAAGCTGCATCATATAATAAACCACTGCTATGGGTCGCAGCCATTTAATGGATTTTTTTTTCTTTTAATTCTTATAATTGTCATAAGGCACAGGATAAATGTATGTTTATTATATGTAGATTAACAGAAATCATTAGGGATGCGTGGGGGGGGGGACAAAACATGAGTGTTCTTAGTTTCTGGATCAATGCACAAAATGGCAACCTTTCACCATTTAAGGCGTTTGGCGGACGGCTTTATCCGGAGCGGCTTACTGAAGTGCTTTGAAGTCTCTATCAATAAATACATCCTGATACTGGCTCACTAGGTCACGGACTAAGAATCCCATCAATCTAAAAACTCTGTTGAGGCTAATTGAAGTAGTTCAGGGAGAGGAAGGTGTTTGGACGTTGTTTGAAGACTGTCAGTCACTCAGCTGTTCGGGGAAGTTCATTTCACCACATCGGTGCCAGAACAGAAGAGCATGCTTGATGCATGCCTTCCTTGTACGCTGAGAGACGGTGGGAGCAGTCGAGCGGTGCTGGAGGATCGGAGGGGGCGTGGTGCAGTGTGGGGTGTGATAAGTGCGTTGAGGAAGGTGGGTGCTGGTCCGTTTTTGGCGATGTAGGCAAGCATCGGTGTTTTAAATCTGAAGCAGCCAGTGGAAGGAGTGTAACAGTGGAGTGGTGTGTGAGGATCGACTTAGGATGGTTGAAAACGTGTCATGCAGGATCAGTTGCAGAGGTCGAATGGAGCTCAAGGGCAGACCTGCTGTAGAGCCTCGAAATGTCAAGGGATTGCACAAGCACCTGACTGGCCTGCGCGTATAGACACGGACGAATCCTTCCGATACTGTAAAGGAGAAATCAGCATGAGCATGTCAGCTCGTGAGAGGAAAAGGACAGTCGATTGCCCATGGTTACCCCAAGGTTGCATGCAGTGACCACAGGTGAGATGTAAATACACTCCACAGCCACTTAATAGAGACACCTGTACACCCGCTCTTTCATGCAGTTATCCAGTCAGTCAATGATGTAGAAGCAGTGCAATGCATTAAAAAAAACATTGTATGGTCATTTATTTCTCCAAATGTCACCAAGTGTCCAGTTTAGGTGAGCCTGTGCTCATTATAGCCTCAGATTCACGTTCTTGGCTGACAGTGGTAGAACCCGATGCGCGGTTAAAGCACGCCCGCCTCGAGGTTTGACGTGTCGTGCATTTTGAGATGCTTTACTGCTCAGCACATTGTACAGAGTGCTTACCATAGCCGTCCTGTCAGCTCTTCAACAAGGCGTTACCGCCCGCAGAACCGTTGCTCCTCGGATGTTTTTTGTCTTTCACACCATTCTGTGTAAACTCCAGAGACCGTTGTGCATGAAAATCCCAGGAGATCATCAGTTTCCAAGTATCCAGCGTTGGAAATCTCAATCCAGTACGATCAGAGTCATTATATCAAAGACTGATCGCCTTCTTGTAGTTATTAGACTTTTTGACTGGTGACTCGGGTTTAATCCCAAACGAACTCAAAAACGAGCAGCATATATATATATATATATATTATCAACTTCAACCTCGGGGTAATTTTGATCAAAATGGATTCTGAATGGAAAGTGAAAGAATAAAAAGCTCCATGGCTTGTGTAAATATCCAAAACATCATTGTACACATTTACATAATGTGTAATATATGAAGTGTTGGATTATGTTTGTAAAAATAAACCTGTACGAAATGGGGACTGTGGGGATTTTATTTTTCAAAATGTGTTTTTAAGATAAATAAATAAATAAATAAATAAATAAATAAATAAATAAATAAACCCATTCAAACCACCAGTGAGCGCTACAGCTAATATGCATGCACGAAGTTTCGTTACACATGGGACTGGTTTGGGCGTAAACGATCGAACGTAGGAATGCAGAAATGATGAAAATCCACTCGCTCTTGGTTTGTTTTTGGTTGTGTGTTTGTAATGGTATTTATTTACATATATTTCGTTCGTTAAGTTAGTCACATTGAGAGACGGATCTCTTCAGATCCCCCCCCCCCCCCCCCCCCACTCTGGTCAAGAAGGCAACAAAATAGCTACCACAAACATCATTCACACACAAGACACTTACAAAAACACATACTTACCCAGTTCAGGTCTCACAAATGGACCGTCAAAATAAACATCACTATAAGAGCGTCCGTCGTGTCGTGCTTTTTGTCTGAAGTAATGCAGATGGATATGAAGGAAGTTGACAAAAATGTATTTTTACCGCTAGCTATTAATAAAGCATATGGGCAAATAATCAATGCCTGCATTAACACATGTTCATACCATTAGTGAGTAAAATTACACCCATAAATTAATGAACATGCTGTTAATTAAAGTGCTAAGTGGCTGAAAAGCGTGGGGTTTTTTTTTTACACCAGAATTTAGGAAGTTATTAACATGTAGGCACACGGTGTAATTTAATTAATGCATTATTTATTTATCGGAACTATTTTTAGTCCTGAATTGAATTAACAGCCAGTTCCGGGGTATTTTGGTAATATTTAAATTACACCTCGGTCATTTTACTGTGTTATTGTCTTAACATTGCTTAGAGTTTCTTGTTGAAATGAAGCGTTACGTAATTGCTAGAACAGAGGCAGTGAGTTTATATTTGTGCGCCATGGTGCTTGGGCCCCTGTTCCAGCTTCTGCTGCAGTCATTTGTCGGGACAGATGGATGAAACAAAAGCTGATGCGCCTAACTACGAGTTTTACAGCGAACTATTAAAGTCCTGCGCTGTTTATCCACAAACATTTGAATACCTGTCTTCAGGCCAGTTTAATTATCCTCCCCCTTCTGTCCGTCCCTCGCCACTTTGTTGTCTCCCAGCGAGAGAGAGAGAGAGATTTGTTTCTGTTTTCATTAAGATATGACTGTAGTGCTGGAATGGCGTGACTGTATTTCAGCACTTCCACAAAGTAGCTCGGCTCTTCTTCGTTCCTACGAGGTCTTTCTCCTGCAAAGTCAAAGCAATTAAAGCGGCCTGTGATGGCTGCTTTTGAAATCTCAGCGCCTCGATACGTGCACTCCTGTGATTCGGCTCGATTCATCATTATGGAGCACTTAGATGTGTAATTCCGTCATTTACATCTTCCGTGCTTTCATGTCCCCGTCTTTAACTGTGCGTTTAAAGCCATTATTAGGCTGCGAACAGCAAGTACGAGAGGCAGAGAAATTCAGGAGCGACGAGAGCCACTGCACGGTATACTGAGGGAATGGAATGTAGAGGCATTTTTTAATTATCTGGACTTGGTACAGGATGCCGGGGGTTTTTGATTGTTTAAATGAAGCAGCTGGTTTATTGTCTCCGCTTAATTCCCCCATTGTTTTTGGAATATGTCAGACTTCTTTATTCTTTTATCAGGTGCGCTGCAGGAGGAGGAACACAATAGCCTTCATAGCGGCTGCGCTGGCCGCCGCACAAAGGCTCTGGGCAAAAAAAAGCACCCCAGGCCAGGCGCAAATTACACTTTTCTGCAGCTCAGCTCTGTCTTCTCCTCCATGTATATATATATATATATGTGCTCTTCGGCTTAACAGCGCAGCGTAGACGTACATATAAACACAGCGGAGATTAAATAAGAACACAGATAATAATGATAGCAGTCTCGATTCCACGTGCTGGGACTTGGCTTAAAAATCAGTTCGTGTCATTCCGTGTCACTGTGTGTGCGTCTGTGCTACATACAGAAACATCACTGAAACCATGTGACCGACAATGAACAGTGGAAGTGTGTTTAAACCGTTTCCTTCATTTTGAGCGCTGCATTTTTAGCCTTGGATGCAGATCGTTTTTGGTATTTCTTCTGGAATGTTTAGATTGCAGTACAGCACAAATAATAACCTAATCCATAATAATAGCAATGCTAATTATCCTTCTGTGATCTAACTCCATCGAAGATCGGTGGTAGTAAAGTATTAAACGCTCTTATTTAGCTATGTATTAAATACTAAAAGCAAAGCCATATTTTTTTTTCATATCCTGATATATCAGCGTCCAAATTGTAGCCATTATATAAAATGTGCACGATTAATATATTTCCCAGAATGCTAAATTCATCCCAAAGGTTGTAGCTTCTTTAAGATTGAATCCTTTCAGAGGATGCAGTTCATCCAAGTGGAAAAACATCACTGCAGCAGTTTCACAGCAGGTTTTTGAGACTATTTCATCATAAAACATGACAACCAATCACGTTCTAGTATGCAAATGCAGCACTGAAGAGGGTGGGGCATGCGGTGTTAGGGGCGTTTCTAATCTGCACGCAGTATTCATTAAATCTGGATTTATTCACGAAGGTTAAAGTGTCTCTAAGCATTTATTATTCGGTCCTCGAACACTTCCAAAAATATTTTGCAAGAAACAAAAAACTGCAAGCCCAGGTTAGTTTTTGACAACAGATCGGTTCAGGAACGTCTTTTCCTGGCTCCTGCTGTGTTCGTGATGAGCTCTTAATGAAACGTCTCTGCGCGTTCGAGGGGGGGTTTGACTGGTGTTGAGTTGCTCTCCCTGTGGCAGGTGACAGTTCAGATGTGCGCTGATGTTAACTGCTGCCGAGTGCAGTGGGAGTTCTGTTATTTTAATTAGAAGATAAGGATTGAGAGAGTCTCTCCAGGCAGTGTGTGGTGTCGGTGACAGGATCCAGCTGATGATGATGAGGAATATGATTCACCGGCTGATACACACGCTCATACATTCTCTCCAGTTTTATCATGCGAGACTCGAGCTTCAAACCGGAACCGGATCGAAACTAAACGGACATACATAACGCACAAACGCCACGGCAGTCGCAAAGCAAGCGCGAGTTCACGTAGTGACCTCACTTTAGGTTACTTTTTATTCTAAACATTTGTAAAAGACAGTGGCGGAGCTGCTCTTGCTGAAGCCTCCCTCCACCCCGTTTCCTGAGCCAACAGCTGGACGGGAATCGCAGGTCCTCCTTCATTCTGACGCTCTGTCGGAGTGTTTGCACGTCTCTGAAAGCTAACAGCGCGCTTTAATTAATTGTCCAGCTTTCCCTTTGAAACAATGTCCTAATTCTGCCATTTAGCACCGGCGTATCATAGTTTGTTGTTATCTCGGCAGCCAGATTTTGGTAAATAGTCATATTAAAAACTTTAATCTCCTGAATGGAAAATGAAGAGCAGCTGAAATCCCTGTCATGTGTAGTGATAAATATTATCTGAGCTTAAACCTTCCCTCTTATCCGCTCCCCCTCCCTCCCTCCCTCCCCCTCTCTCTGCTGTCACTCTCTATTCTTTTTAAGTTAATAAATATGTTCATAACACTACAGTAGCGTTTCAACTAAAAAAAACAACAACAACAAAAAAACAGAAGTATTACACAACTTTTTTTTTTCTTGGTGTAGTAGTATTACAAGACACTACAGTCTTACGCGACTTCTTTGCGGTCATTAAACGTTAATCAGATAAACTTCTCAAAAGTCAAGGACTGCAGTGATGTTCATCGTCGACCGGAGAAATTTTGTAATAATAAATAAAGGTGTCAGTAGAGCTTTTTATGCCTTATTTTAATTCTTAACCTAACACCAACTGAACCCCAAGCAGGACTTCTTTCCGGGGTGTCCGTTAATACTAGAAAGTTCAAAAGACCTACATGACTGTCACTCGTTCCTGATTCATAGGTTGATTTTTACTTGTGTGACATTTTTATTTGGGGGATTGATGTCCACAGCAGTATGCACTTTGCAAAATGTTGTTAAATACATGTATTGTACATGTATTAAATACATGTACATGTATGTTAAATACATGTATTTTGTGTGGGTTTTTTTATGTTTGATAGGTGGCCAGCTGTGGTGCACCACCACTAAGAACATAATGGAAGGCGAGGAGCTAGTGGCGTTCGTTGTGGACTTTGACTCTCGGCTGCATTCGGTCAATCACATGTCCCTGAGCGAGGGCATGTACCCAGCACGCCTTCTCGACACCATCCAGCTCCTCCCACAGCAAGCCGCCATGGCGTCCATTCTCCCCACCGCCATCGTTAACAGTAAGGGCACGAACACTTAAATCTTGCTCAATAAACATCAACATTTCTACACTGTAAAAGTGCTGTACGTACAGACCGAACGAAAACGGCGATGGACTCAAACACGTAGTACGCTAATGAAGTCATAGAACTGCTTCCTGCAGTAAATTTGGCTGCAAAGGTGTTGCATATGGACACTCACCTGTTCCCTGGCTGTTTGTGCCAGTATTTTGGCCAGCTGAGCCAACTCGGCTCTCGTAACGTACACACACCTATAAAAAGCAATTTGCTGCATGTGTCAGTTATCCATACATTAACCTCTGTACCAGGGATCCGGGGATAAACATAACTGACCTTCTGTGTAGTTTACAACAAACATTCTTCCCATTATGTTAATTGCATAAATTCAAGCCATGTGTAAACACGGTTGGTTGACTTAATAAAGGCTATCGAGGGTTCAGCGAGACAGGAAGGCTACTACTGGCAGATGGTGCCCTGTTTTAGTTTGCCCTTGAGGTAAGGGCACCAACTTACTGGCATCATTTTAAGCTGCTGTGCCATTTCAAGTTCAGTACAAGTACCGGACAAAACTGTTCAAGAGAACGTCTGACTGAAAAATAATGCCACCTAGTATGGGCCAGGTAGTACAGTAATAAAATATATAATACTAAGGGACAGGATCGATAAAAAGTCATTAATTATCTGCAATTTTTCTTGCAAACGTCCCCAGTTACCTTAATCTGAATGCAATAAAACTTACAAAGTACGGTGTATTTTGTTGAACTGAACCTGTGCTCATTATATTGACATCGCTATGTCTTTCAGAGGACATCTTCCCTTGTAAGGCTTGTGGAATCTGGTTCAGAAGTGAGAGAAACTTGCAGGCTCATCTGATGTACTACTGCAGTGGGAGGCAGAGGGACCCGGACAGTGTACCTGAGGAGAATGAAGTGAACCCTCATCAGACCCCCAGCATCTGTCCTTTCCCACAATGCAACAAGAGCTTCGGCACTCCTCGTGCCCTGGAAATGCACCTGAGCACACACAGCGGTGAGTGGACATCCTAAAAGTAAAGCTTCTGCAGGCAAAAGAAGAATTCGATTAGGTATTCTTTGTTATACACACTGGGCTTCATAGTCTACGGCATAAAGTACTAAATAGCTCAATTAATCTAATCAGCCAACTGAGTTTTCATGCAGTCTAATATGAGGAGGGTGGAGGAAGGTTTTGCATAATGCAAGATTGTATGTTGACTGCTGTAACGTGAGGAAACCAAATCTGATATCTACCTTTTATCTTCCTCAGGTGTCAAAATGGAAGAGACACTCCCCCCTGGCACCAGCTTGAAATGCACAATCTGCAACTACACAGCGGATTCTCTCATTACATTCCAGCACCATATCCTCACTCACCTTTCACAGGCGGCCTTCAGATGCAATCACTGCCATATCAGCTTCCAGAACCACAGGGAACTCTTGCAGCATCAGGACTTACACGGCCACTCTGGCAAGATCCACAGGGAAAGCGACAACGAGCAATCACCACGGGGGACAGAGGAAAGTCTGCAGACCCGAACAGAACTAGCTATCAGGAAGGATGTCGTCATGCAGAGCCCCAAAACTGTGGCCAACAAGGACAGCGCCCCCGACGGAGAGCCGGAAAGAACCGAGAAAAAGCTTGTGCTTGGACTTCAGAAAGGAGAAGGTCACCTGGGTGCCAAGGCCAGTTTCTCTTACACCAGGATCAAGTCAGAGCCTTCCAGTCCCAGACTGGCGTCCTCACCAGTTCAGCACAACATGGGACCCACATTTCCCATGGGCCCATTCCTTTCGCAGTTTGCATTCTCCCAAGACATTTCAGTAGTGCCCCAAGCGTCTGAGATTTTAGCCAAAATGTCAGAACTTGTGCATCGCAGACTACGCCATGGAGGGAACAGTTACCCGCCCGTCATCTACAGTCCTCTGATGCCAAAAGGGGCAACCTGCTTCGAGTGTAACATAACTTTCAATAATCTGGACAACTACCTTGTCCACAAAAAACACTACTGCAATAGTCGCTGGCAGCACATGGCCAAATCTCCTGATTTCTCCACTGTTTCAGACAAGGTGACAGACTCCGTGAGTCCAAACAGTGGTCACAGTTCAGTAGGGTTGCTTGCTGGATGCCACCCACCAGAGACGGATCATCTAATGCCATCAGCATGCTTGAACTCCTCTGTTTTGGACATTATTAATGCCAGTGGTAAAGTGCCTGATAAAGACCTCAGTGGACAGGTGAAAAAGGTCACCACACCAACAGGTGTTGAAGACAGACTCAATGGTAAACAGGCTGAAGTCAAGAGTCCAAACGCATCCTTAGGGGATGGTGAGAATGATCCCAACAAAACCACTTGTGAGGCCTGCAACATCACCTTTAGTCGTCACGAAACTTACATGGTCCACAAGCAGTATTACTGTGCCACGCGCCATGACCCACCAATGAAGCGCATGTCTACTAACAAGGTGCCCGCCATGCAGAGAACCATGAGGACACGCAAACGCAGGAAGATGTATGAAATGTGCCTGCCAGACCAGGAACAGAGGCAGCCAATAGGGCCACAGTCTGGATTTCTGGGTGTTCCCACCCTGGGAAATCCCTGTACGTCCCAAGAAACTGTGGAAGGCCTGGCTGACCGTTTCCATCCGCGCTGTGACGTCTTTCAAGGGATGGTCCCGAAACACCTTGAGGCTTCTCTTACAGTCACAAAATCCATCCTAGCTCCCAAAAGCAATGCCATTACTGACACGCAAGAACTGGACGCACCAATCGATCTTAGCAAAAAGTGCTCGCTAGTCTCTGACAAGACATGTAACTCACCCAAAAGACTCTTGGACTATCATGAATGCACTGTTTGCAAGATAAGTTTTAACAAGGTGGAGAATTACTTAGCTCATAAACAGAACTTTTGCCCAGTTACAGCCGCTCAGCACGAGATCGCTGGCATCGACCAGACTGTGTTTCCAAGCATGAAGATTGAAGGCACTAATCCCGAAGACATATTCGACAAGACTCCTGTGAAATCTGAGAAAAATGGTGGCACCAAGGTGACGGTGCAAAACGGCAGTCTGTTCCCTCCACACCTTGGACCTGTGCCAGAGCTAAAGACTTTCAATGACCCCCAGCTCCTGCCCTCCAAAGAAGTGTTTCTGCCACATGGCCTTTACCCTGGAGCAATAAAAAAGATGAAAACCAGTGAGCCAATATCACCATATTTCGGGATAAAGCCTAGTGATTTCCTGGCAGGAGGCATGACTAAACAGGGTGAACCCAGTGATCAAGAGCAGGGTACTAACGGAGCAACTGAAGAAGGCAAAGAACAACCAGCAGCCAATGGCTGCCCTCAACCTAGCAAAGACCCACTGCCCCTGCTCCCGAAGAACAGGGGAATGGTCATCGTCAACGGCGGGCACAAAGTGGACGACAGCCAATCATCGGTACCCAATCAGCAAGAGAACCAG
Source organism: Ictalurus punctatus (assembly GCF_001660625.3). Classification (NCBI taxonomy): domain Eukaryota; kingdom Metazoa; phylum Chordata; class Actinopteri; order Siluriformes; family Ictaluridae; genus Ictalurus; species Ictalurus punctatus. The sequence goes on from NC_030438.2 coordinate 15,341,499, forward strand.
CCCAACAACACGTCGCCAACAGATGGGCAAACGTCTCCCACATGGGGCTCTGAGAACCCCCCGGATCCTAACGGCAACGCATCACCTACATCTAAATCGCCGGTTGAGGATGCACCACCTGTTGTGGCCAAAGGCGTAAATGGTTCGGCTCAGCCAGCTGGAAGCGGCAAGTACTGCCGCCTCTGTGACATCCAGTTCAATAACTTATCGAACTTTATCACCCACAAGAAGTTCTATTGCTCGTCACATGCTGCCGAGCACGTGAAATGAAATCTTAACTCTCCCTTCACCTTACTCTCCCTTCACCTTGCTCTCCTTCGTCCTCCTTCTCTCTTTTTCGCTACACTGTCGTGTCTGGAATAGTGCATCATGCAGTTTTATATGCTGCTTGTGGACAATCAAGAGCTTCATCTTTCATTTTTCATCGAGACTTTGATGCAAAACTTTTGTCAAGAAAAAAATTCCATGTGTAATATTGGTGCCACTTTCACCTTTATTTATTTTACAATCAGTATTAATAGGAGTAGTGACCTTAATTTAAACACAAAGGAAATTTATATCAGAGTTGTTTGTAATGTTATTGTATAGTCATTCTTGTGTAGCAATCATTGTTTACACTGTATTGTAGGTTCAACGATAGACAATACAAAACAGAAATGCATTTTAGACACAAAAATAGCTACTGAAGCACTTGTGCATTCTTATTTGCTGTAAGTTTTTTGTATATGCCTAAATGTCATTTGCTGTACTCATGACTTCTCAGCCTTAAACACGGTTTGAAGGGAAAACCAGGCACAACTCTGCATCTCATTTTTTGGCATATACAGTACATCCAGCTTTGCATATGTATGTAGCTGTTGGTCTATGTCTCTTTTTTTTTTTCTTTCTTTCTTTCTTTTTTTTTTTTAAACTCAGAAGTGGGTGTTTTCATCAGGATGGCAGCGTTCTTGTATAGTACTCGTATTTCAGTTTGCGATCCATTTTGGTCTCCCTTTTTGAAAATTTGCTCTCAATGCAATACTTTGTTTAAAAAAAAAAAGAAAAAAAAAGGAACATTACTGAAAGCAGTATTAGGAGAATGGGAACAAGGCAGATATTTCTAACTCCTTAAGAACAACAATTGTACGAAAGTAATTTTATCGATGTTACTTAACAAAACGGACGCGAGAGGATTTCGGGAGGGATGCTGTATAAAAAAAAAATTTTAAAAAATAAAAAAAAAAAGATCATTCCAATGTCCTTATAATGGAAAAAAAAAATAATATTTCTTAAAAAATGTTGTTGCTATGCATGTATATGGATGGAATAAAATTCCAGAGCTGTTGGAAATTTTTATTTTGATGTGGTGTCATAATTAAACCTTAATCCTCAGGAGAAACTTGATGTCTTTGTTTTCTTATATACATACATACATACATACATACATGTTGCATTTTTTTTGGCTGTTTAAAAATAAAAAAAATAAAACAATTCTCCTAAAACAAAGCGATGATGCAGCACAGCTGTGAATGTAAATGATTTCCAAACAGGAAACATGGTGGTGTTCGGAAGGCAGTTGAACAGGGTCTCATTGCCTCATTGCATGTTTGGTTTGTCTCTTTGACACGAGCTCCAGTAAATGTTTGCTTACCGATGACGCCTTTTTAGAGATCATGTGACGGTCCACCCCCTGAATGTGAATGAGCTTGGCCTGAGGGTAAACTCGCTTTAAACCCTTCCTCTGCACATCAGCAAAAACCTGACACACACACACACACACACACACACACACACACACACACACACACACACAAGACAAATAACGAGGACATCACCTAGTTACAAAACATCCCTTGTTTAACTTAAAAGTCCTGTTGACCCAGACGGTCTCTGTGGACAGATCCATTTAAAATACCTCAAATGTATCTCAAGTATCAGCAGTGTATACAATTATGACACGCAATAGACAAATTGTCTCCTTATGCTCGTGGCTCAAATTAGAGACGATGGAAATGTTTTATTTATTTATTTATTTTATCATTTAGTTCATACTGAGCCAGTCAAAGGATTGAGTACATGACACTCACTTGGTTGAGGTGAGCAGGGAGCTGTTCGTCGAACGAGTCCCCAACGATGACGCTCACTGATATTCTGCTAGATAACAGCTTGAATTTGGAGATCTCTCTGGGGGAAGAAAAAGAATGAAACATGACAAATCAATGAGGAATAAAAGGAAATTGGCTTGAATCGCAGTCAGTGAGTGAAAATCAATAGCAGCTCTTGTTTGTGTGTGTGTGTGTGTGTGTGTGTGTGCGCGCGTGTGTTTTACCTGACTTGAGACGCGCTCTCGTTCAGGAAGTAGTGCTCGTCCACGGTGCTGCTCTGATGAGCCGGGTTACTCAAGAGGTATTTCTGATCAGAGCAAAGAGGAGAGCGGGATTTCACTATCAGGAGACGAAGCTCGTTTTCTAAAATTTCTACAGAAAATAAGTTAAAATACTCGCCTCTTGTTTGAGTGAATAACTCTAACTCTAGCCCTAGCATCAATTCACTATGTATAATATTACATTCTACAGGCAAATATACTATCTCTCCATGCCAGTGCAAAAGTTTGTATCCCTCGTGGGTTTTAAATGGGGGAGAACGGCATTTTCTTTTTCCTGGGATAAAGATAAAAGCTAAAAAGTAAAAATTGAGATAAAAGCTAAGAATTGAGAATTATCTCAATTTTAAAATTCCTCCATGTGCTTCTTTCTAGAAATAAATGCCTAAAATTAAAATTAGCAAAATGATCTGTTAATAGAAGAAGACTATTCCAAGAAAGAAAAAAAAAAGGCTAGAAATTGGTTTTAAAATCTTAGGAAGATTTTAAAATGGGAAATACTAACGAAACGTGACTACAAGCAAAGTATTTCTACAAGATTAATTTTTTATGTCGTTCTAATGTGGTTTTCCACTAAATAGTTTCCACTCCTGTTGTTTGAGAGGAAGATTTGAATAACTGGGTGTAATATTTTATTTTATGCAATCGTTTTTGCTCATCTTCTAAACTGTGGTGGTTGAGCGGGGTGTCCACTAATCGTAGGGTTGGCGGTTCGATTCCCGGCCCACGTGACTCCACATACCAAAAAATGTCCTTGGGAAAGACACTGAACCCCAAGTTGCTCCCGATGGCAAGCTAGCGCCTTGCATGGCAGCTCTGCTACCACTGGTGTGTGAGTGTGTGAATGAGAACCAGAGTAAAGAGCTTTGTAGAACCGCTAAGGTTAAAAAAAAAAGCATGGTATAAGTGCCAGACCAACTTAAAAAATCTGAATCGTTTAACCCTTTGATGTTGATGTTCCAAACATGAACACTTGCCAGGAGAAGAAAACTACGCAATGTACCACTGACAAAGTAGCGTCAACAATAACAATAAATTAGACGTGTTTAAACACTGAACTCAAGCAGCATGAATAAGTAATCTGACTCATCCACACTACTGCGTTTAAGTCCAGAGATCTCATGTCCTGACATTTGTAAAGATAACCTAAAGCTTTATTCACACACACCCTTTATACGAGCGTTTTGTAAGCAACGTCTTAACAATGGGGTGGACTGAAGCGTCACGTCCGTGCAGAACGATTCAAAGAGACGGCAAATAAAAGAGTCGACAGGCATCTCGAGGGCCCCTCGCCCAAACACAAAACTATCGAGTAACCATTAAGTGCAGTCCCATTGCTTTATCTTTCTCATGTAGAGCAGAGGCAAGCACGTACCTGTGGTAAAAAATCAAATGAAAAGGGCCTCAGTGTGGTCGTTAGTACATTATGAATATATAGTAAAATCATTTGAGCCCTGATGCTGATGATGTATACGATATTAATTCACTGCAACCCTCATTTCATATCCAACAGCAGCGTAAGGTTGCCCTTTCCTCTCTGATCCGTATCAGAAAACTTTCCGACATTTAGTTTCCTTGTTTGCTTCTTTGTTTGTTTATAAGACATTTAAATTACAGAGAGGATGTTTGCACAGATAGAACAAATGAGATTGATGGATGAAAACAACATGGCTTCACTTCTGCAGGTGTTATGCATTAATTATTTTAGATTGCTTTAAAAAAAAAAAAAAAAACGCTTTAAATCATTTGACTCAGGTCAGCTTTCGATTCATGTCACAAATAGGAACCAGCAGCCGTCCGTTCGAGAGGTGGAAAAGGGCTTATGCAAAAAAAAAGAAAAAAATATAGATTTAAAAAAAAATCTAATAAGTGATTTGCATATTCCCGGCCACACGTTAACTTGCATGAAATTGGGTGGAACTAGAGCGGAGAAGAGGCGCCTAGCTCGAGCATGGACGAGCTCGCTTCGCGTCCTGACCTCAGAGACCCTGTCTGAAGACGTCTGGAAAGGGGGGAAAAAAGGGAAAGGAAATAGGATACAGCGCCCGGGCCCGTCCCCTGTGCACGCACAATCGCATCAGAGCAAAGTTGTTAAGCTCAGTTTGATGGCTGCTCTTTTTTTTTTTCCTTTTTTTTTTTTAAACCGCTTTTCTCACCGTGCTCCAGACATCATTAAAGCACAGCACCGTGGAGGAGGTTTTTGCTCAATAACTGAAACTAGAGCGCCCCCATGTGGTCACTTTGCTGAAGCGCAAAAAGGAACAGAAAAACAAAACCTACAGTCTGCGATTACTTCCAGCATGAATGTGACTCTTCAGTCTGGAGCGAACCTGATGCATGACATCAGACATCATGACATCAAAATCAGAAGTAAAGTAAAAAATAATAATAACAATAATAATAATAATAATCATCAGTTAAATCAATTACAAAATGGACAAAATGTGACAAAATGGAGTTCAGAGGTTCTCCGATCATTTCAGCCAGAAACGCATTTTATCAACTTTATAATCCTGAACTTTTAACACACAAAACAAAGTTGTTGTTTTTTTATTTTATTTTATTAAGACAAAATCCTAATCTGATCCACTGCTTGTGTGAAGAAGCCGTTTTTTAAATAGCTAAACGTCACAACACTTCTTTAAAGTGAGCTAGTTGATGAGTGCTTGGTCAGATTATCCTTCATACTATGGGCACCTTCTTGTATTTATTTATTTATTTATTACATAAGAGCTCATCAATTTCTTCTCAACTTGGGTGGTGTGAACTACATTCAAGTGATTTGCATAATCTGAATGCAGCGCAGGTGCTTATACTGTGTATATATAAATATATATATGCGCCTGTGGAACTAAACCCTGAATACAGATCCCTTTCCCCATATAAATACTGATGTAACTTCTAGATTTAAGTTCCTGTGTTTAATTCGAACAATTAGTTTCATTTACTCAGAGCGCCAAGCCCTGAAGTAATCACTGAAATGTGCAGAAGTAGTAAAACAAGTCATCACTTTTCAACACTGAAACATATTATATAACCTGTTCTCAGATATATACTCAACAGCCTCTCAAATAAAGTCTGACCAACTTGCTTCATTCATTCAAAACGACCCAGCTGATACTGTGTGGTGTGTGTGTGTGTGTGTGTGTGTGTGTTTACCTGACGTTGGAGCAGTTCTCCTGAAACACTGTCTCCACTGAAACTCGGCTCCAGCAGCCGCAAGATGAGGAGAAGACGACTCACACCCGTGGCTGCAGAGAGCTGCATCATCTGTAATGAGGGCACCAGGCGTGTGTACCTGGAAACACACACACACACACACACACACACACACACTCAACTGTCTGTCCCATTAACGTAGCTTTTTTTTTTCCAATTTATTAATCACTTTTATACCACAGTGCTGTTTAATTCTCAAATCTGATTGGTCAGAAGACATTGATTCGATATCGAGATCAGTAGGTGTTACAGCAGTGCGGGCCACAAGGTTTGCGTTAATGCACTCGTTCTAACATACTACGGTTTCTGTAGTAACGTGTGTAATTGCTCATATGCCCATTTTTGAGTTTTCGAAGGAATTTCCAGTGTCAAGCTGTAATCTTTATCTTATTAATGTCAAGAGAGAGGAAAAAAAAAAGAAAGGCTGGTGAAGGAACAACAATTTAAAGCTGTCGTAACAGAAGTTATAACAGGAACAAACAACTTTGTTCACCTCACACCTCTAGGGTCGGGGGTTCGATTCCCGCTGCTGCCCTGTGTGTGCGGAGTTTGCGTGTTCTCCCCGTGCTGCGGGGGTTTCCTCCGGGTACTCCGGTTTCCTCCCCCAGTCCAAAGACATGCGCGGTAGGCTGATTGGCGTGTCTAAAGTGAATGTGTATGTGATTGTGCCCTGCGATGGACTGGCACCCTGTCCAGAGTGTCCAGAGTGCCCAATGCTCCATGGGATAAGCTCCAGGTTCCCCGCGACCCAGTACGATAAGCGGTATAGAAGATGGATGGATGGATGGAAGAGGTACAATGTGTCATTCTTTAACGGGGAAAAAAACCGCAATCTCTTGCAATTCATCATTGGATCAGATCAGAAATCAGATCAATCCAATCAGCTTTGAGATTAGAGACCATATGATTCAGTAACCGATAACTATTAACCTAATTTAAATCTTAAAAGATGTATTAACCATCTTTGAAATCATCTCTAGAAAGCACAGAGAGCGCATCAGGAGAAAGAGAGGTGCCGAGAAGAAAACTCGGGAGTCAACACCGGTCTCGGCTCACTGGTGCTATGTATTGGCTAGTCTCAACCTACAGAGTCCAATCAATAACGAGAGAGAAACACACTTACCTGCGCACACACACACACACACAGAGAGAGAGAGAGAGAGAACCATTACACAGAAACACCTGCACAAGACATTTATCACAAACCATAAAACAGTTGACTTTGCTCTCTGCTGCGATTGAGCATGGTGCTACGGCTGAGCTGCGTATTGATGAAATCAGCAGTAAAGTGGCTTTAGGCAGCGTGCTTAATTCTGGTCCTGGAGAATCCATTAATGGCTTCCTGCTCGAACACCTACCTCAGAAGCCATTCATGAAGTTAAACAAGCAGCTCAGCCAAACAAACTTTGCCTCATTTTGTTTCAAACTGGAGCTACAAGGATCATGGATCATCTACCGGTTCAGCATCGTTCAATCAACATGTCCAAATAATCACACACTGCACTTAAAAGAGCGAATTAAAATAAAATAAAGCTATGGAATGAATACAATACTAAACCGCCCATGTTTCAGACTTGAATTTATATCGCTGTGGGAGCTGCGAGATTTACATTACATTTACATTCATTCGTCTAGCCGACGCTCTTATCCGAAGCGACTTACACGTGAGGAAATACGCGCAAAGCGATATATCAAGCGGAGAACAATACCAGTAGTGCTACCGTACAAGATCTTTCATTGAGTTCCCGTGAAGCAAAGTGCGCAGAGTCAAGGTGTAAGAGCCAGAGCAGGTTTTTTGGTTGTAGTTTTTTAAGGATAATGTGGGGTTTAGGGGTTAGTTAGGTGTTCACGGAAGAGGGGGATCTTTAGTGCACATTAATGCACTCGTTTTAATACGTGATCGTTTCTATAGTAACGACACACACAGGAACGTCTACGGTATAACAGACGCTCCACGTAATAAACGTGTAATCATTGATACGGTGACGTTTCCTGTGAGGAGATGTTTGTTTAACGTTTCGGAAGGAGTCTCCTTCCAGGGCAGGGTGGTAGCTCAGTGGTTAAGGTGTTGGGCTACTGCTCAGAAGGACATGAGTTCAAACCCCAGCACTGCTAAGCTGCCACTGTTGGGCCCTTGAGCAAGACCCTTAACCCTCAACTGCTCAGATGTATGAATGCGATAAACGTAAGTCGCTCTGGATAAAGGGCGTCTATCAAATACCGTAAATGTAAACGCCTCTGGTCTCGGAGCTCCGTAACGAGACGGATGTTCTCGTACGTTTTTTTATTTTTTTTTAATCAGAAGTTCAAACTTCTCAGCAGTCCAAAAGTTCCATAAAACTTACGACACAGCGATAACGTGACGCTTTCGAATTCGTTCTCCGACCCAAACAGGCCTCAGCCTTTTCACGCACGTAAACATTCACACTGCAAATTAAAGACGGCCGCTCTGACATTCATCCTTCTTCGCCATCTCTCCGTCCGTTCCCAAACCTATTTCTGCTCCCAATTTAGATTCCTCTTCACCTTTCTTCAAAGAATTCTTTGCTCGTTTGACACCTTTTCACCCCGACACGTTTTCCTTTCCTCGCCGCCAAAAAGCACATTCTGTGTCAAACCTCGGCGCTTTGATTTGGCGTCAAATCGGTCCGCCGGCATTGACATTTTATTTCGAGGTCTTCGGTTGACTTCCATTCATTTTTTTTTTTTTTATTCTGCCCAGGAGGTCTGGATTATGCATGGGAAGGCATGCGTGTCAAAGGGCAATTTAGCGAGGGAAAAGACAGGCCAGATTGGTGGGATGAATTAAACAGATAACGGCAAAGCGCCTCGCCAATGTCAGTTATTTTCCGAGCTACTCCTCTTTTCTCTCTCCCTCTCTCCTTTGGTAGCGATGGAGGTGATGAAATGAGGTCGAGGCTGTGCACTTTCTGCTCTTTGACTTTCCCATCTGGATTAGTGCAGGATGAATGAAGTCTGTTGCTCTTGTAGGGAGCAGGCGCATGACCCACTGTCGGAATGTCACACACTCTTTCGCTCACACACACCGAGTCTGATCATCCTCAGAACTGATAAGAACCCTTCGAAATTTGCATGGGCTCCTTTCCCTCCCTCCTCACTCGCTCTTCACAGGAAGAGACGACAGATAACAGGACACGGTCCGGTTTAACGGAATATTTTTCACTACTAGACAATGATTCAGGGGTCCTCTACTTTTTCTAGGCTCCAACGACTCACGGTTGTACTGTACATGATCACGAAGTTTGCTAATCCAATCAGATATCCCGTTCTTTGCTCTGTGGTAGTAGAACTTTCATGAAGTTCCAGATGCAGTAGGTTAATGACAATAATATTGCCCTTGCAGTTCAGATTATGGGCATACACTGCAAAATATAGCAGAAATAATCAATATTTTATTTTGTCGTGTTTCTAACAACCATTTTGCCATGCAAACATTTTTTTTTAAAAAGACTTATTTTTATTTAAAATTTTTCCGAGTTGCTATTAACGTGTGAGCGCTGCTGTGGTCTGGAATAAAATGGGATTAAAAGGAACTCCAAATTGAATAAAGGCTAATGAATCTTTTGCAATAAGACTACTACTAATAATAAAAACCCATATTCCATACACCACAAAAAACGATAGCAAGTGCTGTAAAAGTATCTTAAATAAAGGAAAAGACATCTAATACTAACCATTAATAATATATAACAAATATAAGAACATTAAGTCTACAGTTACGTTCATAAGTTTACATACGCCTTGCAGAATCTGCAAAATGTTAATCTTTTTTTTTTTTTAAATAAATAATTGAGGAGGGATCATAAAAATTGCATATGGTTTTTTTATTTAGTTCTGCCCTGAATAAACTATTTCACATAACAGGTGTTTACATATAGTCCACAAGACACGATAATAACCGAATTTACACAAATGAACCGGTTCAAAAGTTTACACACCCTCGATTATTAATCCCGTGTGTCGTTACCTGGATGATCCACGACTGTTTCGATGTTTTGTGATAGTTCTTCACGAGTCCCTTGTTTGTCCTGAGCAGTTATCCTGCCCACTGTTCTTCAGAAAAATCCTCCAGGTCCTGTACATTCTTTACATCTTCTGCATATTTGACCCCTTTCCAACAGCTGGACTCGTACACTATTACAAAACTATTACAAAAGGTGCAAACATTCACCGATGGAAAACAGACTACATTAAGAGTCGGAATTTGTGGGGGGGGGGTTAAAATTTTGAACAGGATTATCGGTGTAAATTGTTATTATTTTGACTTCTGGGAAACATGTAAATATCTTAGGTGGCTTCTGAAGGGCAGTGCCGAATGAAAAAAATAAGATCTTTAAACAAAATAATAACCATATTATAATAATCATAATAATCGTTGATCATCCAGGTAACGACACGCAGTATTAAGAATCAAGTGTGTGTAAACTTTTGAACTGGTTAGGACATCGGAAGGTCATGAGTTCAAACTACAGCACTGCCAAGCTGCCACTGCTGGGCCCTTGAGCAAGGCCTTTAACCCTCAACTGCTCAGATGTATCAAAATTTTTGATAATTGTAAGTCGCTCTGGATAAGGGCGTCTGTCAAATGCCGTAACTGTAATCCAGAAATAAGATTAATAATCTTATATCAATTTTAAAAACTATCTAATACAGACACATATTAATGGAATTTGCCTATATTTAAGATATTGTTACTTGCTAAGATCTCACATTAATCAAGTTTATACACACAGAACTATGGTACAAATCACATACAAGTCTCTTGAGCCAGATTTCCAGACTTTTTCCGTTTCTAACCCTAGCGGAAAATCTCGTACTTTTCTCACGATTCGGCATTTTGCCTGACATTACAAATGTAAAAATGGCTTTGACATGTAATGCCGTGAAACATCGATCAATTCACTATATCCTGGTCAAAAAAAAAGTTCTTTGTGGCTTCCTGTTAGAAACCGGTGCACAGGAATGCATCTAAAGAGCAGAGCAGAAAGACACTCTGACTTTGAAGATTCTGAAGCTTGTGGCCAGAAAAGTGCACAAAACGTACAGTGAGCCATGTTCAGAGCGTCTGTTCTGGAATAAACACACATCTCCTGTTTTGCCCCCAAAAAATAAAGCTTCATAAATGTACTAAAAATCCATTGCAATACTTTTGCACATCCAACAGTAGGGGGCAGTCATGATCCACCCTACAACATTCCTTCATTAAAAAGGGCCTTCCCCCGGGTGACTCGAGTCAATACTATAGATTAGACTGAGGTAAATACACTAGGGTCGCTACAGGCCTGCTTCATTAGCCGAGACTGGCAAGAGTAGCTACAGCTCTAGCGGTGCTAATTACTAGTAATTGGCATCCTGGATTCCCCGGGAAATCCCCAGGGAGCATCTACTTCCTGCATTTAATAATTTATGCTAACGAATGTGTGGATTTGTGTGATGCGACACACGGCAAGACTTCTGATAAGTTCCAGAAGAGCAAGGGATAGAAATGACAGGAAATGAGATTTTAGGTGGAATGCTGCAATGCTTTAAATGAACACAATAATAAGACAGATATATTACTTGCTGTGAGCAGTGTCCAAGTTTCTTAGTTGTTCTGACACACACACACACACACACACACACACACACACACACACACACACACACCTTTCTGTTAGAGTGGCAGAAGTTTCTTTCTCTCTGCAGTCCTGTTCAGTGTCTAATCTCAACCCAGATTTCCCAGAGGACTTCGGCCACTGGCATGAACAGAACAGCTCAGGTGTGTGTGTGTGTGTGTGTGTGTGTGTGTGTGTGTGTCTGACTGGCCTCACACAACTATATTACTGGTTACAAAAAAAAAAACCCTCAGAAACTAAAATGCATTACAATAGTGCACTCCTCTCAGGAACAGATTAGATTTTAACAGATCAGATCATTACGTTCAGAGCAAAATCAATTTGCCAAAGAAGCAGAATTAACATCTAATCCACGCAGGTTGATGAATCCATGTGTTGAATCAACTTTTCAAAAGATAAAACATTAAAATTCTATGTAGAGATTCAGAGTGATATCGGTCGATACCGATAACCGATTATTCAGAGTGATATCGGCCGATACCGATAATCGATTATTCAGAGTGATATCGGCCGATACCGATAACCGATTATTCAGAGTGATATCGGCCGATACGATAATCAATTATTCAGAGTGATATCGGTCGATACCGATAACCGATTATTCCGAGTGATATCGGTCGATATCGATAATCGATTGTTCAGAGTGATATCGATACCGATATGGATAGATGCCTTTTATACCTTCTTTTAAATTAATAATAATTAATTCCACAATTCTGAAGGAAACGCCAATAAAAACTTGATTCTCTCCATTTCAGCAAGTTGTTTCACAGTAACTGGTCTCATAAACATTAACACATTACTCACATTAACATGGACTAATTTCTGAAGATTAAAGTAAGATTTCTTCACTTATTGAATGTTATTAATTCATATTAACATTGACTGAATTCTAAAAAAACCTCCTGATAGTCTCACATTCACTCTCCACAAACACAAGCATTTCTACTTTTTTACACAGATTTGGGCCAAGATACGTCATGTGACATCACCGCAACGAGCATTCGGCAGAAGACCTCTTCGATTCACGTGTGTTGAACATGAGGACAGCTAAAAGGTCTCATTTACCAACAAACATCACTTTGAAAGACCCCAAGAAACAATTTCATGCAATTGCAGTTTCACCAATTCAAGGAGTTTTCCGCAAAAAATGCACAGAAAACTCAGCTAGTTGCATCGCAAAAACTCAAGGAAAAATTCCGCAGGAAAATCAAGCATTTTTGGCCGCAACAATCGCAAAAAAATTCTGTAAAATCCTATATGGACTGGCTTTGCAACGGTCGGTGGTAAAGCTGTCACTGTTTATAGGACTATCAGACCAATAAAATATAAAACTTTTCTAACTAGGCTAGTTTGGTGTCTCTATCCAAGGGGAGGCACAGCTAAGCTAGCTAAGCTATGGGTTTAGCTGCTGCAGTGCCATGCAAAGTATCTTTCCTTATGCTCTGCTCATATCATGTTCACGTGAACTGGAACTCATATAGACATTTACACACCATGTCTTCCTGCTCAGCATCAGAGAACGTTACTGTTTCAGTTTCAACCCCTTTACTGGTTTTAAAAAAAATGGCCAGGCCAGGTTACGCCCCTGGTCAAAACAAAAGCATAAAATATGCCACTTACATGCTCAGATAACATCTTTTTTTTTAGATTTCCACGTGTTCACCATTCCCGCGAACCATATTCACCCGCACAGACACGCAGAGCTGGAGCACGACCAAACTCCGTGTTCTTCAACAAAATGCACACGGTTTCATTTTTTAACCACTAGAGGGCCAAAAGTTACATAGTGTACCTTTAATTTCAAGAGAGAAGAAAAAAAGAGAGACTGGTTCAAAAACAAAACAAAAAACTATAGTGAAAAGGATAACTATAAATTGATAAAGTTAAATTAATAAAGGTACTTCAATTAATAAAAATTTGTAATTGGTGACAAATAGCTGTGATAAGAGGAAGAAAACACTTAAGGATGTACCGTTGTGGGAAAATAATCAGTAAGTCTACTTCATATCAGACATCAGGCTCTCTCTCGCATCACCACAATGTTGATTCTTTTCCTCTAACAGAACTCTCAATCGTGTTTAATTCCTTAGTACATTACAGCCCACTAATAGATTTGTTGGAACAACAGCTAACACCCCATAAACGTCAGGTTTTTATTAGCAACATTAGCAACATCACCTGCAAGCCAAATCTCACTGTTGATTTAGGTCTTCACATGGACTTTGCACACTTGGACCTGACTTGACTTATTAGTTTCCTGTTAGCTTCACTGCAGTTACTGAATAATTCACAGTAGTTACTGAATAATATGCTTCAAATTAATATTAAGCCTTTTAACCCTCTGTCAAAATGCTTTCAAAAAACCTGTAAGGAAAATACACAACAAGGCACGCTGTTATAGGAAAACAATCATAGTCTGAAATGGCCCAGTTACCGTCACCGCCCCAAAGTCCTCTTATACCGTAACGATTTCACACTTTTATTACATTTATTATTTAATAAACGACACATAGCACTTTTAACAGCTTAGAGTGACATTTCATTTTTGAGAACCTCCACAAAACAAATTCGTTCCTGTTTTTGCTTACATTACAGTAGCTATAAACAGTCGTTCCCTTACCAGATTCTCTTTATGACAAGACCGATAAAAACCTCACAGCGTGTCATGTTTACTGAGAAACCAGGAAAGCACAAAGTCTTCGCTTTCTGGAGACTCCTTCCAAAAATGTTAAACCTCTGATTAAAGAAAGCTTCGCCATATCAACAATTATACCAATGGCGTCGTTAATTATTAGTATTAGATCATGAGGAGCACAAGGTTAGAACAGAAACGTTAACATATGAGCACGAGTGTATTCATATAAACCTGGGATTTGCCTCCGCCATAGTGCTGTTATGGAAAATGAATCAACACTTAGTCGTGAGTTCAAACCCCAGTATCGCAAAGCCACCACTGTTGGGCCCTCAACGCTCAACTGCTCAGATGTATCAATGAAATAAATGTAATTCGCTCTGGATAAAGGCGTCTGCCAAATGCCATAAATGTAAACACCTTCGTATAAATCGGAATCGAGAATTCAACAGTGATGTCGTATAAGCAGGAGTACTCAGGACATTATAGAACTATATGAATACACACAAACGCACAAACGCATCAAACGCTGCAAATTACATATAGAAAAATGCACCGAAAAAAATGTGTTAAGATTTTGTTATATAATGAAAAGTTAGGATAGGACTGGTGGATTATATAGTAATAATGTGGTATTGAAAGAATGTCATATAACTTATAATGTCCTTCTGATTTGATAGTTGAAGGACATCGGATGTTGACATAGCGAGATTATGAGATGATGTCAGTTTAAAACAAAGGTTCCTTTGTCGAGAACTATGACATCTGTCTCTTCAAATTGGCCATGTACTTACTGAAATATACAGTACACAATGCACAGCTTTGTGGTTATTTACAAGAAAGTATTATATAATCAGTATAATTATTTTCTCTTTGCAGAACGATGCCTGTTCGATGCTAGTATGTCAGATAATCCCTTAAAACATGGTCTGTAAACAGACTACCTACTGCTCATCTCAATAATCTGTCTCACGGAGGGGAAAAAACCCAACAAAAACAATGGCATTAGTTTGATCCTTAATAAACAATGACCTGTTACGTTTCTAGTCCATCGTACAATCTCTCCATATACCTGCATAGATTTTTAAAAAGCTTTTCAAACATCCCACTTGTTGCCTTCCAGGTCATCAGGTAAAGTCCCTTGTAAAGTGCAAGGCTGCAGATCAAAGCCAACATAGGACACAGAGTTTAGCTGATTCAATGGTCCAGTCAATACCACTGGTCTGAAGGAAGGTCCTAAAGCATGCTGGGTAAACACAGGAAGCTTCAAGAATCAATATGGCTTTGAAGGTCTTGGTCTTGGTTTTATCAGCTCACACACTGGGCCAAAGGAAAAAAGCCACAGTGGTACTCAAATCCTAATGACCTTTATATTCACTGGACAAACACTGTATACAGTCAGCAGCATAATTGTTGGCACGCTTGGTAAAGGACGGGTTTAAAAAAAAAAAAAAAAAAAAAAGGTTCTGAAATAATGTTTTTCACCTCACATAATTAGTTTCACCTCACAGTGAAATCATGAAAGAACTCTAACCTTTAATTGAAGTAAAAAATTTCCAAAAAAATTAAATCATTGGCACGATTTAGTTTTGCAATCTTCCAGCATTTTGTGAAACCTCCCTTTGCCAACATAACGGTTTTCTCCTACAATGCTTAATGAGATTCGTGAACACAGACCAAGGAACCGGAGAGAACGCTTCAATACCAAATCTCTGCAGATCTTCCACGATCCTCTCTTATGGACTCTCCATTTCAGCTCAATTTCCCAGACAGGAAACTGGACTGGCCACGTCAAAAACATGGTGGTCACTGACCTGAACATAAGTATTAATCACTGTCCTGCTCCAAGATCCGATCACAACCCAGTTGTACCCTTTTGGCAGAGGTACTGTTGCCAGATTTTCATTCATGGTTCTTGATGGAGTCCACGATGCCAACAAAGTTCCCTGATCCTCCAACATACGTAACAACAAGGATTAAGTTCTCTTCTGTATAACCAAACCCACCTTGAGTGCTCATTGGAGAAAAGAAAAGAAAAGAAAGAAAACCTCATCTGCTCACAGAAACTGGTTCCATTCAAAGTTCCAGTAGTGTCCAGTGAACTCCAGGAACATCTGTTTGTGATTAGATGAAAGGACAGACTTTTCACCATGCATGACTTCCGAATAGTTTATTGGCATTACACTGGGGTTTGATTGTATATTGTACTTGTAGACCCCAAAGTACTGCCCTCTTCTACAAAGTGGTTTCTTCCAGGTTCCTCCTCACTGTTAATGGTGTAAGATATTGTACACTCACGTCCACATCTCTTCCAGGAAGGTTCAATACAGCTCCATTTCTTTTCAAGTTCTTAATTATTGCAATAGACCACATCTGATTAGTATCAGTACTGATCAGGGCTACATTAGATCAGTAACTGTACCGATACTGTATTTTTTAAATATGATACAGTAAATTACCACATGCTGTGCTTCTACCATGCCCGAGCTTTTCCTGGTAATAAACAAAACAAAAATAGAACGAAAATTATACTGAACTAATGAACAGCGCACATGTGCACACACACACACACACACACACTGTTAAACCACTACTGACATGACAGACGTTCTAGAGGATTCTAAGCCATATGGAAAGCAGCCCTATAGAATCGTCCTGCTTTCCGTCTCCTCCCCTTTCACGTGTATCTGAGACAGTCGAGGTGGTGACGTCTCGTTTCAGCACGAGGCACACTGAGCTTTCATGTGGAAATACGTACCGTCTCCGCTGTCCTCCTCAGGTGCTGCGAACTTCTTTATGTCATATCATCCATTTATCTCAGAGACACCAAGCCCAATTAAAATGAAATCTGTAGCCATTCCACACTCCAAACACACACACAAGATATATTGGTGAAACATAGCAGTCTCAGTGGTCTTAAAGTGATCTTAAAGGCAAACAAAAATGGGTTTTCTGGTCGTATATTTTAAAAGGTAAAATAAGCACTTACAAGATTACAATATGTTCAAAATTCAGCACATAAGAGTACACATTCATGCACAACAAACGACTTGCTCATATCACCTCTGTCCTTTATAACCCTTGCTGGTTACTGGTTACAGCTCACACTCCGTTCAAGACTCTTCTTCGGACCTTTAAAGCAGTTTATAACCATGTCCATCAATAGCTGACTAAAATACTCCCTTCGACTCTCCTCTCTGGGCGGCGGAATCATCAGCTACTTAAAATCACAGTCTACCTATCAAAACACCCCTGTGCTAGCCCCCATATTAATATCCATCCATCCATCTCCTGTATCGCTCATCCTTACTGGGTCACGGGGAACCCAGAGCCGATCCCATGGGGCACACGGTGGCATCCATGATAATATGTGTAGTATATTTACCGAAGTTTTTCAATGGTTTGTAGTTTTTGCAGTGGAAACATCAGAAATTAAAAAAAATTAAATAAATCTTTGGTGCCACAAAAGCTGGTATGAGGATTTCAGAAAATGCTGTTCTCCTGGGATTTTAACACACAACAGTCTCGAGAGTTTACCCAGAATGGCGGGGAAAACAAACAAAAAAACATCAGTGAGTGGCAGTCGTGCAGGCGGAAACGCCTCGTTGATTAGAGAGATCCGAGGAGAATGGCCAGTTGACAGGGAAGCTACGGTAACTCAAATAACCAATCTTTACAAACGTGGTGAGCAGAAAAGCATCTCAAAATGCACAACACATCGAACCTTTGAGGTGGATAATCTACAACACATCAAGTTCCATTCCTCTCAGTCAAGAACAGATATTTTTGTCCAGCAATCTCATATATATATATATATATATATATACACATACACACACACACGTACACACACACACAAAAGTATTTCGGGAAGAAGATTAAAGAATATAAATCAATTGGTATACAAATAGTATGTAATGTCAATTCAGTGAGTAACCAAGGAGCTATAGTGTATCATGATGTTATTATAATCACAATATTGATATTTTATAATATTGTCTTGCCCAGCCCAGGATAAAAGCGCTTGCATCTTGCACTGTAAATGGCTCATCGTTGCTGTTTTTTTTTCAGTTGGCTGGTTTTATTAAAAAAAAATATCCTAGTATATTCTAAAAACACTATATTGTACATTTCATATTCACTAACTCCCTTGTTTGTTTGTTTGCTTGTTTAGCTGTAAGCAGTTTTTCCCCCGCTCACCTTCCATTATAACCACTGAACCGCTGTCCCTGATGTCAAAAACGAAATTGCTTTCTTATTCAAAAAAAAAAAAGTTCACGTCAATCAATAAATTAGTCAATGTGTTGTATGTCAGTTGCATTTGAATTTCTTTTACACAATGCACGACTGACAGGTATCAAATGTCGTTAATTCATCTTTAATGCAAGGAGCCAACTCTACTTAACGCCTCCATGAGTAACAAAATCTGTTACACAACTCCATGTAAGCTATATTAACTTAAGTCGCAAGTTAATATGCCCGACATTTATTTTACCATGCCTAAGTAATTGAATTGCATCTCTGGCGTTTCATACATGCCAGGCTGAGGGCCTATTAATCACAGGGTAATTGGACACACGTCGCCGTTAAATGCTGCTGCTCCACTTTCAGTCACATAGAAATTAAAGCGTTCCGCATTACTCATTCTTTATCTGACTAAACCCCAATTGTGTTACATAACTGCAGGAAAAATAACAGCGGCTGGAGGTTATGAATCAGGATGTGTGGGGAGATGGCTCACATGAGATTACTCGCACAGAGCCACGGAACAAATCTCTCATATATCTTCATTATTTCATAGTCATGCTGGGAAAGCAGCTAACGCTCTCCCGATCCTTACACAAATTCCGGTCCATAATATGTATAACAGGAGGTCGAGATATAGTGACCATTTGAAACTACAGGAACTGGACGTATTCTAAGGTAAATAGGGATTAATCGTTTAGTTTTATACCACAGCAAAGCCGATTGGTCAGGTGATGTTGCTGAATTTTCCAAAGCAAATCACACGTTTATTGTACATGAATGCACTCATTCTAATACTTTAATAAATTTTTTGGTAACAACTTCCACAGGCACTTGTATGGTAGGTACTCAGCAATTTTCTGTGAGGAAATGTTTAGCTAGCATTTTTGGACGCCGTCTCCAGTGTCAGCGATTCCAGGTTTCCAACACAAGAAAATCCTCAGGACAGAAGCGCTTTTGCGGAGTCTTTAACGTGAAAAGCTACAGTTTTTGTCTTCGAGAAAGTGTGTTGAGGGAGCAATATTTCTAATTATAGCTGCCTTATTATAATTATATGTTGCAGAACTTGCTTTGTAGAAGCTCCACAACATTCAACCATTTTTTTTTTAAATGGTTAACTGTGGTGTAAAATTAATAAAACACTTCAGATGTTCGGTTACTGAGTAATGAATACCAGGTATTTTTTATATGCTGTGTTGGTGAAGGTTGGAGTATGGTGGCTTTTTGTCCAGCGCTACATTAAAAGAGAACTGTAATAAAATTCCAATTGAACAAAATCTGAAAATAATAATAATAATAATAATAATCATCAGTTATGGAAGAAAAAAAATATATATACAGACTTCCCAATCCTAATTTTCCCCACAGACAAAATGTTTAACACTCACATAGTTGGCGATAAGATAGTATTAATGCAAGAAATTACACAAGTCTGGCCTTTAACCTACTTGAGACAGCAAAGATTTTGCTATAGTGATATTGCTTAGTTATCTAGAGCAAACAGAAAGGACGTGCATTAGCTAACTCTATTAGCCGGAGGAAGGTGCTGTAATATTAAAAATATGAGACTTGGAATGAGTTTGAATAAAGGTGCTGTTTAAAATTTTAAAAGTGTTTCTTGACCTATAATAATCATATAATTATAAAGACAGCTACAAAAAAAAACTGTGATTTGTAATATTACCATGCAAAAGACCTAGCTACTTCATTTTAGGAGTCTGTTTAGATATTTTCTGGCCCTGAAATTGACCCTGGAGTTGGAACGGGGCTGCTCAGCCTTGCACCTTTTCCTTAAAACACAACCTGTAAGCCATGCATAGTTTCGACAATTAACTCAACTTAATTTGTCCAGAATTAAGGCACTGAGAAAAATGTGTGCTGTCAAATGCTGTTAAATTCTGGAGAAAAAAAAACACCGGTGTTTACGTTGACTTTACCAAATGAAATCCACAGACAGTGATGGTGTACTCTTCGAACTTTTTGTTAGACCTAGCTAGTTTCTCCATTTTAGGATTCTGTTTCGATTTTTTCTGGCCCTGAAACTGACCCTGGAGTTGGAACAGAGCTGCTCAGCCCTGCCTCTTTTCTTTAAAGCACTTATTTAAAAAAAACGTATAAGCCGTGCATAGTTTTAACAAACGCATTGGAGTTAGTTGAAGGGAAGTAGAAAGCAATGTTTTGTTTTGTTTTAATTCCCTGGTACTGCTCCTTTAAAAGTTTGCTGTTAAAAACTGACATGATCGATTCATAGGTGGATCAAAGGCTTCAAATTTATACTGACAGGCAAACCCGTGGAATAGAGTGAATAAAGGTGCTGTAGACTTCTGCTGACTCATATGAGAATGATTTGCGCTCTGATATGAATTAAGGACAGTTTCTAACACTCCATGACCTTTGATTAATTGGGCTCTGTATTAAAGTGATGAACAGCAGAACACTGACAATGTGCAGTCTCCCATCTCTCACACTCCCCTCCCTCTCGCTCTCTCTCTCTCTCAATCCCTCTCTCACACTCTCTCTCACACACTCCCCTCCCTCCCTCCCTCCCTCTCTCTCGCAATGACTCACCAGTACTGCTGCCACGTCTCCTCTTCAAAGACGTCTTCTGGAATGGGATTGATCAGCACCAAGTCCGACACTTGCCTGGACAAACAGAGACAGGTTAACACGTTTGTGCTCAGCGTGGAAAAACAACACAAAAGACAAGTACAAGCACTCTCTGATTGCGAAATCTGACACGTAGACCGTCTCCGCACCATTCCAGCTTTAATTCGTTTGGGGTCGACGACATCACGGGTGCAATGTTTTCGTTTCGCGGACGCTGCAGAGCCGTCACAGCTTCATTAAAGGGTTAACGGCTTCACGTCAGCACTGGTGAAGTGTTAAACCTTCCTAAAGCGTTCTCCTCTGACCCCTCTCATCTAAAAGGGCGTTTCTATCATGAGAACTTTCGCTCACTGAATGTTTTTAGTTTTTCGCACTAGAGGCCACTGTGCCTAAAAATCCTAGGAAGTCAGCACTTTGTTTTCCGCATTCTGATGTTTGATGCGAATATTAAATCAAACTCTTGTCCTGTGTCTGCGTGATTTTATGCATTGTGCCGCTGCCACATGATTAGAGGTTTGGATAATTGCACGGATGAGAAGTGGTATGGGGGTTTCTATTAAACTACAGCACTCGGTGCGTGTATACAGCAGGACCCAGAGCACCATGTGACTCTATTGTACACATAAGTGCCTGCTAGCATCTCAGCTCAGATTAAAAGCACAGCTTGGATTGTGAAATATACGTCGTTACATATTCAGCCTCTGAGGCCATGTTTAATAGACAGAATGAAAGAACGTTTAACAACCAAAACGACTCTCGGCAAATAAGACTAAAACCACAGAATTGTGGTTCTTTTCGCTGGGGATCATCAAGACATGGGATTCAATTGCGCGTAAAAATTTCCTCAGACAGTGCAACGATTCCGTCTATTATGTTTTTAAACCTTTATGGTTTATAGTACTGTCATCCAATAAAGAGAATTAAAGCGCTGAGAAGGATGCGTGCTGTCAAATGCTGTTAAATTCATCTCGTGAGGACACCGGTTTCCAAAAACGGTGTTTACCTTGACTGTACCAATGAAATGCACATACAGTGATAGTGTACGCTTCGAACTTCTTGTTACAAGAGCAAGCAAGATTACTCCACCTCAGAGAGATCAGAAATGAAGTGTATTTGGGTGGGTGCTGCCTCAATCTTAATTCAATCTGAATAACAGACAGAAATCCAGATTACTTAAGCCAAAAAAAGCTTATCTCGTTTAAGACTTACGTGTCATAGACGTGAGTATAAAACCTGCTGTTCAGCGCGCCCAGTTCTGCGCCGACCAGAATGAAGGGCGTGGCTATCTCAGCAGCCTGGACCAACCGGTGGAGGTCGTCCACCATCCTGATGGCAAAAAGAGAAGAGGAAATGAAAGGCATGCGGGTCAATGTGTCGCCGTCAACACACAGCAGAATGACTGAAGGATTGACAAAGCGCATGTGACGCCCCATTCATCACTGGACCGTATTACGACACGTGGATCCGCGGACCCCTGACCGTTTCGGACATTAGCACAGCGCTCGGCTCTGTCCATGTCCATTACACAGAAGATGCAACGAAGTCAGTGAGATCAAGCATGAGCGTGAGTATGTAATTATAACAATTAACAACATGCACGAGGTTACCAGGGGGTCAGGGAGCATTAGAGCTGATGGTGTTTAGCAGAGAAGAAACATGGAGAATGTACGAATGTAACCGACAGAGCATACAATGGATATGAACAGTCTGCACACCTCTGATAAAATGTCCGGTTTTTGTGATATAAAAAGAAAATTAAACCACCATAAATCACGTCAGAACCTTTTCTACGGTTATTATTCTTCCTACCTATTAATTAAAGTGAAAAACAATAAGAATCATTTTAGTGCAGAAAAGGAAAGAAAAATATATATTTTTTAAAATGTAAAATAACCTGGTTGCATAAGTGTGTGCGCCCTTTTATAATTGGGAATTTGGCAGTGTCCAGAATGAACCAATTACATTCAAGCTCATGTTAAATACTAATTAGTATACACGTTCCATCAATTAAAGTGACTGATTAATTCCCGAATAAAGTACAGCTGTTCCTATAGGATTTTCCTGACATCTTCTCGGCAACATTTCCAACTGGAAAAACCGTGGGCCGCAAAGAGCTTACAAAGCAGGTACAGGATCTCGTCGTTGAAAAATATCAAATCAAGAGAGGGTTGCAAAAACATTTCCAAGGCGTTGGATATACCATGGAACACAGTGAATACAATAATCAACAAGTGGAGAAAATATGGCATGACAGTGACACTACAAAGAACAGGACGTCTCTCTAAAATGAATGAGAAGACCAGGAGAAAATTGGTCAGGGAAGCTGCCAAGAGGCCTACAGCGACATTAAAAGAATTGTAGCTATTTCTGGCAAGTACTGGTACATGCTCCCTACATGTGACAACCATCTCCCAATTTGGGAGATTGGATGACAAAATCATCCAATCTCCCAAAACCATGTGGAATAATGTATTATGGTCTGATGAGACCAAAGCTGAACTTTTTGGTCATAATACCAAAAGATATGTTTGGCACAAAAAAAGATCACCAAAAGAACACCATCCATGGGGAAGCATGGTGGTGGAAGCGTCATACTTTGGGGCTGTTTTTCTTCAGCTGGAACTGGGACTTTATTCAGTGTGTAGGGTATCATGAATAGCTCCAAATACCAGTCAATTTTGGTACAAAACCTTAAAGCTTCTGCCAAAACACTTAAAATGAAGAGGAATTTCACCTTTCACCCGAAGCAAACCTCCGGATCAACAAAGGAATGGCTTCACCAAAACAAGATCAAGGATTTGGAATGGCTCAGACATGGAGTCCAGACCTAAATCCAATAAAGATCTGAAGAGGGCTGTGCACAGGAGACGCCCAGACAATCTGACAGAGTTAGACAAAAAAAAAAATACAGCTTGTCATGTCATGGACTTTCACGTCTCAGAAAAGCACTATTACAAGCGCTGACACTGGAGACTCCTTCCAAAACTGTCTAAAGAAAAACTTCTCCGTTAGATAGAAAACTACACCATATCAAAGATTATACGTGTTTTTGCGTAGAAACTACAACGTATTAGAACGGGAGTATTAATATAAACCCTCAGTCGGGACTACTGTCAGAGCTGCGGTGGTAGAAAATGATAGAAATCACCTCCTGACCAATCAGAATCAAGCATTATTAAGCAGTAATGATTACATGTATTTGTCATATTATACTATACGCAAGCAACTCGTACATTTTATTCAACGTATCCCTGATTCGGGGCACATGACAAACTCGGACAGAAAGTAAGAAATTATTCTAGAATTCCCACCAGCACACTGATCTCTTAATGAAGGTGTTTGCTTCTATGTATTTCCCTTTAAAAAAAAAAAAAAGCTCTAATTTAAGACCCCTGAAGTCAATTTGAGAACTGAGGAATGCACAAGTCAACATAAACTGCTTCATCTATTTTATGGCTGCTCAGCTGGGTTGCATCTGCCAACAAATCAAAGCAGCGTCCAAATAAAGAAGTCTCACAGCGGCAGCCCGAGGAAGCATCCGTCAAAGTGCCTGCTTTTGGCCGCTTATTGAATTCTAGGAAGGAAATTGATTGCTCACATCAGGAGCTGCAAGTTTGCCACCCGGACATGAGCGTTACCCTGTGTACTGCTACGAGATAAGAGCAAGCATTCGTGTAGGACGATCACAGGCTTCAGCGCGGCTGGCTATCACGCCAAGGGCATGCCCTTGTGTGGGTGGCGAAAGGCTGCGCGCATGAGAGAACGAGAGTTCCTCCGCTGTGTCGACACACTTCCTGTGAAATGACACACGAATTGAAATGATGTCTGTGCCAGGAAAAAGGACACAGCTGCACAACAGCTGATGGAGAAAAGTGCTTAACACTCCATGTATCATATATAACAACTTTTTTCTTTTTGCAGGGGATGTTAGCGATTACGGAAGGAGTCTCCAGTGTCAGCGTTCAAGCTGCTCATTTAAGATTTCCACCACTGGACAGACTGAGGTCTCGGTAACATGACAAGCTGCGTTTTTGTCTTACTAGCTAAATAACAAAGCAGACAACAGTTGTTTATAGCTGCTATAAAGCAAGTGATAACTTGTTTCACGGACTTTCCAAATGATTAAATATAACCGGATAAAACGTATAAAATGTATTTCCAATTATAGTTACGTTTAATGTTATGGAAGAAGCAACTTGTTTCAACAACATTCCGCAGCATTAAACGTAAAAATAAACAAAAAAATATATATTTTTTTAAAGTATGTGCCATTCTTTAATAAATAAAACATTTGTTTTAGTTAATCGCTGTGGTATAAGAGGAATAAAACACCTAGGGATGTGCTGTTATTGGAATATAATGTTAATAAAAAGTCACCTTTTTTTAATTCTTACATATAAAACTATGTATAAATAAGCGAAGAATATAATTTATTATAAAATTAATAATTCAATATCAAATAAAATTATATCATTTTATAACTTTGTTTCCAAAAACAAGTTAGAACATGCACAAAATGCAATATTCATGGAAATATTCACAATAACACACTCCGTCTTGTGTTCTGTTGCTTAAGTAGTTATGAATTATACATTGTTATGAATGACTAAGGGAATTTGGCCTATGTGTTACCTCATATTTATACCCCTGTGAAACAGGAAGTCATGATTGAACAATTTCCTGTTCATAGTCACCCAGGTATACTAAAAAAAATTTAAAATATCAATGGGAATATACTTCAAATATATTTTTCTCATATGAATTCATAGGTGTGCAAATAATTGTTGCACACCCATATTAAACAAGGTTTTATATATATATATATATATATATATACAGATACATACACACACACACATATATATGTATATATATATATGTATATACACCTGTGTTTTGTTTGCAATTGTTTGATATTCATGAAAGCAGAGTAGTTTTGTGAATTTTTTTAATAAAAGATCCAAAGGTTAAACAATTAAAACGATTTTTCACAGCCTTCTTTGCTCATATTTACCAAGGGTGCCAATATTAGTGGAGGGCACGGTATTATAATAACCCTGCCAATGTAGAAAGGTGGAACACATGAAAAATGATATGAAATGGGTTATAAAAAATATATAGAAGAAATACAGGAATCATTATAAATCTGATTACCTTCCAGTGGTCGATAATCTCCACACTTTCTCCACGCCTGTAGTGTCGTTCTGCAGAGCTCTCCTGCTAAAGCCCAGGCCCACTCGGTCATAGGCACAAACCTGAAAGAGTACAGGGAAGAAAAACAAAACTACCTCAAAACCACAAAACAGACACACGAGGAAAGATCTGCAGTAAGGATTGTTAGTTAACTTCATCATAGCTGTTGGTGCCAAGCATGTTGTTCTGAAACAGGATGATGTAGTGGTATCACAGAATGGTGTGAAAAACAAAAAACATCCATAGGCTAGCATAATGGAGAAATGTTTCAGACCACATAAATTAAAACCTACAGGTTCACTGACCATTTAGATAGAAATTATACCATTTTTGTTAAAGGGCTCACAGCGGGTACACACTGTTAGAGAAACTTAAATCAGTGCAACATTATATTTTTAAAAATAGGGAGGGCCACACTTATCAAGCTGGATATAAACAAATCTATTCATAAATCATCTGCGGGAACTTTTACACAAGAAATGTGATATCCGTGAAAATAAATTCGGGGGAAAAAAATAAACATTCATATCTTATAAGAGCTGCTGAATGTGTGTAAGGAGACTTACTAAAGTGAACCTCGACTGACTGTCTTCACACTGTATGATGAGTTGCTGCAAATCAGTCACTACATATTAATTAGAGGTCTCCCCGATGGTGGATTTTACAGGTACCAATAACTAAGTCGGGCGGTACCTGCCGGTAAACGATTCATCGATCATTTTTAAAACTGATACTGAGTGAAAACATAATACTCAAAGTAAAATACTGCTGAACTTTATCTGTTTACAAAAATAAACAGTACTGACTGTACCATGAAAATAAATATATAAATATTAATACATATTAACTACTAATAAATATTAAAGTAAATAAATGATACACATCCAAACTGAACCAAAAAGTAACATTCTAAATCAAAAAACACTTCAAATAGAGCAACAAAATTTGTCAGCGATTGTTTTTATTTCGCCTCTAGAGGCCGCTCTCGTGCCATATAATGATAGCAGATACTTCTCAGCCGTTCCTGTGATGGACACGACTGGGAAAAACTATCGGTGTGGATTTTTGCCACTAACCCATAGTTCCAGCAATTTCACCTCCTGAAGAGGAGACAGATGGGAGAAACCCCACAAAACAAACAACAAGTAAAAGAGGCTGAGGTAAAAACCAGGAAAAGCATCACACAAGAAGAAACCAACAATTTGGTTATGTTTATGAGTCGCAGGACTGATGTAGTTATTGCAAGCAAGGGATGCAACCAAAAATTAAGTGTTATTTACTTCAAGACTTATCTGTTCCTATACTTTTGTTCACCTAATACTTGGGTGGTCTGATACAAAAGGCTCCATGTTGTTTAACACATCTAGATGTAAATACCAGGAAAAGCTGAAATCCTAAACTCTCATCTCATATCCATCTTTTCATCTCAAACCCAAAAGTGTGTGTGTGTGTGTGTGTGTGTGTGTGTGTGTGTGTGTGTGTGAATGGTGAGATTTTCCAGATAATCATCGAAACTCTCTCTTTCTCTCTCCTTAACTATAGAATGTCAGAATTGACCACAGCCCTCGATTACAACATGACACTGTCATAAAATGCTGAAGGAATTGCATTCATAAACGCTGACCCTGCTCATCGATGAGTAATGTCCAGGTCGTCCTCTCAGCTGTGAGTAATTTTACCCATAAGAATACTTTTAGCTGTGAACATCCTTCGAAAGTATTGAAAATGCATTAGAAGATCTAAAACGTTTAAGCTAAGCATTTAGCCTGTGCCGCAACTCGCTCAGCCACATTATTCAGCACGACGCGCCGAGACAGTGCCATCTTTCAGTTAACGCTTGCCAAGTCCTGGCATTCAGAGCTCATTACATCCCAGTATGGGACTAAAGATGGTCCAGCTACCCAGAGTGCTTGGTTACATCACCTGACACATGCGTCTGCAGCTCTGAGATCCTGCTGGAGCTGCATTAAACACTGCATTCATTAGAACAGATTCAGTCACTTTGTCACATCCTGACTGACACTTAATATCGATCACTGACCTGAGGAAAAATATAAGCACGGGTCAGATTTCATACAGATCTCTGTGGGTTTTTAAGTTGTACTTTCATCAGGTGTACATCAGAGAATCTGCAATAATACCGCGGTGTTCAGACAAGATATTAACCTACAGTTGAGGAAATGCATTAACATACACCTTGGAGAATCTGCAAAATGTTAATAATTTTGTTTTATAATTAGAGATCATAAAAATTGCCTTTTGTTTTTTATTTAGTTCTGCCGTGAATAAGCTATTTCACATAACAGGTGTTTACATAAAGTCCACAAGACACAATAATAACTGAATTTACACAAATGAACCAGTTCAAAAGTTTACACATGCTTTATTCTTAATCCTGTGTGTCGTTACCTGGATGATCAGCGACTGTTATGCTTTGTGATCGTTCTTCACGAGTCCCTTGTTTGTCCTGAGCATTTAAACTGCCCACTGTTCTTCAGAAAAACCCTCTAGGTCCTGCACATTCTTTACTTTTCCAGCATCTTCTGCATAATTGACCGCTTTCCAACAGTGACTATATGATATTGCGATCCATCTTTTCACACTGAGGACGACTGAGGGACTCGTACACGACTATTACACGAGGTGCAAGCGTTCACTGATGCTTAAGAAGGTAACACGATACATTAAGAACCAGGGTGTGTAAACTTTTGAACAGGATGATCGGTGTAAACTATTATTATTTTGTTTGATCTTGTTCGTTTTTTCCATTTAGTACTGCCCTTCAGAAGCACCATAAGATATTTACATGTTTCCCAGAAGACAAAATCAGTGAATGTTTGCAGCTTTTGTAATAGTTGTGTATGAGTACTAAGTAAAAAAAAAACAAAATGTTTTTATGAGGTTTTATTGCACACAACCGTGCCGATATTCAGCATAACCACACTCTTGCTCGAGCGATATTACTTATATACAAGCCTGTAATATTTATGCGTATAAATTCACTCTTCATTTAATGGAAAGAACCTGGAAAGCTCTAATCATTAAGCGTGTCCGTTCGCCCACATCATGAGTCAACCTGTCAAAGCAATCACGTGTTGTTCGCCCGAATCAAGAAATGATCTGCAGTGAAGATGAAAGCAAAATCGAGATGATCAAATATAAACTCCTCTAAACCTTCTCAGTGATGGTGCGTCAATTTAAAAATACTGACTCCTGGTCTGGTGCAGGAGGTACTGGGAGAAATCTTTCCCAAATTACAGCAAAATTTATATATGCTGCCAGTCAAATGTTTATGAACCCCTAGAACATTTGTGATTAAACTTTAAGAAGCGGGTTAAAGTGAAATACTTTGAATTTAGTAATCGAAGTGCACTAACTAAGCCGAGCAGCACAAGGCCGTCATCTCTAGCTAGAACTATATATCATATATATTATGGTTCATGGTTATACATGTGAAGAGAAAATAAAGACTCTAGCCAGATTTAAATAATATCGTGTAGGTGCGCTGCAAGGACAGAACACTATATCTCACTTGCTGACTTTTTGTTGAGGTCGCACTTGAGCTACAGTAGAGATGTTGTTAGAAGAAGATAATAATGATAATAAACTAGTCTGTATTATTCAATGATATATAATGTGAAAATTAGAGGCAAACTCTACGCAGCAGCGAACTTGGAGCCAGAGCATGCATGCTAGATACACTCAGGTCACGATTTGATTCGATTTATGATACTGGGTTAACTATTCGATATTCTCAGAATAGTTTGAACAAAATTTGACTGAAAGAAGAATTATAACTGAAAAGACTCCTTTTTTAATTTCTGAATCATAAACATTAGAAAATAATGTGCCATTTGCCTGTATAAAAAATGCAAACCCTTGTAAAAAAAAATTGCTAGGAACAGAGGGTTGAAATTTGTAAACAAAACGTAGTACAAGTTCACCATATATCTGGGGAAATAAATAAATAAATGTATAAATGTATATATTCTAAAAAAAAAAAAAAAAAATCAGTTGAATAAACAAAGTCTATACTGGGAAATTGACATTTATTGAAAACTAAAAAATGGAATGAGCTTTGGCAGCAGCTGAGGCGTTACTTTAACTGGTAATAGAGCTCCAAAGTCGGCTAAAATGCCCGGTTTCCTATTTTTAGTATTAAACAATTTATAACATGGTGCATGTCAGTTCTTGCAATCTGAAGCTATGAGGCTAACGGTCACTTCACAAGTGCAGATGATTCTCATTTGGAAACAGAGCAAGCTCTCCATGAAAGAAAGCGATCATGTGACCAGAACGTGCTGATATATTTTAACTATATGGGTTGAACAGATTAGGACCTCTAGTGTTCAAACAGCGCACTTGCATTAGACGCATAATTAACAGAATGCTGATATCACACTTTTCCACCATGCACATTGGCCCGTTTTTGCATTGCGATGCATTGCCTTTAATAAAGCACTCATCTAGAGTCCGATAGGTATTAGTTATTTGGGTATTTTGTGGAGTTTAAGTGTGTTCCGTATTTAGTGGATAAATTGTAACAAAACATACTACAAAAAATCTCAACGGTATATTATGCACATTTAATCGGCGCACTACGTTTGGTGAGAATAATGAAACAGCTGCTACATGTCCCTGCTGTTGAAATAAATAATAAGTGATGACATTAGCACTAGGATATAACAAGGCATACTTGTACCAATTCAGAGTGCATCATTATCCTGGGGCCACTGCACTTTCCTTGTAGACGGTCTTAATCTTTACAGAACATCTTCCTCCTCTGTAGCGGGGGTCCCATTACACACTGCTGAACCAAGCAAAACATTCTGGCTTTTCAAGACTCCCCTACACAACACGCAGTTTCAAAGAACAAAAACACTTCATGTTCCGAACCACAAGGAAGTACAGCTCGTTACACAAGCACTTCTCCAGAACGCCGCTTAGGCTCCAAGTCTGACTTTTCAAATGAATGTGGAGAGCATACCCAAGCAACGTGTAATGAGGCTCACTGTGGTGAATAACCAGCTTCTCTGCACAAACACAAACTCATTATCAAATTGCACACCTCGGTAGGCGACCCTTTCAAAGTCAGCCATCTGATTCAACTTGCCTTTGTGGTTTGTGAAACGCTCTCTTGCACATGATGCCAAATATCAGACGACATTCCAGTTGGAGCGTCAAGCATCACTGGAAAGGAAAGCAGAATAAAGGTGGTTAAGGTCACGGAGACGATACCAATCAGTGCGCATTTAAATCTTACGAGAATTTGAAATAGATTGATCGTGTGCTCATGCGATCTAGGAGAGCAACATAATGCCTCTGTATCTTTTTAGTGCAATAAATATCTGTATCCGGATGTAAACTCAAAGTGGGCGTGGCCTTTTTGCTTTAATTAAATATGAACCCTACTACTACTATGCCCACGGAAACACTGGGAGGGAAAAACAGGAGTAGAAACGGCAGCACGGTCATTGTAACAGTTCCTCAACCTCAGCTCTATCACTCGAGTTCATACATGGTGCGCAGGCCTGCTTTATTTATTTATTTATTTTAATCCTACGCTCGCAAATATTATGTTTGTTTGTATCCGACTGCGATATTTCGTAACAAATTGATTTGGTTTTATTTCCCTATAGATAAACAAACTAGTAACCTAATTTAAACTACCATGACCCAGGTAGTTATTAAGGATGAATGGTTGAACGCGGTTAACGCATCGAAGTAAAACCTTCTCACTCAACTTTTTTTTCACCAGTCCCGATGCACACCTCTAGTCTTATTTACATGCACTGTGAGGCTTTTTTAAGAAAAAGAAAAAAAAAAAAGGTATTTTAATTTGGGTTCGTCCCTAATGTCCTCTAATGCCCAGGTTTTAAAAAAATACAATAAAAATAAATGTAAAAAATTATTTACAGCCAAAGGTGTCAACTATATATAATGTTTTACATCTGTAATTTCGAGGAATATGAAATTTCTATGAAAGTGAAGTCATTCAGTTAAATACATTAACTACATTAATGCAATTATATCCTATATTTACTCATTTTCAGATGGATGCTTTTGCTACTTTTAAAATCTCCAGCTTTTATTTGATTTCTGCTTTGGCTTACCTTAAGGTATATATCATTCTAATATACTGACTCAGAATTGTGTTCAGATTCAATCAGCATGGCTCTAATCAGAACCTCACAATATAAAAAATAAGCATATTGCGATTATGTTGCATTATGTTGCTGCACCCACAATACGTCTTCAAAATATAATAAGGAAGAAAGCATGACCAGGAGGCTGTTACAGAAAAATAATCGACGATGAAGAGATGTGATGTGGCTCAACGTGAAGTGGAGTTACTGTTACCACCCCAAAATTGATTATTTTCCAATAACAGCACATTCCGTAAGATTTTATTCCTCTTACACCACACCAATCTGCCAACAAATACCATTTTTAATGTAATGAACAATCGTTTAGCAACTATATAGTTTAACAACTATAAAAAAATATATCATTTAACAACTATAAAAATATATAGTTTAACACCTATAAAAAAAATATATCGTTTAAAACAACTATAAAAATATATAGTTTAACACCTATAAAAAAAAAATATATCGTTTAAAACAACTATAAAAATATATAGTTTAACACCTATAAAAAAATATATATCGTTTAAAACAACTATAAGAATATATATAGTTTAACAACTATAAAAAAATATATCGTTTAACAACTATATAAAAAAAATATCATTTAACAACTATAAAAATATATAGTTTAAAATTATAAAAAAAAAATATATCATTTAACAACTATAAAAATATATAGTTTAAAACTATAAAAATATATATCATTTAACAACTATAAAAATATATAGTTTAAAGCTATAAAAATATATATATATAGTTTAACAACTATAAAAATATATAGTTTAAAGCTAAAAATATATATATAGTTTAACAACTATAAAAATATATAGTTTAACACCTATAAAAAAATATATATCGTTTAAAACAACTATAAAAAATATATAGTTTAACAAATATAAAAAAAAATATATCGTTTAACAACTATAAAAAAAATATATCATTTAACAACTATAAAAATATATAGTTAAAAACTATAAAAAAATATATATATATAGTTTTACAACGATAAAAAATTATATAGTTTAAAACTATAAAAAAATATATATAGTTTAACAACTATAAAAAAAAAAATATATATATATAGTTTAACAACTACGAAAAATATATATAGTTTACCAACTATAAAAATATATATAGTTTACCAACTATAAAAATATATAGTTTAAAACTATAAAAAATATATATATATAGTTTAACAACTACAAAAATATATAGTTTACCACCTATAAAAATATATCGTTTAAAACTATAAAAAAAATATATATAGTTTAACAACTATAAAAAATATATAGTTTAAAACTATAAAAATATATATAGTTTAACAACTACAAAAAACATATATAGTTTAACAACTACAAAAAATATATAGTTTAAAACTATAAAAAATATATATATATATATATAGTCTAACAACTATAAAAAATATATACAGTTTAACCACTACAAAAAATATATATAGCTTACCAACTATGAAAATATATAGTTTAAAACTATTTAAAAAAAATAGTTTACAACTATAAAAAATATATATAGTTTACCAACTATAAAAATATATAGTTTAAAACTATTTTAAAAAAATAGTTTACAACTATAAAAAATATATATAGTTTAACAACTACAAAAAAATATAGTTTAAAACTATATAAAATATATATATATATATATATATATATATATATATATATATATATATATATATATATATATATATATATATATAGTTTAACAACTACAAAAAAATACATAGTTTACCAACTATAAAAAAATATATATATAGTTTAACAACTATAAAAAATATATACAGTTTAACCACTACAAAAAATATATATAGTTTACCAACTATAAAAATATATAGTTTAAAACTATAAAAAAAAAAAAATAGTTTACAACTACAAAAAATATATATAGTTTAACAACTACAAAAAAATATATAGTTTAAAACTATAAAAAAATATATATATATATAGTTTAACAACTATAAAAATATAGTTTAAAACTATAAAAAATATATTTTAAAACTATAAAAAATATATATAGTTTAACAACTACAAAAAATATATATAGTTTAACAACTATAAAAATATATATATAGTTTAAAAACTATAAAAATATATATATATAGTTTAACAACTATAAAAAATATATATATAGTTTAACAACTATAAAAATATATATATAGTTTAACAACTATAAAAATATATAGTTTAACAACTATAAAAAATATATAGTTTAACAACTATAAAAAATATGTGGTTTAACAACTATAAAAAATATATATATATAGTTCAACAACTGTAAAAATGAATTCCCTCACCAGCTGCACTCTTTTCTCTTTCTTGTAATTGAAAAGAAAAAGGTTACAGCTTTACCAGACATCTCCTCACACAAAACTTAACCTTATCATAAATACCCCCTCGACTTATTATAAATTTAATAAATCAGAGATGGTCCGAATGTTCACAGAGGGCTCGTATGCACATTGCACAGTTGTGTATTGCAAAAGAAAAAAATTCCAGTCAAGTCCTACTAGATACGCCAAAATACAAGCAATCTGTGAATGCGTTTTTACCAACAGGTTGTCCTTGGCCTTTGCAGATGAGGCTGATCTTCTGGTCCAAGCCTATATCTATCAACTGTGCATCTAGAAGAAAAGAACACATATTTAAAGAGAGAACGTTTTTCATATTTAAGGACAGACTAAATTCCTGCAGGTTTAGCAGCGATAAAAATGATTTACTATATCTATTCCAAGAGATATGATACCAGTTTTACAGCACAGGCACTAAAAAGAAGATTCTTCAGTGCACCAGGATACAAATACGTTTTCAATTTCAGCGTCTAGACATGTTTATATACGTTATATACATTTTTATACGCATTTTGTCCTACATGTTTATTCGACGATTACTGCATTAAAGTGTCAGGGGGAAAAAAAATTTCACCCTTTCACATTTACAGTCATATAAATATACCCAGCTACGTACAGTACACAGTCACATTTCTCCTTCTGTCAGGTTTCATTCTGTCTGTATTCTAAACTTCATACAGTTGAGTGCAAAAGTGTGCACCCCATAGTTTCTGCGTGGGGCGAAGAAAGGAAATGTACCTATATTTCACAACCTGTCTACATTACACACAGATTTCTAAGATTCTAAGACTCATTTTCATAAAAATAACAATCAAAACATGAGACAACCATGCATAACATCAACCACAAACAGCCTGAAAAGAACCAAGAAGTGGAAGCTGATCCAAAGAAGACACTGAAGGACATCAGGAAGAATGTGGGTTAAAACATAACAACGGAGAGGATTCAAAAGCTGCTCGGAGAACATCAAAAAAACTTGGAGGCATGTATGAAGGCAAAATCTGGGCTTGCACATTATGAGAGAATATTTCGATCACATTCAGAAAGGGACGTGCAAACCTTTGAAGCTCAATTAACGTGTGACACTATCTTATACCACAGCGCTTTTAAATTCTTGAATCTGATTGGTCAGAAGGTGGTGACAGTAATACCGGCTGCAATTCAAATCACAAGTTTATATTAATGTGCTCATTCTAATACATGATCGTTTCTATAGCAACAGCTCACTCACAGGGACGTATACGTACACACAATCTAAACCTGAAAATAAACCGATTCAAATATGTGTTGTTATTTAACAACGAAAATCTACTGCTGTGTCCCAGTTCGCCTACTTATAATATATATATATATATACAAATCGCTGTGGTATACGAGGAATAAAACACTTCAGGACATGCTGTTATAGGAAAACAATCAACTTCGGTGTGGTAACAGTACGTCTGCTTGACTCTGGGCCATATCAGACCACACCACAGTTGATCAATTTCATAATTACAGCATGTCTCCAAGTGTTTTATTCTATGCATGACATCGGTGTAAGTTGTTAGTACTTTGTCTTCTGGGAGACATGCAACTATCTTATTTAGCGTCTGAAGGGCAGTACGAAACGAAAAAAATAAGATCTTTAAACATAATAATAACGATTTACACCAATCATCCTGTTCAAAAGTTTACACCCCCCTGGCTCTTAATGTATCATGTTGCCTTCAGGAGCATCAGTGAATGTTTGCAACTTCTGTAATAGTTGCGTACGAGTCCCTCAGTTGTCCTCAGTGTGAAAAGATGGATCTCGACATCATATAGCCGCTGTTGGAAAAGTGTCAAATATGTAGAAGATTCCGGAAAGCAAAAAATGTGCAGGACCTGGAGGTAACGACACACAGTATTAAGAATCAAGGGTGTGTAAACTTTTGACCGGGGTAATTTTGATAAATTCAGCTATTATCTTGTCTTGTGGACTTTATGTAAACATCTGCTATGTGAAATAGATTATCCCGGACAGCACTAAATAAAAAAACAACATGATCCTCTTATTTTGTTAACAGTATTAAGATTTAGCAGATTCTGCAAGGGGTATGCAAACTTTTGGGCACAACTGTATAAATGCATATAGTGATATATTTTTAACATATCATATAAGTTACCTTTTCAGTCCGGTATAAGTTTCGTTCTTTTCTATTCTTCTCCCAGTCCTATACACACCCTGGATTCTGTTCATTTGTGAGTGTGAAACATTACCTTTCGGTCTGAGCTCTTGCTCTTCTCTCTGAAGCGAGGCGTAATTAAGGAACGGTGGTATGAAAATGACAAGGAGGAGAATTTTCCCTAAAAACGATACAGTCGTCCAGCAGCTCCTCTTCTCCTGCTGCACAGGAAGAGGCTCTTCTGCAGTCTGCGCATAAAAACAGGACATTTTACAAATTTAATAGACAAACCAAGATTCACTCGACAGAGAAATGAAGTGAAACTCAGAGCCAAGAAATAATGTTTCCGTTTTGGGAATGCTCCAGCGATAATACAGAAGATACAGTATAGCCACACACGTTAAGTAAACAGTAAAAAAAAAAAAAAAAAAACTCCACCCTGAACGACAATCTTTAAAATTAACGTGATCTTTAACGGCATCTACGATTTATTTTATGATGAATTTAAAGGCGTTTTCATCAGCATTTGCTCTATTTTTACTTTAGTTAACGGTTTCCTACATTACCCACAATGCCTTTCGACTACCTGCTCGTTTTCATAGTGGTGCCAGTGGGATTCATCCCTCGCTTCATCTCTACCTGAAGAGAGTGATACAGCAGCGCTTCAGTCAGCACCATCGTGCTTGTCATTAGGGCTGGGCGATATGACAAAAATATCATATCATGATACTCGAGGACATTTGTACAATACACGATGCACGTAGAGCTGGGCAATATATATCGCTATAATAATGATATTGTGATAAATGATTACATGATACACTTTTCTGATATATCGTTGGTATGGTGATGTTTTTTTTTAATAACTGATGAAATGAGAATAATATTTTTAATAAATAATCAAATAATACTGAATGGATGTCTTGATTTGACACAATTTTAAAAAATATATATATTCTTTGTATTAGTAGGCTTTGAAGAAAAGTACCATCAAAACAGGTTTGACTTTTTTTTGTTCATTTTAATTTACTACTGTTTCGCGGACAGTTTGTGAGCTAAATTATATATCGCGATGCGCATCGTGTTTCATAAAAATGTCCTCAAGTATCGTGATGTGATTTTTTTTTGGTCATATCGCCCAGCCCTAGTATCACGATATATAATTTAGCTAGCGAACTGTCCGGAAAACAGTAGTTAAAAAACAAACAAAAAAAATCGATTTTGACAGTACTTTTCTTTAACACCTACAAATACAAAGAAGATTAAGGTGTTGCTGTTTGTTTTTTTCTAATTACGTCAAATCAGCAGCATCCATTCAATTTGTAATTTTTAAAAAACATTTTTTTTAAAATGCATCACCATACCAATGATATCTCAGAAAAGTGTATTGCATAATTATTTATCGCGATACCGATATTAAATCGATATATATCGCCTGGCCCTACTCATCATCTCGTAGTTCTTTAACTAGCCGAGCCGCATCTCTGCCGTAACTCAGCACGACATTAGACTTCTCGTTAATAAAAAATGGTCAAACGTGAGCAAAGACGATTGCGCTCTTTTGTTTTTAGGAGCTTATGTTTGAGATCACTTTTTTCCTCCTATTAAACCCCATTGTAACTGCACTAGCAATGTCACCCTGTGACGTCAGAGCAGCATATACTGCTAACTTCTCAGGGGAATAATGAATATACAACACCAACAAACAAATCAGCACCAGAAGCTCTAAACACATCAGAAATATTACATATATATAGGATTAATGTGTTTGGGTGTGGACTTTTCCTTTAATGTTATGTTGACAAGTGAATTGGTGGCATAAGTAATAGAACAGGCTTGATGCCTTTATTGCTAGAGTTACATGTTACTTAGTACAGCTTTCATTGGCTCTCTGAGACGGTATAAACAATAAATATTAACATAAACTAACATTATATAGAATTTATCGTGAATGACTTGTCATTAGAGAAAAAAATAACTATTTATCAGGTCACGAAATAGTGAAACATAAAGGTTCTAGCCAGCATAGGTGAAGTCTCAGGCGTTTATATAGACTACTATATATTTGTCTGATAACAAATGCCTCTCTATTATTCGTGTAGTGTACTATAAAGGGTGCACAGGCGGTTATTTCAATACGTAAGTGTGCCCCCTATATAGGGAGTACAGAGACACTTGGGATGCAACCCATCCGCACTCGATACACATCATTAACCCGGGCTACATTAGCACTGCGACTGGAAGATGAATAAAATTACAGACGAAACCCAAAATGTACAACCTTCTTTCTCTCAGACTGAACATTTCCAGCAGTTTCATGGCCAACTGCTCTCCTGCGCGCCATTGGAGCTACACGAACTTAAATTCACCTGAGGATAAGCGTGGATGAATGAGTGACGCGGAAGAACAGGAAAACTTCCTCAAACTCGTCACACGGGAGCCGACGAGGGACAAAACGCGTTTTATTATACATTCACAATTCACGGGAATAACGGCCCCAGAGCCATTGACTCACACAACAGCCTTCAAAATCTCAACTTTAAATTAAAGGTGAACGAAAATAAATATCGTGGGCACAAAAAGATGTTGTGTCTCTGATGAATGTCTTCAGTTAAGTACTGGGTATGAATAATTTCTTTTTATTTTTTCTATGGTCCTGTGACAGAATAGATTATAAAATAGATTAATAATCAAATTAAATTAAGAAGAAGAAAAAGAGGACGAAGAGATTAGTCATTATTATTATTACTAGTAGTAGTAGTAGTAGTGTTATTAGTTTATTAATTGTTGTTGTTATTATTATTAATAATATTATTTTACTACTACTACAACTAATACTACTAGTAGTAACAAGAAGTAGAACAGTTATTGTTGTTGTTGCTGCTGTTATTAACTGATAATGCTAAATTATTATTATGTATGATTATTATTTTATTTATTTATTTGTAGTTGTAGTAATAGTAGTGGTGGTGTAGTAGTGTTATTATTTTATTCATTGTGGTTGTTATTATTTTACTACTGTTACAACTAATACTACTACTTGGAAGAAGAAGAAGAAAAAGAAGAACAAGAAGAGATGTTATTATTATTATTAGTAGTAGTAGTGTTATTAGTTTATTAATTGTTGTTATTATTATTAATAGTATTATTTTACTATTACAACAACTAATACTACTACTAGTAACAAGAAGAAGAAGTGGAATAGTTATTGTTGTTTGTCGCTGTTGTTGTTGCTGATGTTATTAACTGATCATGCTAAATTATTGTTATTATTATTATTATTGTTGTTGTTGTTGTTGTTGTTGTAGTAGTAGTAGTGTTATTATTTTATTCATCGTTATTGTTATTACTAGTAGCAAGAAGAAGAAGAGTTCATTAAAATTAGTTAATGCTGACAAGTCAGTTAGTGGCAAGAAGCAGCACTCCCTGAAATGGCTTGATATCTTATAGCTCACATTTATTATTATTATTATTATTATTATTATTATTATTATCCTCATCATCATCATTATTATTATTGTTATTATTATTAAGAAGAAGAAGAAGGAACAGATGTGCATGCCCACTGATATGTCACTCCATCAGACCACAACACCGCCACCAAAGTCTTACTGAGTCAAACTGAGCCACCAAAGTCACTGA
The DNA here is from genome assembly GCF_001660625.3 of Ictalurus punctatus. Taxonomy (NCBI): domain Eukaryota; kingdom Metazoa; phylum Chordata; class Actinopteri; order Siluriformes; family Ictaluridae; genus Ictalurus; species Ictalurus punctatus. The sequence continues at coordinate 15,381,702 of NC_030438.2, forward strand.
GAAGCTCTTCAAGTAGAAAGGACTGAGAATAGAGATTTGATGAATGTGGAGTAAGAAGACCACAATGATTCCAACGATTGTCCAATGATTGTCATTGGAGCTCTAGGACTCATCAAGAAAGATCTGGAAAAATCATAAACAAACTCCAGAAGCTCATGCTGCTTGGAAGAGCTCACATCCTCTGTAGATTGCTACCCTCCTAGTAGAACATCAATAGAACATAGTAGAGCAGAATATCAAAACCTGCAGCCACCTTCTTTTTGATTATCCTAGTATCATAGGGGGGATTCATCCACAAAAAGAGCACAGTGGATCCTTATCAGGTAACACGTTTTTAAATAAAGATTGAAAGAGTTGTCAGAAGCGTAGCGGTAGTGACGTTGACGTCATGCGACCGTGGTGTTGTTCGATTATAGCCTAACTTTAACTTTGTACGTCTGGTGATTGTATTTAGGCTTAATAAATTGTGTTTGATTGTGAAGATTATCTTCATGAACAAAACGTTTAAGAATCATAACCTTTTGTTGTTCTGCAATAATCCAAAAGACAGTGTAAAAATCCTGTTGGCTTTTTGTCGAGGGAAACAGGGTGATGCTAACCTCCAGGTTCACTTACAAAAATACATCATCCCTGCAGCACTTTATTAACCAAACGTTATGATAGACTTGTTTCATTTAAACAAAAAAATCCATTGATAATATCATTAGAAAATAAAACTTCGACACCAAGGAAGATCACATTTTAATTTTAATATGCAAGTTGTTCATTTCAAGTGGATTTTTCTTTTAACTATTGAAGGACGTTAAATCTGTCGTGGATGGGATGGGAACACTATAGCGTGCCGTTGCTGTTTTAATCATTTCTACGTTGCTAATATCCTATCCAAGCGAGGAAATGTTTTCTTTCATTCCTGGTACAGTGATTGAAGTAAATTGACAATATTAAAATTCATGCCTGTAGTATTGCAATGCTCTGCACATACTGTACACGTTGAACTCCTGCCATTCAGAACGCCATCAAATGAAATTCTGTGTATCCATGTAATTATGTAAAAAGAAAAAAGAAAGAAAAAAAAGAAAAAGCAAATCAGGCATGGAGGATAAGACTCCTCACTGTGTGTGAAATAAGGTGCATAATTGCATGCGATCAAAAATCCCTGCTTCCCAGATAGCAAACCCAGAACGCTGCAGAGTGGAGGAAGATAATCTCAGCCTGTCAATCACACAGCAACATTACTGTACCGCATCCGTCTTTGATATCACCGCATAAGTCATCTCGGGTGCTTTGAAAGCAACCCCGGAAAGTACAAAGTAAATACATCAAATGGCCACGGGGCTAGAGAGGCACCAGTAATTCATTGCTGTAATTAAAAGGAGGAAGGCAGATAGGAGTGACGAATGGCAGTTATTGACTCAACTGTCAGGCGGCGTGGGTGTATGATATTTTTAAACATGAGAGCTGAGACCCAGTGGAGAGTTAGGTTTCCTGAAACGGGAGGAACTGTAGCGAGCTTATCCTCCTCCAGCTGTTCCAGTTCAGGCAAATTAAATTATGCCATGGCTCTGATGTTCAACTTCAGTATTGCTGAATATAGTTGTATATACTGTATGTGATGATGTTTTTGTTGTGCAGAAGCAGAAATAAACATCTCCTGGTCTTTTTCCAGTCTTCAGCTGTCCAGGTTCAGTTAGCCTGTGCCCATTGTAGCCTCAGATTCCTGTTCTTGGTTGCTGTTGTAGCTCATCCAGGACATGTTCAGATGTATCATGAGTTCTGAGATGCTTTTCCACTCACCACGGATGTAAAGAGTCATTATTTGAGTCACCATATAGCCTTTCTGTAAGCTTGAACCAGTCTGGTCATTCTCCTCTGACCTCTCTCATCATCAAGGCATTTCCACCCACAGAACTGACGCTCACTGAATGTTTTTTTGCTTTTTGCACCGTGCCGTAAAACCTCTAGAGACTGGTCAGATCAGCAGTTTCTGAAATGATCAAACCAGCCCATCTGGCGCCAACAACCAAAGTCACTGAGATCACCCCCCCTTCCTCAAATACCAATGTTGATTGGATATATTCATGAATTGTGTTCCTAAAGTGTTCCTAATAAAATTAATGGTGAGTGTATGAATCCACTACCCCTATTTTTGGACTGTTAAAGCCACTAAGAAAAGTATCAATGGAAAAAGAAAATCCTTTAGAAAAGGGGAGAAAAGCTATGGATGAGAGAAAAAAAAAACATAAAAATTTTACAATTAAGAAAAAACGAAATATCAGAAAAGAGGAAAAAGAAAAGCGATCAATAAATATGATTAGTCTTTCTAAACCAGAGTAAAAACATTAATTAAATAAAATGCCAATGCCTGGAACCGTCTACCTCTGCTGTATTACTGTACATTTCTACTGAATTAAAAAGAAACATTGTCCTCCACATTTTCTCCATAAAATTAATTCCATTAATATTTTCCCATGTCCATGTGAGTTTCTGTGGGGATGTTAATTATTTTCTCATTCAAAATCATGCTAGAGGGTAAATAGTGTAAGATGGAGCGTCTTATAATCGGTCGGCGTGTACAAGTAGTGCAAGGTAGAGCGAAAGAGATGGTTAGTATAATAAAGATTCTGCTTTCAAACGTCACATCTGTCAACTCTGTTTGTTTTCCCAGTTTGCAACTCTTTTCCATCCTGACTGATCTGCCAGTGAAATCACACATGGGCACACATGCATTTGTTTCTGTTCAGTTTACTGACCTTGGAGCTGAATTACCACCACAGAGAGTAAATACACTTTTATCCTGGAAAGATGTATAAAAATAAATAAATAAAATTCAAGGTTTTCTCCATTACCTCTAATTTCATCAATTTCACTTAAACCTGATGTTCTTTTGCTGAATTATTTGTGGGGGTTTTTTAATGATGTTTTGTTTATTCAGTTTTTCACAGGAAAGAGAAAATGACAAATTACACAGTTGGAATGCAATTGAAGTTATATAAACACACATTTTATAACCCAGCATTACTATAAAACATACCCTTGCACACCAAGACAACCTACCCTTACCCCTGCAACGCACGTACAAAACCTATCCTTACCCACCCTCAACCCACCCACAAACCCTACCATTACTCACCCTAAACCCACTCCCAAACCTACACTTACCCAACCTAAGCCCACTCCCAAACCTACACTTACCCAACCTAAATCCACTCCCAAACCTACACTTACCCAACCTAAATCCACTCCCAAACCTACACTTACACACCCTAAACCCACTCCCAAACCTACACTTACACACCCTAAACCCACTTCCAAACCTACACTTACCCACCCTAAACCCACTCCCAAACCTACACTTACCCAACCTAAACCCACCCACAAACCCTACCATTACTCACCCTAAACCCACTCCCAAACCTACACTTACCCAACCTAAACCCACTTCCAAACCTACACTTACCCCACCCTAAACCCACTCCCAAACCTACACTTACCCACCCTAAACCCACTCCCAAACCTACACTTACCCACCCTAAACCCACTCCCAAACCTGCATTTACCCAACCTAAACCCACTCCCAAACCTGCACTTACCCAACCTAAACCCACTTCCAAAACCTACCATTGCCCCACCCTAAATCCACTCCCAAACCTACCATTACCCCACCCTAAACCCACTCCCAAACCTACACTTACCCACCCTAAACCCACTTCCAAACCTACACTTACCCCACCCTAAACCCACTCCCAAACCTACACTTACCCAACCTAAACCCACTCCCAAACCTGCATTTACCCAACCTAAACCCACTCCCAAACCTACATTTACCCAACCTCAACACACTCACAAAACCTACCATTACTCATCCTAAACCCACTCCCAAACCTACATTTACCCAACCTCAACACACTCACAAAACCTACCATTACTCATCCTAAACCCACTCCCAAACCTACATTTACCCAACCTCAACACACTCACAAAACCTACCATTACTCGTCCTAAACCCACTCCCAAACCTACCAAATTGCTTGATTTCTATACACTATTTTTTTTTTCAAGTTCAACCACTGATAATGGTTATATATCTTAAACAGCACCTTCAAAATTATTTGAGGCGTTTGAGTTTAAGTAGTTTTATTGTAACAGCTGTAATGGCACTACATTTTCACCAGTTACAGTAAATGAGTGCACTGTAAAATTAAACGGAGGAACAAATCCCAAGAGTTATTTCCTAATCTAAAGTGAATGACACTATAAATCACCAAGAACCAAGAGCCCAATTCAGTATTGAGATAGAGAGATAGATTTAAAAAAAAATATTCATATAAATGATTTTCTAAATGGAAATCCGACAACTGAAATGAATTAGTAGCTCTTATCTATTCATTTCAACAGGGTTGGGAATATGAAGACTGAGGATACAAGGAACAGCACAATATTCACTTCCTTCGTAACACTCAGGGAGTTTCTGCTGATAGCTCGTGAACAGACTCCATCACACACCATTCCAGTCACTAGTATACCAGTGGTCACCAACCCTTTTCCTGGAGATCTACCTTCTTGAAGACTTTAGCTCTAACCATTGTCACGCCCACTTGACCATCTTGATAACTAAAACAGGTGTGTTAGATTTTGGTTGGAGATGAAACCTTCAGGAAGGTATATCTCATGGAAGAGGACTAGTGACCACCGCTGTATACAGTACTTGTATCTTCCTGTCTGTCGCACTGGTACACGGTGATTATCTTATCCCGCATAGCTCAAACTTTTCTATAATATTTATATATGGCACCAAGGCTGTGGAGACCACTATTTTGTTCTACTTGTATATATGTAGATAGAATTAAGTTCCCTACTCTTACTGGAAAACAATTGCATATGCACCAACTGAGAGAACCTCCAAAATGCTCAATGGGTGGCATATATGGTGAGGATACAAGCCATACAAGCCACAAGAGCTAGGACATTTTGAGCTGTCAGGAAATGTGTACAGATCCCTGCGACACATGGCCATGCATTATTGTGCTGAAAGGTGAGGTGATGGCGGTGGATGAAAGGTAGACAATGAGCCCTAGGATCTTATTACAGTATCTCTGTGCATTCAAACTGCCATTGATGAAATGCAGTTGGGTTGGTTGCGTATAGGATACGCCCATCCATTCTGAATCCACACCATCACCAAGGGCCACTTAGTTCACAACATTGACATCAGGAAAATGCTCACCCACAAAACGTCGTCTGAATTATATGCCATCTGCCCAGTACACCTAGATTCGGGATTCATCTACAGTACGAAGAAGCCCTGCTATGCACTTTGTGCGTGCAAATGGCCTTCCCTATGATATATTGTAGTAGAGAATACCCTGATATAAATGCTTTATTTATATTAGAATGAACAGACAATGAGTTCTAGGGGGCACGATGGCTTAGTTGTTAGCACATTTGTGTCGTACCTCCAGAGTTGGGGGTTCAGATCCCACCTCCTCCCTGTGGGCCTGCAATTTGCATGTTCTCCTGTGCTTTGGGGGTTTCCTCCCATAAATCCAAAGACATGTGTTGCAGGCTGATTGGCATTCCTAAATTGTCTGTAGTGTGAGAATGTGTGTGCAATTGTGATCTGCAATGGGCTGGCCCCTCCCATCCAAGGTGTACCCCACCTTATGCCCCAAGTTCCCCACTATAGTCTCCAGGCTCCCGTGCAACCCTAAATAAGATAAGCAGTATAGAAATGGACAGACAATGTGCTTGATACAAATCCTTTTTCTTTTCTTTTTTTTAAACAACCTTTCTTGCCAGAAAGGTTCACTGGGCATCTGTTTGAGACTAGAGGTGTGCATCAGGACTGGGATTCTGCAGAAAGTCATCCAAAAAGTCCTTTTGTTTGGGTGCGAGTGAGCTGTGAGATATAAAGCTTGTGGGACAAAGAAAGGTCAAAATCACTTATATGAACATGCTGTACTCTGCAAAGCATGTACAACATCCTTAGTAACTGCCTGGTCAAGGTTGTAGTAGGTTAAATTGGGCTACTACTTTGCTTATGTTTTAAAGTAAATTTGTTAGAAAATATTACTAGACCCATTTCAGGTTTAAATCTAAATACAGATATTTGGAGCATGAAATAGATACAGAGGCATAGTGGGTATCTAAGGAGGAATGACACAAAACTATCAGGTAATGGAGGCTGAGACGGAAGCAAGTATCAGTAAGGCAATTTAACGGGAAGACAAATCCACAGGGTTAGGCAGAAATCAATAACCATAGACAGGAAAGGGTCAAACCGTCATGCAAATAATCCAAACTAGGCAAGGCAGAGAATCAAAGTCGATGGAATAACATTTTTTGTTTGTTTGTTTGTTTTATGTGTGGCGTGATTATGAGTGCAATTGGGAACAGGTGTCTCTGATTAGTCCTCAGGAGAAGGTGCCATGTCTGTGTGTAGTTTTGGGAGTTGTAGTTGTTGGCCTTGTTTGTAGTTTCTGGTGCATTCTGGGAAATGGAGTCGTGAGTTTGACATGACACGACAACAACAACCACTCAGCTGCCACTCAATGCATCAATACTCCACCTATTGTCAGGCCTTGTGTTCAGGAGAATGGTGGATCATTTTTTCATGAATAATTTAAGGGGGTACAAACACTGACAGATGCTGTATTCATTATCCAGATTTAAAAAAGCCACATTCCAAGTGGAATTTGGTTGTACAGCAACACAAGTGTACTATATTGTAAGTTTATATGGTGGTTTACGTTCGAGTGAATTTGAACTCTTCTTAACTCTTCTGGTGTGAAGTCAAAGCCCAACTTATGCAATTATATTGCTGAGTATTATCTACTATGTCATTAAGTGCCTTATTGAACACTTTCTCACAGTAATTCAGGTGGTATTTCGAGAAGTCCATTTGCCATTTTCATTTTAAGCTGGCATTTGCTTTCATCCAAATCAAGAATCCAGTTCCGGCCTAAATCTAAGCACTTAAGGCCTTTGCTCAAGAGGCAAGCTCAACCTCTCATCATTAACACAGAAACTTAAGCTTCCATATTTAGTCCTATTAAAGGTAAACCTTTCAGAAACTCAATAAAACCCATTGCCCTTTGACCACTTTGAGCACAATGCTATTGACTATTGAGTAATGATCAATAGATTAAGACTATTTATGCATGTCTCAAGGCAGAGCAATATCAAGGTAAAGCAGAGATTGAATTCTTTAAGCATATGACTTGTTTACTTTGAGCTGAAGCTATTAGGACACATTTGAAGGAGATACACAGTGCCTCATGAGAGGATTTGTGTAGCCTGTCTTCAATTATTTACACGTCAGATGTCCTTGACACGCTCGGCCGTTGGCATCCATGCTTGTCATTTGTTGTCAGATTTATCATGCACAGCTCCAAGCTTTGCACAGATTGCAGATAAGGCATTCATGGCTGCAAGTCCACCACGATTTCAGAAAATATTATCAGTCATATTCTGTACACTACTCAGCAATACATGCCCCACTCACCCAGACCATTTGTTTAGACTTTATAGCAATACATTTGTAAAATTATATTAATTTCTTTGCTTTAGTTTGAGATTGCTCTGCAATGTAGCATACTCGGAGCAGAATTAAGCCCTTTAGGGGATGTTATGCTACGTACAATGAAAAAGCATGAAAGAAGTAAAATCACTTAATAAATACCTGGTGCTGAATGTATTTCCTACTTCTAGTTTCATCCTCGTTTCATTCTCTACATGCATATGGACTTCTTCTCTTCTCTGCTTATAAATAAATAAAACACCTGATGAGTCATATTTTAAGCTGAAACACACAAGGGCTTTTTATTGCTTTATTCTAACATTATATTTTTCCAAGCAACAAAAAACATGGATAATCTATAATCATAAACAGTAACGCTACTACGAAGCAGCCTTTATTTTGTCATATAGGCATTACAGTACAGTGAAACTCTATTCTTCACACATCCCAGCTTGATAGGAAGCACAGAGGGTTAAGGGCCTTGCACAAGGGCCCAACAGTGGCAGCTTGGTAGTGCTTGGGCTTGAACCCAGAGCCTACACCATTGAGCCACCTCTGCCCTACACCACATGAGTGTGTAAACCTGAAACATGGAGTAACAGCTACAGTAGGAAATGGACAACACAATACAATCGACAAGACTTCGCAATGAGACATAGACACGCCAGGGTATGAGTAGACAAACTAATCAGGAGAATGCAACACAAAACAGGTGAAGACAATGTGATAACAAGCCAGGACAGGACAATGGAAGAAACAGGACTAGAACCACAACAAGACAACCATGAGCACATGGTGCTTCTCGCCATAGGAACCGTGACTTGAAGAGAGAAACTGACAGCACCAAGCTTCATCCAGTAATGTCATATGAGACTGTAGACACTTTTAGAAAATAGTACAATCATGAGTCCTCTTTCTGGCAAATTTGTAACATTTCCTGGTAACTGAGTATGTTTATTGATAGTATTGTTAACTGCTTATGTATTTTTAGATCCAAGATACAATTCAAAACAACTTACATGTCATCAATTATCGATCACTACTATTTAAAATATTGTTTAGGCATATCAATAATTTTGCCACATATCTTTTTGAGAGTAGAAACTATTATTAGTTTGAAAGAGTTAAGTAGTTTTTCCCATTCTTTGAGTGGAAAATTTCAATAATTGTGTGTAATATTCCATTTCATACAGTCATTCTTGCTCATTCTCATGAAGGGTGCCAATAATTTTCAGTGTTGGCTGTATATCACCAAATATGCAAGGACAAGTAACTTTAACAGATTCTTCTTTTTGTTCTTTTTTCTTTTTCTTTTTCTTTTTTTTAAAAAAAGGTACTGATGTACAGGAAGAATTATCAGGAACAAATCAATGCCAGAATACCGCTGCACACTTTTCTGAGGTGACAGGATGAGATGTAGCAGTAATTGAGATAACATAAGACCACATGAAAACCCATATCCTGTTTGTATGTCTGTTCATCAGATATGCCTGGAAAATCTCCACGGAGGTTACACTCTATCAGAGAAAGGCATCGTGAACCACTGATGTTCATACATACCGCAAGCTGATTTCTTGCCAATATTATTTTGCCCTCAGCATGAGAATGGCATTTTTTTCTCTCATAGAAAAAGGGAAGTACTTTCTCCAATTTTTTGATGTGGAAAATTTCCTATTAAACAGAAAATGTTGGTTAAAAGGTCTTATCCAGTAACACACTATGCCAAAGTTGAAAGAAATTCCAGAAATGATGAGGAAGAAAGTGTCTGGGAAGAGTTGCAAAGCTATTTAAAAAGGCTTTGGGACTCCAAAGAACCACAGTGAGAGCCGTTATCTCCAAATGGAAAAACTCTGCACAGTTGTCAACCTTAACAGACGAGGCCAACATTCCAAAATTCCTCCAAGAGCACAGAAACAGTTCATCCAGCAAGTCACAAAATAGCCAAGGACAACATCGAAGGACCTACAGACCTCTCTTGTATCAATAAAGGTCATTGTTCATGACTCCACTATCAGAAAGACACTGAGCAAAAATGGCGTCCGTGGAATAGTGGCGAGGTGAAAACCACTGCTAACCCAGAAGTACATTAAGGCTCGTCTGAATTTTGCCAAAACACATCTTGATGGGCCTCAAACCTTTTAGGAGAATGTTCTGTGGATTGATGAGTAGAAAATGGAACTGTTTGGAAGACAGGGGTCCTGTTACATTTGGTGTAAACCAAACACAGAATTCCACAAAAAAACATTATACCTACGGTCAAGCATGGTGGTGGAAGTGTGATGGTGTGGGGATGCTTTGCTGCTTCAGGGCCTGGGCAACTTGTAATAATTGAGGGAAACATGAATTCTGCTCTCTACCAGAAAATCCTAAAGGAGAATGTCTGGTCTTCAGTCAGTAAGTTGAAACTCAAGCGCAAGTGGATTATGCAGCAAGACAATGATCCAAACCATAGGAGTAAATCCTAGTCCTAGAAGTAAGTGAAAGACTGATCTCCAGTTATTGGAAGTGTTTAGTTGTATTTATTGCTGCTAAAGTTGGCCCAACCAGATTTTATGTTTAAGGGGGCAATTAGTTTTTCACATTGGTGATAGGTGTTGGGTAACTTTTTTTGCTTCAATAAAAACAAAAAAATAAACCAAAACTTTACTGTGTGTTTACTCAAGTTGCAATCATTCACTCAGAGGAACATCATCCACTGATCTATTATGCCATTCCCGCCTAGCCTGACATTTGAGAACATGGGCTCTTTGTCTGATTCAAATGCCATCTATGTTTTTTAAATAGTTTTGAAAAAGTGTAATATGAAGAGGAATGAAGAGCATCAGTGTTTGTCCAATGAATCCGAGGCAGAAACGGTGAAGCGCTCAGGTGCTGCTCTTCCTGAAGGTCATCTCTTTTGGCTAATGTTGGCACCCTGTTGCTTCCTCATCTCTCCTGTACTGTCACTGTTAATGTTGTTCTCACAGGGTAGAGCAAAGGTAGGATTCGTGTAGATAAAGGAGGATAAGGACACCTCGGCTGCACCTGCAGTTTTACAGGTAAATGTCACTTGCACATGATCGAGCACAGCCGGTGTGATGAGGTGCTAGCATCGAAATAAATAATAGGGAATATTCGTCAAGGGGGTTGAAAAAAATGTGCAAAGTTTCTTTAGAACATCTTTTATCAGCTGTGAAAGACAAGGTACTATCCAAAAAATGCACAACATGCACTAGCGAGGGCCATTTAGCATGACTCATTTGAATAATGCAAGCTCAACCACTGCTAACGTTCAGTGATTAGCACTTTTGGGTGAAGTGTCTGTTTAAATTCCATCCATCCAGTGACACCCTGACTTAATAAGCAGCCTTTCAGCAGGTTCATATGACAGTATCAGAAGCATCGCTCATGGGACTCCACACAGCGTGCATCGATTTCCATCTCTGGCCACTGACACTCCCGATCAATCAATGTGCTAACAAGTCTTCATCTCTGATCTGAAAAATGTGGCACTTTCAGCTACACTTCCACTTCCTGATGGCTGAGAGCTGGGTGTGCATTCACACGTGGTGTGTCATGATGCCTCTGAGAAATGCTTATATTTGTGTTTGGAGATTAGTGCTTTGGTCTAGTGTCAGTTGATGAGTAGGAAATGAAGTGTTCTTAATAGAAACCACTCCATTCTGTTGGAATATACCAGGATGCTGCATTTGAGGACAAGTCGCAACTTGTAATTCCCTGTCTACAACTTGTAAACACGACTAATAACACCCCCTCAACTCGAAATTTCAACTCGTCAACTTGTCGTTGTCATCTCAACTTCCAGTTCCTTCCCCATTTACTGAGTGACGTCAAATCAACAACGAACAGTGTACATTATCTCTTCTCTACTTTTAAATTAGTTTATAGACGTATTGGCTTTAGATCAGTTAATATACAGGCATAATTCTTGGTTAAATACACCATATTAACCATAAAAATGGCTGTTAGAAAGTTATCACTAATGTAACTCAGCTAGCTTGTTGCTAAGCTACTCGCTATTGTCTACTATTGTTGCTGTACCGCAATTTCAGTCCAAAATGCTGCATGAATGTTTGAAGTACAGTAAATAGTAGTAGATAGAGTAAAGATAGTAGAACAGCACCAATAGCCACTCCGGGCCTGTAACTGTAAAAGTGCGCTTAAAGTAGCTTTGTATGAGCTTTACGTGCTCTGACAACGTAAACAAAATGCCCACTTTCGCATGTCGAACGTGCAAAGGTGGCAGATGAGGTTATTACAACTTGCAAATTACCATAAACAGGGTACCATGAATGCAGCTGTAAAGTCACCAATCCACCAACCGGCATGTTTATGGGAGGTTGGAGGAAACCAAAGAACCCAGAGGAAGCCCATGCTGACATGAACTCAAGACGTAACGCTGGAGCCGTGGAAACACTATCTGCTGCAGCACCATGCCACCTCACGGATTTCATCATGTCTGTTTCATTTAGCCGGAATGTTGGAAGGAAATGATATATGGAATGCAGACTGAATTCAAAGGGGTAAAAAAAAAACCCAAACAGTAATAAGATACTTTTATAAATTGATTCAGGGCCAGATATATAAATACATTCAAAGACCTCTCATACATAGTCTTATACATAGAATGATAATATTTAAAACAGCATCATTATGATTAAAGACGTGCAAGGACTATTAAAAACGAACTTGAAGAAGGACAATACAAAAACGGTACAGCAGTTAGCTTAAAAAACACATTTGCTCAGAAACTCCCGTTCCCACGGCAATGTTGCCGACGATGATATGTAAATATTATTTACGTTTAAAATGTGTAAGGGAATCACTCAGTGCCCTGGGGCGTGCCATTTCTGCATGCAGTAATTTCCTTCTGAAAGCAAACTTTGGAGAATGAAAACACTTTATTATTTGTATTAAGAGTTTCTCATTCTTATTCATAAGCTTATTGCCCATAGCTCCACTGTCTCGAATCACATCCTTGGGAAATGTTTTATGTGCTTATGAACTGTAAGTGTCTCTAATGTCATATCAGTTAGTCTTTCTGGTCACTGTTACATGTGAAAGTGTCCGCAAATGGTGTATTATGTAAGGAATAAAACACGACGCAGTATATAACGGGGTCATGTGATTCTGCCATGTGTCAATGGTTTTTAATTTGTTTACTGAATGTGGAAAGAGTCTGTATCTTACTATAGATGTTCTAACACCTTTTGACCAATCAGAATAAACATTCAACAGCGCTATCGTATAAATATACGGTACATACATGTATTTACGCATATAAATATGATTGATGATACAAGTTTAACTCTCGAGGTTAAATGACAAGCTCATGGAGGTGACTAAGGAATGTTCAAGGACTTTCCCTCCTTGTTAAGTACTCCGTGTTTAGTTATAAGGAGATTTTCTGGACTGGATCACCATAGCAACCAGGTACAGTTAGATAATGTGTGATATCTGAAGATAATAAGGAAAATATTGAGGATGTTTGTAGTTAGAAGGCTATGACGGACCTCTATGACTAATCCTACACTTTTTCAGTGAAGGTGATATTTTCCGAAATCCTTTAGTCTAAAGTGTTACTTATACCAAAATTGTGGACTTTTGCCATCTCCAGTTTTATAATACTGCCTTGGTCAAGGATTTAATTGGGCTGGATGTCACGAGAGCAAAACACTGGCACATCTGGTTTGTGTGAACGTCATGTAGAAGTGAGCAATTATTTGATGAAAATGTAAATTATTTCTAACACAATCTTCTTGTAAAAGCTGTTTGATGTGTTAGATCATTGCATTCAGTCATAGTCTGGCTATTTCTAGCGTGACTGCAGCTTTACGCTTTTTTTAGGGTCACGTACTAAGCTACTACACAGTAAACTAAAAGCAGACTACGCCAGAGGGGTAGTATGTCCGAGTTCTCAGTAGGCGAGAAACTGTAGGTGAGAAATACCCGGATGGCGTACTGCTTCCGGCGAGATTTTGCAGTATGCAATCAATAGACACTATGCGAGTCAAAAATCCCATAATGCAACGGGACTGGTCCGGACGAGCTCAGAAAAAAAAAACTTGGTTAAACAGGACTTGTTTAACAATACCCGAATAAATCGTTAACTTGTTTAAGGTTTATACAATAAAACAGTTGTCACAGTGTTTGAAACCTTTTTTTTTTTTGTGATGTCCATCATGCCGTAGCTGGCCAAGCTAACGGCAATGAATTTACCTCAGCCTGTCAACCCCGCCCACATTAAAGCGCTAATTCAGTTAACTTTCCTGATGTGCATTTTGCCGTTAGTGTGGTTGCTTTAATCTGGTGGTCCCTTTAAGATTTTTGTATCTTTGTGTGACGATGTCAAATGTCACATGATAATGCTAACATGGCGGATGTAGTATGTCCGGGATTGTATTCATACTACACACACATACTGATTAGTACTGTTTCAATGGCTGTGCAGTAGGCACTGCATCGAATGCAGTACGTACTGTCACAGTACATGATTTCGGACACCGCCTTTTACTTGCTGGTAAAAATCTGTGTCGTGGTCACCAGCGCCTCATCCATCCATCCATCCATCCATCTTCTATACCGCTTATCCTACAGGGTCGCAGGGAACCTGGAGCCTATCCCGGGGAGCATCAGGCACAAGGCGGGGTACACCAGGGACGGAGTGCCAATCCATCGCAGGGTGGACACTTTGGACATGAAAATCAGCCTGCAGTGTGGAGTTTGCATGTTCTCCCTGTTTGCAGGGGTTTCCTCTGGGTACACCGGTTTCCTCCCCCAGTCCAAAGACATGCATGGTAGGCTGATAGTCCAAAGTGTCCGTAGTGTATGAATGGGTGTGTGAATGTGTATGTGAGTATACCCTGTGATGGATTGGCACCCTGTCCAGAGTGTACCCCGCCTCGTGCCCGATGCTTCCTGGCATAGGCTCCAGGTTCCCCGCAACCCTGAAAAGGATCAAGCGGTATAGAAGATGGATGGATTTGTGAATTTAAAAAACAATACAATATTTTTGAAACAGGATTCATGTCGTACTTTTTCCTTGACACATTCTGACAGAAGAAGATAAAAAAAATCAGTCTTTTTAATAATTCAATTCTGAACCCAAACCTCGGGCCCAAGCATCGGGCACGAGGCGGGGTACACTCTGGACAGGGTGCCAATCCATCACAGGGTACACTCACATACACATTCACACACCCATTCATACACTACGGACACTTTGGACTATCACTAGTCGATAATAAATATAAAAAATAGTTTTAAAGCACTTAAATAGATACTTCATCTATGAAAAGAAAGACAAAAAAAGTCGAGATATACGAGGATGCTTTATGCTGGTATGTTCCAAGCCTCCCCCTTTTCCTACACAGATGGTACGGTCTATACTGAGAAGGTCAAATTACTCTGCACGTCGCGCGCGTCCGGTGAAACTGCGGCTCGTGTCAGAGTAACCGGCTCGGGACAGGCGGCTTTCCGCAGCATGAAGTGAATGTAAGTAGCATTTTCTCCTCGTTTTTTCCCCTTATGTGTTTTGAAAACGGTGGCGCGCTCGGACAGTGGAAGTTCGGCTGCTGAAACTCGGGATGTGACTCATCGTGGGACAGTAACGGATCCGCTCGCGCGCGCTGTGCACCTGAATGACGCGCAGGTATAATAACACAGAGCTCGTGCTCGGTTTCATCACCCTCCACTTTCCACGAGAGCTTTTAAACTGGGTTTATTTGGTTAAAGCTGAAGTGAAAGTTCATGAATATTCAGCAGGGTTATTGGTTATGCGTTTATTGCGGCTTTGGAAGTTTTCGGACAGTATTGGGTTGTCTCTTTTTGTTGTTGTTGCAGGAGTTATATCAATAGGAAGAGTTGAGCTTCTCAGGTCTAAACATAATAAACAATGATATAATAACAAAAACATAACAAACAAGTTCTTTTAGTTTAAGTATAGAAGAAAAAGCCTTTATTTTCGTCACGTGTACATCTAATATATTACACACACCTCTATATATATATATATATATATATATATATATATATATATATATATATATATATATATATAAAAAGTGTATGTGTGTATATATAATATAATACATATACATCTATAATCTTTATATATATATATATATATATATATATATGTATGTATATATATAAAATATATATATATATATATATATATATGTGTATGTATATATATAAAATATATATATATATATATATATATATGTGTATGTATATATATAAAATATATATATATATATATATATATATATATATATATATATATATATATATAAAATATACACACACACACACACCATCCATCCATCCATCCATCCGTCTATCTTCAACTGCTTACTCCTTTTCAGGGTCGCAGGGGAACCTGGGGCCTATCCCAGGAAGCATATATACACACATTATTATTATTATTGTTATTATTATTATTATTATTATTATTATTATTATTATTATATAAATAAAGTATACATGATTTTAAATGAAATGAATGTTATTTGGAATGAACAATGTTCTAAACAAATAAAGATACGAATAGGAGGCGCACTATTACGAAGATTGCCAGAAATGTTCATGTGGCATCTTTTCCAGGCTTTTACTACAGCCTCTTTCAGTTGTTGTTTGTTTTAGGGGGTTCAGGAGGTGAAATGCTGCTCAGTCGGGTGATTTACTGGTCTGGTGATTGACTTGGCCAGTCTAAAATCTTCCACCCCCCCACCCCGTCTTGATAAAGTCCTTTGTTGAGTCGGCAGTGTGTTTTGGGTCATTGTCTTGCTGCATGATAAAGGTCCTCCCGATTAATTTGGATGCATTTCTCTGTAAATTGGCGGACATGTTCCTGTAAACTTCTGAATTCATTCTGCTGCTACCATCATGAGTTACATCATCAATAAAGATCAGTGAGCCTGTTCCAGAAGCAGCCATGCAAGCCCAAGCCATGACACTACCTCCACCATGTTTCACAGATGAGCTTGTATGGTTTGGATCATATGCAGATTCTTTCGTTCTCCACACTTTGTCCTTTCCATCACTTTGGTAGAGGTTAATCTCGTTTCCAGAACTTTTGTGGCTCATCTTAGTATTTCTTTGCGACTTCCAATCAGGCTTTTTGATTCTTACTGCTGATGAGTGGTTTGTATCTTGTGGTATGTCCTCTATAGTTCTGCTCTTCTTAGGCTAGAGGTGTACATCGAGACTGGACGCAAACATAAATTTGCACAAGCAGGACGTTTTTACTTCAATGCAGATACGACCGAGTGCTCAGATGTGAAGCTTATGAGACAAACGTTCGTTAACATTAACAGGAACATGCAGTGCGATGCATTTACTACCGTTCACTTTGCAAATGTACTTTACTACTCAATCTGTTCTCCGTGTGTTTGTATTAGCTAATTTGTGCATGTTATTCTTTCAGAAACACAAGAAAAGCTACATATTGTTGGCACAGTAACCGCGACACAGAGAAATAAATATACAGATGGCACAGATGACTCACTCCCGCCTGATATAATCAAGTTTGAAATACATAAATACAGGGAAACTCAGACACCTCCAATTAGTCACAAGTTCTCTAGTTAAACAAGCTCACAACTGGACAACGATGCACTAAATTCAAAAACAAATAAATGCCTTACCGATTCAAGAACATAACTGTCAGCCCAGAAGCTTTAAGCGCTCGCACTCTTTCCGTCCTGATTGGCTGCAACTCCTGCCAGTTACCGTGTATTCCGAATTCTTTTGTGCCTGGATTTGGGGCGTGATGATATTTGACATATCTGAGATGTTGAGTACAAATTTCTGGGCATCTCCAACCTAGAACCCCTGACAAAGACCACTGTCGTTAACGTTAACATGCAGCACGTGATGCATTTACAGCGTGCATTCGTTCATCCTTAGTAACTGCCTGGTCAGGGTGGCTGTGGATTAAACTAGTTACTAAAATAATAACTGCGCACATCTTTGGTTGAGACCTGTTATGAACTTGAATGATGTAGCTGAGCTGGAGGAACTGTCCTAGGTGTCACAAACCATACTGACAGTGCTAGCATTTATCCAGATCCAGATACATGTACTGTCATTGCATTACATCTACATATCAGAGAATCTGAAAAAAAAAAAAATTCTGTAATCCTGTATAAGTGGGTAGCATACTTAGTATTTATAGACTTAAAAAGCAAAAAAACAAAAAACAAACTTGTAATAGCTATTATATTGTAGTGGGCTGAGTTGATTGAAAACGTGTGTGTGCATGGATCCTTATGATCCAGGGTGTGCCGTGTATTCCCGGGAAGTGTTTAAAGAAATTGAGTGAGATTATAATAGCTATAATAACATATTAAGGATTTTTGAGAATCCTATAATTATAATATTTATAGGGTTTGGTATTCTAATATCTGTAGTAATATACTGAAGAGTTTTTGGTGAGCTTTAATACTAATGATGACAGTGATATAGTGAATAGGTCTTCTGTAGTTACAAGAAGATAAGCAAAGTTTTTGCATCTCTAAGGTTATTATAATCCTCAGTATAATAGAAACGTTATGAGACTAGGACAACTTTTCTGTGCACATCAATGTGACTGAGTAGCAGGTAAAAGAGCAAAACCCTTGCTTGCTCTGCCGTAATCCTTCAGCGCACTGCTGTGTTGGCTCGTGTCTCACCTTGCACTGCTGTGTAAGCGCTTTCCCTGAGGCCCTGCACACCTCAGAGGCTGACGGTGTAGAACCAGCCTACAAATGCGGCTCCACGATGCGGATGTGCTCAGTAAGGGGGCGTGGCCGGCAATAGTCAGCGACGTATGAGAGCGTGTGCAATGGCTTTGACGGTGGACAGCGGTATTAGTATGGAAGTTCAAGTGTAAATAGAATAAAACATTATTATTATTATTTTCTTATAAAACAGCACTTGATCCAGCATATTCTATTATTTTGCATTTTTTTTATATATATATATCATGCTCCAACAGTTAACTTAATGAAGCTATGATGTACTTAATCAAGGTCGTGAAATTGCAAACAACTGCCCATATTTCTAATGCATGAAATGAATAAACAAACATCTGGTAAGAACCAGGTGTGAAAGCACCAGCATGAAGACCGAAAGAGCACCACCGCTGCCCCGATGATTCACGCTTTGATTATTAACAGAAAGAAGGAGGATTTAGATATTCATACGTTTAAGTGGGTGCGGTTTAGAGAGATGTCACTGGTGCATGAAGCCCGGGTTGTTCAGTGCTAAAATATCATTTTTTCCCTTTTTATAATGTCTGTGTATGGATGTCATAAGTGAATCCCGTGCGACCAAGAAAGCCCAATCAGATTCTGATCTTCTGTGGACCTGATCTCTTCTGTGTCCAGTCACTGACCGAGTCACTTTAGAGAAAGCCTTAATTAAAATGCCTCTTTCCTCTTAGGTAGATGTGGAAGTAGTGCATGTGGAAAGATGGCTATTAAGTGAAGCTACAAATGGATCCGGTACTGTATGTGACTTTAATACATTCAGTGCTTTCAATTCATGAAGTGTAAAGGTAATGATTGGCTCTTTTAGTGCATACGTTTCCTTCCAGGTTCCCCAGTTTCTTCTACATGCCAAAAACATGCAGGTAGGTGGTTTGGCTATGTTAAATTGTCCCTAAGTGTGTGTATGTGGTGATCTGCGATGAACTGGAGCCTTGTACAGGGTTACTGAAGACGAACGAATGCCTACAGACGAGTTGTTTGTTGTAGATACGTACATAGAAGATAATTATCGTTTTGGACATGACCTCATATGGACTCGTGGAGCTATGTTCAGAGTTGGCGAAGTCCATACGTCGTGTCAATATTTCCACAGGGAGAATGCACGTATTCAGAGATCTGTTAAGCATGCATCTAAGCCGATTTCAGAAAGCGTCTAAACTTTAAACATGAGCGCTTGTCTTTAAACGCAGAACAAAAGAAAATCAGGGATAGTAAATGCTGAATGAAGAGAAGAAGCAAGAAGCTTTATTTTTCTTTTCTGTCAAATGTAATGCAGTGTATTCCTTAGTTTTATTATAGAAAAGCGAGAGATAATTTCAAAATGAAAAATAAAGTAAGACTAATATGATGATATATGAACAAAACAATGGCACGCGTTAAAATAAATAGGAGTCTAGTATAGAGCTTATATATTGCTGCATGAATAGTCCTAGTTGTAATTGTCACATTAATCACGGCAACATTTGGTTTAATTTAATTGAACTATTGGTGTAATTAAAAAAAAAAAGTAACTTTAACTTTTGAAATGGCACTTGATCAAGCACGTTATTATTTTGCATTATATATTTTTTTATATCGTGCTTCGACAGTTAACTTAATGATGCCGTGTAAAGTATTGCATGTAAATGAAAGAGCTTTAGTCAAACTCTCCCTTGTATTCATAACTCTCACACTTCTCACGTCCTTTACTTCTGAACACGGACATGCAGAGAGTTCCTCAAGGGCAGTAAAAAAACAAACAAACAAAAAAAACAAAGGGGGCATCTATCGCTATGGAGTAATTCCAATATAACAATTACTAATAATAAGATATATAATTTTATCATTATCACCCTGATGAAAAAAAAAAAATAGTGGAAAGATCTTTAAAGTATCTTAAAAGCATTTTCAGGTGAATATTCAAGCCCGGGACTGTCACTATACCACTATACCACTGCTTCTGGAAAGAGCGCCCCCTGTCATTTTTAGGGAATTTCATATCGGGTCCTTTTTTGATGGCAACTTAAAGCGCACCTAATAACGTGCCTAATTTTGTTTTAAATTTCTCATACAATAGATTTACAAGCATCCAAGATCAAAAAAACACTTTAACATGCTCATAATTTAAATTGCAGCATTACATTTTTTTCCAGTGACAAAAACGACTCGTTCAATGATCCGTTCTAAAGGATTCGTTCTAAACTCTTCCTTTCAGAGAGCATACCCTGCTCTGATTGGTCAGATGTCCCAGTTTATTGTGATTGGTCTACTGCTGTCAGCGTGTGCTGATTGAAAAGGAAACGCCCACTACTATAGAGTTCCAGCTCCATCTGACACAAATGTCTGTTTTACTCTATCAATTTGAGCCCGAATCGGACAACGATGATGCATCGGAAGATAAACCCGAACCACCATGGCGACGAGAACGGGACGTTTCTTAGTGGTAAGTTTATATGTAATTTGACGTACATTGAAGATGAGATGCAGAGATGGAAACTCGAGTCTGCAACTTGGACTCGAGTCGCACTGAAGTCCCCAAAAAAATGACTATATAGTTGAGTAACAAACAATAACAATATAACCAAGTCTTACCTTGTGATAATCTTCATGTCATTTAATTAGAAAAACAATCAGTTAATCTAAAAGGAAGCTGCGGCGTTACGCAGCTGGCAGGGGCTTGCTTGCCGTCCATTTTCAAGCAATACAAAAGTTTCCATGTCTTTTAAATGTAATCTACCATTTGCATATAATATCCAAGTTTACGAAAGTTAAATACACTCTATGCGCGATCGCTTCCACGTTTCGTCTCAGCCAACTCGGTTCCATCCGGTGCTGCGCCGGAAGCCGTTTTCCTTATCGAAAGGGGGGTTTTGTTACCATTGGCACTCACTGAAGATTACCTTACCCATCATTGCTTGAGAACTGCAGCAAACTACGGCAACTCAATTAGCTCAAAATTCATAGAACTTTGGCATTTTGCACTAAATGACCAAAAAAGTCATATCTTTCCTGAAGTTTCTATGAATGTTCTGTTTTCTCGTAATTATCGGGAGAGCGTTTGGATCAAATGTAATTTAGTCTGAAAGTACAGATTTCATTTTGAATGAAATGAACGATTTAAGTAAAACCTTGTTTGCTTTATTGGACCATTTTGAATCCTCGAACAAGACATTCTGCGGAAGTGATATCAGTTTGAATATTTCAAAACTGATTTACGCTTAATTGCAATAACTTGCTGAAGGAACTACTGCTAAAAATAGAACGAAGACTTGGGACTTGACTTGTGAGCACGTCTGATGAGACGTTATCAGTGTGCGATTCCTCTACGTCGGCTGTGACGAGTGTATAACAAACCGATGTGGATATTTCTAGTTCAATGAGGTGCACATGTGGGAACTGTACCAGAATGCCCAGCGAAGCTGAAATCCTCTGCTGCCATGAAGTAGGACAGATAGTATAATAAGTTATTAATAATTAAAACATTATATTGCAACCTAAGTGCAATCGGTGACACTAGCACATACCGGATTTTCCTTCCGAGGTTCTAAGACGAATGAAAGAGATTCCGGTACCGCCAACATGCATGATGCACCATTCCGGCTTCGAACCCAATTGTCTTAATCCATACACACTTCGAAACATACACAGCATCTATAGAACTGACTATGGCCCTTTTGAGGCACAGAATCATCGAGGAGTAATTGTTTTTTACTTGATAAAAACTTAAAATTAGCAAATTAATATAGCTATAACGAAGCTACATTTTACAGAATGACATCATAAAGACATTCCAAAAAAAATAATTTTGTACGACAGGAAAATTTATTTCTAAACATGGAAAATCCTAAAATGAATTTGTAGACAATACGGTCATCTTGGTTATGACAGCTTTGTGAGCTGGTGCTGGGGCTACGGCGTATCCCCTCGTGTGTTGTACACGACGGGATACGCGTCTCCCGGGATACGTAGTTTCCGGATCAGTCTGGTGGCCGTGTCGGCTTTCTACCACCCCTTGATTGAATCGGAAGACACGGCGAGCAATTGTTTCCTCCTTTGTGGGTCTCTCCAACTCCGAACAAAGGGGTGTGGGATTGGGGATTGTCAGTACCTGTTCAATAAATGGATCGGGGTCCACAAACACCTCCTCGAAGACCAGCCTCAGGAGGATCCACATAGTCTGCCAAAGAAAAAATATCACAGTAACAATCACTTGATTGTGTATATACAGGTGCAATCAAAATGATTCAACCCCCATTGCAAATCAGATTGATTTTCAGCTGTTTGCGATGAACAAATCAAACACAAGCAATTGAAGTAGTTCAACACGACGAATGCTTCAAGTGGTTTCCACAAAATTCAACTGAAAATGCAACTTGTAATGATTTCTCCAGTCTCAAAATGATTCACCCCCCTGAATAGAATCCCTCACAACAGCACAAACATTCAAAACCGGTGTCGTCTCAAACAAATCTTATCCTGCCGAGGTTTCGGCTTGTTCTCGATTAGCATTCTCATTGTAATGCATTGCTACAAGGTACAGCCTGCAAGAACGAGTAACCCCAAACAGTTTTATACATGACGTTTCTGTGTGCCGTATCAGCCACTAAATCATAACCTCCTTATAAAAAATGATTCAGTGACATTTTATAAGTTATAGTACCTGCACAACATTCGCATAAAAGGGAACACATTTATTTTTTTTGGTGTGAAACGCAGAATCAAGCTGTGGAAGGCCTCCGGCGATGAGGTTTAAAAGTGGTGACTTGGCTTCTCTACATCTTTGAGAACTCTCGTTGCAGAGGATTTTTTTTCCCAACTTTGTGGCGTTCCAGCGACCCTACGTTGTCAAAAAATAGTAAGCTTGTACAATAATTGCAATTCAAGACTGTCCATTCACAAATATATTCAGTAATGGATATTTTTAAGGTATAGTGAGGTGTATATTAGTTTTATTATAAGATATTAATCATTTCTATAACTACCGCTTTGAAACCTTTTTCCGGATCCCTTGAAACTCTATCAGGATGTTCACACTCGAGCCCAAGGAGAAATCTTGTATTGTATGAAACAACTGCTATTTCAGATATAGAAGAAGTCTGTCCTTTTAGAAAGCATAAAATAAACATCTCAGCCAAATAGTCTGTACTCTCCAAAGTTGCGTGCATTATTTATCACTGAAAGCACTTCACTGTCACTTCATCGTGTTAGGCGGATCACACTGATAAATATTCATATTGCATAAATCATGCCATACTTCATGTAATAGATTTCCTCCGTTTTCTTAAGGAATCCGAAAGCTTTTGTAATCACTGACTACGTTTACATGAACAGCGATAATCTAATTATTGACCTTATTCTCAATAAGACAATATTGTGATTGAGGTGTTTACATGAGTCGCTTTTAGAATACTCCTTTCATGTTCCCGTTTTACACGTTATAGAACATAGAGCGATTAACGGCACACGTCATTACGTCACCGCGCCACGCCGTCCGACGTTCCCTCCAGAATTTCACCTGTCGACATACAGTTCGTCTTCGTTATGGTCCCGTATACAGTTTTGTGTGGTTTTATTTTGAATTTTTACGGATACTTCAAGTGCGGTTAATTATTCGTCATGCTGTACGTGCTAATAGACGACTGCTTGAAGCCGTGGGCTGCGTCCCAAACCTACTATATAGTAGACGAGATACATGTATTTCACCAACTATATACTGTAGTAGGTAAGTACTCGGACGCAGCCGTGCTCTCTCGTTTGCCGTTAAACGGTTGAGCACTGCCGTGTGTGTACGTGTCCTGTCACAGAATGCGGTGAAAACTCCCACACGACGTTAATAGTGTGATTAAGGAGTGTACGTGTCTGTAATACACGTCGATAATGCGACTAAAACAGGAGTACTCCACACGTCTTAATTCCATTTGTGTTTACTTCGAGTACGACTTTAGTCAGATTAAGGTTATAAAAAATAGCTGTTTACATGCTAGTTTCTTAATCAGAGTATCGTCTTAATCGGGTTAATATCGGATTATTGTTGTCCATGTAAACATACTGACTGACTGACAGTCACACTGAAACAATTACCTGGAAATAATGATGGTATGAATGGTATAATAAATACTTATAAATAGATATTTATCCATTTTAAGTCCGAAATTGGTGAAATCCGGTCATTTATGAGAAACTGTGTGTATAACTACGTGCATAAGTATGTCATACTGTACTGTATAATAACTTTGTTATAGCGCAGTGGAATTCTTGAATCTGATTGGTCAGAAGGTGTTGATGAATTTTCCATTAATCGCAGGTTTATTTTAACGCGCTCATCATAATATCTTATCGTTTCTAGAGTAACAACTCAATCTAAGAGGGATTAAAACATGCTGTTATTCAACAAGGAAAACTGTGTCATCACTGACACGCTACTGACTATTTTCTAATAACAACATGCCTCATAAGAGTTTTATTCCATACTTAATATATCGGATAAAGAATCTTCTGCTTAATTTTGTAACTCCATGTTGCGCTTGATTGAGACTATTCATCTCCGAGAGCCCTCGATGAGCCAAAACACAACCGGTGCAGGATTGTGAAACATCCCTTTAGTTGATTAAGCTTCCTATCTTTCTGAACTCTGTAACCTTCTGTTCCTTCACTTCCAACTTTGCTAGCTTGCCTTTTGGTCTTTCGGTCTTTTCTAAAGCTCTCCTGCTAAAAACAGCGACGCATCCGTGGATGTTAACTCTGTAGCTTCTGGCAGTTCCATGGACAAACCTGTCTGTGCTTATTAGCATCAGCATTTTTTTTTCATCCCCAGCAGCCTTAACTAGTGAAGTCGAAATGCACAGTTTGTTTGAGAGCAGCATTTTTTACAGGACAGTAAACATGACTTGAGCGTTGCGTCAGGATTAGAGAGGGATTTGCACGCTAAGCTCCAGCCACCCAAGCCTCTGATGCCCTAGGTCACTGCATCCTAATTGCCTCCTACATATATAATAGGCCTGTATGAAAATGGGCATTTGGTTGGAGCAGGCAAGCGTGTATGCCGATTTCATGAGCGCTTTCCTGCCTCAGTACGTGCACGATCAGGATGAACCTGAACTTCTTTGTCTTATGCTGGGAGTCATGCTATGAGGGTTGTAGTTTGGTCTTCCAAAGTCTTCCGTGGTTAGCAGTCTCAAATTCATGGAAGAATGGAGAAGCACCGAAAGAAGAAGACAAGACAGAGTTTTGAGAAACTAGTACTAATTTTAAATGGGATAATTGTTTTCCATGTATTAGTATTCTAGGCTGAAGGTTTCCTTTCCGTATTCTGATATTCATAATATCCACTGGGTAAATACACGTTTCTGTGTATGTTAGTCTTACCGATATGAACCTGGTTTCTGCTCGACTGACAACAGAGCCCCAGATGAGATTAAGCCTCTTGGAACAAAGTTGTGTTGGAGAATGCTAACCTCGAGAAGCATTTGTCTCTGTCAGCAAAATATTATTTGGTGGAATGAGTCAGCAGAATGAATTCTTGCCCTTGTCTCTTCGTATTGCAGTCGAGCCGACAGTGTCCAGAGTTGCTCAAAGCTGTAGGCTCTTTACTGCCATTTTGCTGACTCCATCTCCTCTGACTCTCTAGTTTGGACAGCACTTCTGCCTGCCTAATGATCAGCTTAGGAACACTTAATTTACTGAATTTTTTATCAGGATTTTCCATGCGGACAATTTGGGAAAGAAGTCTTCTAATCCGTGTTGGCCAATAGCCAATTCCTCCAAAAAGTGAAATAATGGCAAAAAAAAAATTCAAATTTGTTTGGTAAAGTAAAACATTCGAAATCCTCTTTAGATAATTTAGACCCGCGAAATAAAAGAACAAATCAAAGCAAGCTAACATGGAGCCTCGTTTGTCAATCTTGTAGTAAAGTTGTGTGTAAATATTTTCTTAGGCCAAATTTAATTAAAAGATTCCCACCACGTTTACAAAAGTTTTAGTAATGCTGATTTTCTTCATGCTGACGTGTGTTTTGATCAATTAACCATAATGTACCTAGCATATTCTATCTATCCATCCATCCATCCATCTTTCCATAAACTCATATGCTTGATGAATGAGGCCCACATGATGAATGCACATACCAATAAGCTTGGGAAGAGGGGTTATGTATGTCTATTCCCAGCAATAGTACTATTCGCGTAACTGGTAGTAATTCAACTAAAAATCACGGTTGGTCAAATGAATTTTTATGATTGATTTGCTGTAAAATGATAACATATCATTTGCGTGAATGCGACATTGCTGAGTCGCAAACAACCTGAGAAGAGCAGCGCTTGATAATATTTTATCCACGATCAATCTAACGGCCTCTGCAACCTCTCATGCTTAAACTGCTGTGGCATTGATATGCTTCCTGGTGGAAATCCCACTCCTCTATGTCTTAAGAAGTGCATTTAATAATTAATCGCAACAAGCGTGTCTGCGCAGGAGTAGCAATGTTTTGTAATGAATATCTGGATCAGCTCTTACTGACTCCACTTCCACTGTTTTGGCTCTCGTATGACATGGTGACCCTTAGGTTCTGTTTACTAGCAGTCGTAACTTTTAGTCCTCGTTTATTAAAGCATCTGTGATACCCCCCCCAAGTTTGGTCATCTGTCGATTCCCATCTGCCAATTCTAGCACATGATTACTCTGAGACATGTGAAGCCAGCCAACTAAAGCTTTTCGAAGCTTCTGCCCATGCTGCATCAGTGGGCAGCATTAAAAAAAAAAAAAAAATCACTATCAGCCCTCTTCCGGTGCAGTGGTGGCTTGGCGGTTAAGGCTCCGGGTTACTGATCGGAAGGTCGGGGGTTCAAGCCCCAGCACTGCCAAGTTGCCACTGTTGCGCCCTTTAGCAAGGCCCTTAACCCTCTGTGCTCCAGTGGCGCTGTATCATGGCTGACCCTGTGCTCTGACCCCAGCTTCCTAACATGCTGGGGTATGCGAAGAAAAGTTCACTGTGCTTTAATGTATAAATGTATAAAGACTCATTGTCATTATCATTCCACATCCATGAGCTCTTGATTGGCTAGTGTCACTGTGATTGACAGGGGAAAGATAGTATGTGATCCCTCCCACCCAGGGAGCTCCCAGCCGTAGCATCGCCTGGATTCGTATTCGCAATCTCCTCAAGTCAAGTAGATCTTTATCGTCATCAAAATATAGTCATATGCATATAGTGTGTAGTACACAGCGAGATGAAATAACATTGTCCCTGGACACAAGGTGCAAGGTACATGTATGACCTACACAGTGCTGACAGCACATAAATAAAGTGCAACAGGAATAGGAAGCATGCAGAGAGGTGATATGGGTAACAGTGGGGGTGCATACAAGGATGGGCAGTAAAACATACATACTCCAATCACAAAAAAAATACAAATTTAACATGTTCATAAGACATTACAGTAAACTGGGTCCAAAGCTGCAAGTAGAACGACTTTAGGAAAAGTGTCAATGCAGTAATGCTTGTAAAAGAAACCCGAGATGAATGATAAAGTGACAGTGTACTGTAATGAGTCAGTACAATCAAGTGTCTGTGTGCTGTAAACGTTATGCCAGTGCAGTAAATGAACAATGTGTCCTGTGCATCATTATTGATTTAAAGTGTCTATGCAGTGTTCAGGAGTATGACAGCCTAGGGGTAGAAGCTGTTACCCAGTCTTGCAGTCCTTGAGTGGATGCTGCAGTGCCTTCTTCCAGATAGCAGAGGGGCAAATAGATTGTAGGAGGGGTGGGAGGGATCATCACAATGCTGGAGGCCTTGCAGATGCTACATGGGTGGAAATGTTCTGAACAAGAGGTAGAAGAGCACCAACGATGGGTTCAGTTGTCCGGACTATCCTCTTTTGGGTGTTGCGATCCGAGATGTTGCAATACACAAACCAGACAGTGATGCAGCTGGTCAGGACACATCTATGGTTCCACTGTAGAATGTGGTGAGGATGGGTGGAGGGTGTTGCTGGGCTCTCTTGGCCAAAGAGCTAGTGTTGGTCGTCTGGGTGAGGTCTTCCATGATGTGAACGCCGAGGAACTTGGTGCTCATCACTCGCGCCACTGTGAAGCCGTTTATGAATGGTCGGAGAGATCAGTGTGGAATTTCCTGAAGTCAACAATCCTCTGCTTTTGTTTTGTGAACATTCAGATTTGGTTCTGAATGGTTGGTTGTTCTTTGGTTCTGGTGGTTGTTCTTGCCCCAGCCCATGAGCCATTCCACCTCCTCTCTGTACGATGTCTCGCCACTGTCACTGATGGTGTCATCAGCGAACGTGACGAAGTGGTTTGAACTGGATCTGGCAGTGCATCGTGGGTTAGCAGCGTGAACAGCAGTGGGCTGAGGAAGCAGCCACTCCTGATGATGGTGCGAATGCATTTTTGTTGCATCACTCAGGAACCTTGTCCATTTTAATACAAATGCATGTGATTGGCCGCAACAGAAGCTGTGCTGGTCCTTGTTTTAAGAAACCAAGGATTTTTTACGTTTATCAGCTCTGCTAAAGTATTGTTTTTGGGTTTTTTTTCTCGGTTTGGCTGAAATACTTTGCAAATTGACAACTAATGATGATGACTCATTGGTTAAGGCTCTGGTTTTATGGATCGGAAATCCAGTCCCAATACTGCCAAGACTTCACGTGCTCAGCTCAGTTTCACTTTGGATAAACGTGTCTGCCTAACGAGTAAATGCAGATGTTGGAATCCCAAGTGACAGCGACATCCACAGAAAGAAATGCAAGAAGGTGTTCTATTGACTGAAAGAGGAAATGGAGTGACCGTGGAAGATTAAAACCAAGGTTGGTGACCTTGCTCATATAATGGCAGACACATGGGCGGTTCAGGCTCTGGGTTACTGATCAGAAGGTTGGCGGTTCAAGCCCCAGTGCCACCAAGCTGCCACTGTTGGGCCCTTGAGCAAGGCCTTTAATCTTCTCTTCTCCAGGGGCACTGTATCATGGCTGACCCTGTGCTCTGACCCCAGCTTGTTAGGAAGTGGATATGCGAAGAAAATAATTTCCCTGTGCTATAATATGTATGTGACAGGAATTCTTCTTGTTCTTCTTCTTTCTTGTTCTTCTTCCTTCTTGTTCTTCCTTCTTCTTCTTGATTCATTGAACATTTTCTTAGGATTTCTAAGGGAGACTTCCATTTAATGTCTGAATAAAACCTTTAACCCATAGTACATATTGGTACATTGCTGGTATATCGATCATTTTAGCGACCGCTCTGTTTCCCATCATGGATTTTGGTGTTAAAATGACGTTATATCATATGTGTATTGTTAAAATATTGCAAAAATCTGTTTAATTAAAATGTAAAAACTATGGAAATGTTACAGACTATTTTAGTCTGTTTCACAAATAATGAGATGAAGAGATTTCTTTTCTTCTTCTTCTGCTTATTATTATCATTATTATCGTAATATTATGACTTTATGAAAAAAGATCTGCATAGCATGCTATTTGATTTCTCAAAATATTATACGTATAATTTTTGTAACATTATGTTCTTTTAATTTTTTTAAATTGCATTCAAAAGCTATAATTCCCAATGATGACTGGAGGAAGGAAATTGAGAGAAAAAGGAAAAAATTAAAGGATAATGTCATTTGTTAGCTTTAGAATTGGTATTAAATGAACATATATTTTTAAATATTATATATTTGCATAAATGTTGTTGTTGTTGTTATTATTATTATTATTATTATTATTATTATTATTATTACTTATTGCTTATACTGATTAAAATGTTACATTGCAGATTTTACACTGTTGCCAGATATGAGTTTCATTGTACAGATACGCCAAATAAGAAATGACCCCAATTTCAATTTTGCCCTCGGATTTGTTCGTGCCCATTTAAAAGATTTTTATGCCTACAGTGTTAAAGGCAAGTATGAAGATATTATTCCTGACTCACGTCATAGAATTGTTGTAAACGTTGCCAGTCGATTGGGGAGAAACAATAGAAACGCATCTACAGCCTTCGAGACAGGAAAGAGCGGATTTTACATCCTCAGCTGGAGCTAATGATCCATGCAATAGAATAAGATTCATGGACACTCTGTGAACCTCACTGATTTAATTAGGGGCAATTATGTGCATTCTGGCTTTAGCTAATGCAGAATGAAATTTTTCTTCCTTGCCCTACTGTCTTGGTTGCTGTCATAGACAGTTAGCTCCAAACCCAGTAGCTTCATCTTCTGCTACTGTGGACTTGAACTGTGCTTTTTCTGACAGTGCAGCATTAATTATTTCTTGACTCCTTTTACTGTATTGTTTCAGAACCAATTCATTAACCCTTTATTGTGTCTCGCCTCTGTATCATTCCCCTACTTTTTGATGTTTAATTTTTATTTATTTTTTTTAAAACCAAGAAGTCAAAAATTGTTTGAGATTTCTGTTGGTAAGTGATTATCCAAACAGCAGTGTACGTTGGCAGTGATTACATTTCTTAATTAGTTTAAGAACAACTCCAGGATTTTTATCTGTTTATTGTTACATTGTTAAAGTTCTCTTCTTTCTCTCTCTCTTGAAGTTAATAAGACAAAAACCCACAACTTGTCATTTATACGGAGAAACGATGAAACTCAAGTCCTCTGTCCTGAAGATTTTCCATTGCGGAAAATGTTTGGACTATTACAAAGTGCTGACAGTGGAGACTCCTTCCTTAAATGTTAAATAAACATCTCCTTAAAGAAAAAAACAACTTTTGTTTTTTTTTCTTTGTTAAATGACATCACAGTTTTCCCCCCTCATTTGTTTATTATTAGATTTACATATAACATTAAAATGAATACGTTATATTAATATCCGTCCATCCATTTTCCATACCGCTTATTACACAGGGTCGCGGGGAGCCTGGGCACAAGGAGGGGAACACCCTGGATGGGGTGCCAACCCATTGTAGGGCACAATCGCGCACACGCTCATACACTACGGACAATTTGAAAATGCCAGTCAGCCTACAGTGCATGTCTTTGGACCGGGGGAAAACCGGAGTTCCCGGAGGAAACCCATGAAGCACGGGGAGAACTTACAAACATCACGCACACAGGGCAGAGGTGGGATTCCAACCCTCAACCCTGGAGGAGCAAGGTTAATAGGCTCACCTCCATACCCCCAGTGCATTAATATAAATTTCTGATTTGCTTTGCAGCCGGAATTGCTGTACGAGCCAGGCTGTTATAGAAAATTAATCAACCTTCTGACCAGTCAATTCAACATTAGCTACGTTTACATGGACAACAATAATCCACTCTTAACCCGATTAAGACGATACTTCGATTAAGAAACTACCATGTAAACAGCATTTTTTACTTACCTTAATCTAATTAAGGTCATACTCGAATTAAGCTCTAATCGAATTAAGACAGGTGGAGTACTCCTGTTTTAGTCGCATTATGGACGTGTATTACAGACATGTAAACACCTTAATCACATTATGAACGTCGTGTGAGCGTTTTCACCGCATTTTGCTACAGGACACGATCACACACGGCAGTGCTCGACATTTTACGGCGAGCAAGAGAGTTCGGCTGCGTCCCAAACCGCGTACTTGCCTACCACAGGCCTGTAGTGGGGGAAAATACATGTATCTCGGCTACTATGTAGACGGTAAGTACGTGGTTTGAGACGCAGCCCACAGCTTCAAGCAGCTGTCTATTTGCACGTACAGCATGACAGATAATTAACTGCACTTAAAGCGTTCATAAAAAAATTAAATAAAAACACCCAAAACTGTATACGGTACCATAACGAAGACGAACTGCATGTCGATACGTGAAATTCTGGAGGGACGTCGGACGGCGCGGCGCGGTGACGTAATGACACGGGCTGTTAATCTAATTATGTTCTATAACACGTAAAACAGGAGCATGACGGGAGTATTCTAAAAGAGACTCATGTAAACACCTTAATCACATTATTATCTTAATCAGAGTAAGGTCAGTGATTAGATTACTGCTGTCCATGTAAACGTAGTCAGTGATGTGTCATAAGTACAACCCGTGTTAAAAACTGTAACCACATATCAAAATATTGTATTATTTAAATCAATCCAGCGTGGTCAAATCTTATACAATATTTCAAATTGTGTTATTGATAGGTTTTTTTTTTTTCCGTTTTGTTTTGTTTTTTAGCAGTACTTCCACGTAGATATGCTAACATTTTTAAATTAGATAAAATGTTTGAGGATAAAGATTGCTTTCATTTATTGTCAGCTTCATTCATTTTGGCTTAATTATCCCTTCACGATTAAAACGAAGCTCTATTCATTTTAAGGAATGCGACTTTTAAGGAATGAGAGTTTGAGGTTCTGCTTTAATTGGAGGCTTGTTTGAAAGAACCATTCAACTGATATAATGTCATTTTGCTTTAAGTACAAAGTGGTCTGGCATATAATGAAAAAGTCTGGCATATAATGAAAAAGTCTGGCATCTCGCTATAATGAAAATGTCCTCCACATCCGTTGAGACTGGAATCCTATGCTCTTAGCTCTTTTTCTTTCTCTCTATTGATGATGGTTTCCCTCCTCATGTTTTTGCAAGACAAAAATGATTTGTGATGGGTAATTGACAAAATAACGGTGTCCAATTAGTTGCGTACCACTTTATGTAACATGTAGCATACTTGGTATATATTTGATTTAGTCAAATACTTTAAAACGTAGTCTAGTACTACATTTAAAATCTATACTTTTATAGCACAATCTCTGTTGGATAAGTGACACACAGAGTATAATAACCTAATTTAAAAAAAAATCTACTTTATAATTTTGTTATGGTCTATAAAATGGTTTGACAACTTCAGACTATTACGGTACTACGGTTGTTGTAGATACAAGCGCCTGATGGACGACAACCTGAGAAACCTATAAACAGTTAAAGGTATAAACACATGCATTTACAGCTCGCTCTTGCCTGTTGTCATTCCTAAATCATTGAGCGATTTGATTGCAACGCTGTAAACTGGAGCGTCACCGAGGTCCAGATCGGTGCAAAGAAGGTTACACAGATACTTTTGGCAAATGGTCAAGCTTTCGTTTTATAGCATCGCTAAGCATATCTTGTGTGTGCTGCACAGAAATCGGTTGCCTGTCCAACACCGATTCATTCATCATGTCTTCTGTGCTGTATGGTTATTGCCTGCCTCCAAGGACACCAACCTCGAGGTCTGGATGTAGCAGTTTTGAAAAGCTTTTGTTCTGGCTAGTTCAGTTCTTGTTGCGTGTTTGGCCTGGGCTTGGAAATTAAAATGAACTTTATATGATTGAATCAGTGGCGGATTTTACCCTGACCTATATATCTATGTATGTGTATATGATTTTCAAAGGCATTTCTGTGCTACATGATGTGCATCAACAAATATAGGTTTGCTCAACAGCTGCACCTAGTCAGCTTGTAATTGTTTTAAAAAGATAATAAAGAAGAAAAAAAAATCATGACATTCCTATGTTGGAAATGCTTAGCTCGAAGAAACTATATAAAGGGAAGACCACAAAATTGGGTAAAGTAAAGCAGACATTTATTAACACAGGAAAAACAGGATAATCAGAAATACCCATTTACGGTTACAAGGTGCTCAAGATCTACCAGTATCACCAAGATTAATCGTCTGGTTAACCTTACAGCCGGGTCTAATCTGTATTGACTTCTCAGGCTGAGAGAACAAATATTCACACCATCCTGTGAATGTAGGCGGTAGAGTATATGCATCTTGTTTTACAAGGTGGATTATAAACATTTCATAGTTTCTGGTGAACTATAAATATGACTGTGGACACCTGACCATCACCACCATATGTGGGCCTTCACCAAACTGTTGCCACAAATTTGGAAGCAGACAACTGTATAGGATGTCATTGTATGCTTAAGTAATATAATTTCCCTTTATTGAAACTAACCTCGAGTGTCCTGAACAAAGCCCTGACCTCAACTCCACCGAACACCACTGGGACGAACTGGAATGCCGACTACGTTCCAGGCCTCCTTGCCTGACATCAGTGTCTAACCTCAATAATGCTCTTGTGGGCAAATCACCACAGCCACGCTCCAAAATATAATGCAAAGCCTTCCCAGAAGAATGGAGGTTATTTTAACAGCGAAGGGGACTAAATCTGTAATAGGACGTTCAAACAGCACATATGGGTGTGATGGTCAGGTGTCCACAAACTTTTGGCCATATAGTGTATTTATTCTTCAAACCACATATCCATTGACATCTAAGTCTTAGCTATGATGAATCTACTATGTCCTAACTATTGTTCTCAGATCTTAACCTTATTTCTCTTGAGGCCAGTGCTCATATCAAAGTAAGTTTCAACTTTATCCAATATTTCTGTCACAAATACATGACCGATTGACTTGATTCTACTTTATTAAGTAGTGGAGGCTAAATGTCATCATGTCATCATGATGGTACATAACACATCCTGATAGGACAGCGCTCAGAATAAGTGCTGATGCGGAGGATGAGAGTCAGAACATGTGAGATCAGAACATTGGGCTGGGTTGTTACCTGCTGTCGGGTCTGCCCACTCTGCAGTTAGTTGCCTCTTGTACCCCTCAGAAGTCCGTGGGGTGGAGTTGGACCTGTTCCTCCTATCTAAGTGGAGTCAAAGGAAATGCCCAGGTTGTGGCGAAAACTCATTGTGTTTTTAGCCTGTATTTATTATGTGATGTACAGCATCTCGGGGGTTAGGTTTAGGGGTTAGGCTTATAGGATTACTTGGATCAAGTCCAGCTCCACCTCCAGGACTTTTGATTTTGCAGCGAGGATCTCACTTGTCCAAGATAAGGGAGTATGCACAGACCCTGGCATTCAGGGGGCTTTAAGATGACTCCCACACACTTTGTGATAAAATTAAAAACTGAGAAGTTGAGTGCGTATGTATTCACCGCCTTTGCTCTGAACCCCATAAATAAGATCTGCTCCAACCAGTTAACTTCAGGCTTCACTTAATTAGTTGAGTAAGTGTGTGCAATCAAAGTGCCACATCATCTGTTACATGATGTCAGTATAAAAACACCTTTTCTGAATGACCCTGAATCTGTAACACCACTAAGCAAGCAACATGAAGACCAAGGAGCTCTCCAAACAGGTCCGAGACAAAGTATAGATCATGGTTGTGTGTTTCAAAAAAAAAAAAAAAAAATCTCAAACTTTGAACATCCCATAGAACACCATTAAATCCATTATAACAAAATGGAAAGAATATGGCACCACTACAAGAATATCAGGAGAAGGTCGCCCACCAAAACTCGCAGACCAGGTATGGATGGAAAGTAGCTGCAAGATCCACAGCAGAGATGGGAGTATATGTACATGGGACCACTTTAAGCCATACACTCCACAGAGTTGCCCAGAAAAACAGCCATTGCATAAAGGAAAAAAATGTACCGCATTTGGAGTTGAACACATGGAAGAAGGTTCATTGGTCAGATAAGACAAAAATGTTAACGCATTTCCCATGATGGCCAAAAAGTTATGTGTCTCTTCCATCACCCTGAGAATACCATTCCCACTGTGAAGCATGGTGGTGGCAGCATCCTGCTGTGGGGATGCCTTTCATCAGCATGGACTGGAAAGTTGGTCAGGATTGATGGAAAGATGAATGGCACTAAATACAGGACAATTCTTTCAAGACTTACAGCTGTAATTGCAGCAAAAAGTGGCTCTACAAAGTATTGAATTTTTTTTTCTGCCTTAAATATTTTGCACCTTCAACATGGTGGATATGCTGTGCAAATCAAATGGTACCAAACCCCCAACGAATCCATTTTAATTCCAGGAAGTAATGCAACAAAACAGGAACAACACCAAGGGGAGGGAGGTGAATACTTTTACAAGGCACTGTAAACCCTCTCTCTGTGTCCATCCTTTAATCCCTGTTTTGAGAGTAATTTTCCATAATGGTGCAGAATTTTAAAAGCATGTCGGCACGCTGTCCGGTTCACGAAGACATTCCTGACGAGGAAAAGTAAAAGTTTTACGCATGTAACCGAAATGCAACCAGACTTTTTTGCAATATTGCACAAGAGTTGCATAATATAATGCTTAATACAAAGTCAAGACATGATCCTTGGTAAGCAGATATTTCAGAATGCTTACGAAGTTCTTTCACTGAAACGCATGTCTGGCATGTACTGCCAGAAGTTTCCATACTTTCTACAGCAACCATCCATTAAAAAAAAAAACAAAAAACTAACAAACAAAAAAACATTAATGTCTCTATCTGGATCTATTGTAGTTCATCAGACAATTTCCATTGCATGTTTATTGATCGTGAGGAAGGTCACAGAATTGTGCACACCCTGAGATAAATCTCATAGAAGAGATGTACGCTACACGTCCACTATAATCGGAGAAGAATTTC
This sequence comes from Ictalurus punctatus, assembly GCF_001660625.3. Taxonomy (NCBI): domain Eukaryota; kingdom Metazoa; phylum Chordata; class Actinopteri; order Siluriformes; family Ictaluridae; genus Ictalurus; species Ictalurus punctatus. Next base: position 15,418,348 of record NC_030438.2, read on the forward strand.
CATAATTGTTTAATGCAGGGCTGATGTGACCTGTTATGATGGGAAATGTGACCTACTTCAACATGGACGAAGGACTGCAAGAGGACGGAGGGCAATAGAGATGAAAACAAAAGTCCTGCTAGAAATCTAAATCATTCACTCAATAAGTGAGACAGCGAGAGAGAGAGAGAGAGAGAGAGAGAGCAAAAGAGAGTGCGCTTTGCAGATGACTCATACCACGGGTAGTCATTTGAGCCATTATTTCATCCTCCCCACTGAGACTGAAATGGACAAATCTAGTGTTTGTTTTTGAGCTTATTTCTTCGAATGTATCCTGTGTAGATCAAGTTGATCTAAGCTTAATCTCTGCAGGTGGCTGTGGCTGGACTTTAGCTTCTCTGCTGGTTATCGTTGTTGAATTTCTAGTTATCTCCACAGTCCTTTCCATCAGCGTTCCGAAAGCATTCTGTGTTTTTTGAGTCCTTCTCCAACATCATACTGCGCTTCACTTCTGAGCATTAGCTGTAGATGGGCACTCGTGTTTTGTGCAACGATAGTTAAGTGTCAGAAAGTAGCATTAGTGAGTTGGAGTCTTTCTCTGTTTGTCAGATATCTGTGTATTTTTCACAGACTCCTAACTGCTAGCTTTTCCTCAGTTTCTGCTCCAAGGTCTCTTAGACCACACCCACTCTGTGTTCATGTGTGTGGTCATCTGTGTGCCTCATTTAATTAGTACATAATATTTATTATATGCTAATCAAGAGGATTCTTGACGAACAGATTTCATGTCCAGGTTGTTATGTTTTTTTTGGTCGTGGTTGCCAGGTGAACACACAGTTTCGGAAAATAAACAATATTTCCTGTGGAGTTTCCAAAACAAAATTGTTCATTTTTTTTATGTTTAAATGTAAGGCATTTGACCACTGCATGATGCACATCGATGCTGTAACCAAGTCCGATCTTAGCACAACCTGCTGCACTACACACATCAGCCGAGGATGATTTATACTAGGTGGATTAATTAGCATGCAGAAATTAAGTGCAGCACAACGCCATCATATAACTCTCCTGCTTGCACAACATGCGGTCACCGCACAGTTGCATACATCAAGAGAAAATAAATACACTGAAATTTTCGGTGAAAAGTACATTCTCCAAAATCAGAATGGCTTGAGTGTTGGGGTTTTTTTTTTTTTTTTTTTTTTTTTTTTTTTAATCAAAAATAATATTTATAATATAGGGGAAATTAGCACTTTTTAGCATAATATCTTCAAAAATGTTCACACTTGCGTAGATAGATTGAAATCATTCTCATGGCAGGATCGGGAAGCTGTCACAAGGTTTAACAGGAAACATGGCGAGCACATCACACACGACACTGTTGCCAAACCTATTAACAAATTCAAAAAGACTGGAAGTGTTGCAGACCGACCGAGACGTGAACGCCCACGAACATCCAGTGATGAAGACACAACCAACGTGGTGCTGGCAGACACAGTCCCCTATGTATGGAGACTTTTTGTACACCCTGTGTTTAGTTTCCTTGATAAACTTTATAAGCCACACTCACGAGTGGAAACCACATGGTATTTTTAAAACAATTTTTAACCCCCTGTTCACAGGTTTCTCGATAAGCTGTGTACCTGAAATTTTACATGATCATCCATATCACTAATTAGGATGGTATTACTGAGGAATTTCCCCAAAATGTTACTTTCATTTATGCTACTGAAAAATGATATTTTCTCGAATTAAACAATAAAGAATTGATTTTCCGTAAGAATCTTTTACTTGACGACATATTGACATTCTAAGACTGCGCTCAGTGGCTTAGTGGTTCGCCTCACACCTCCAACTTTGGGGGTTCGATTCCCGCCATTGCCCTGTGTGTGCGGAGTTTGCATGTTCTCCCCGTGCTGCGGGGGTTTCCTCCGGGTACTCCGGTTTCCTCCCCCAGTCCAAACACATGCATGGTAGGCTGATTGGCATGTCCAGAGTGTCCATAGTGTATGAGTGGGTGTGTGAATGTGTGTGTGATTGTGCCCTGCGATGGATTGGCACCCCGTCCAGGGTGTACACCGCCTTGTGCCCGATGCTCCCTGGGATAGGTTCCCCGCGACCCTAAAGGGTAAGCGGTATTGAAAATGGATGGATGGCTGGAAGGTTATAAGACTAGATTTTTTTATTCGTTTTGTTAAGTATGCAAATTAGATGAAGCCTCATTTGCATAAATAAATGTGCATTTTTGAAAACTTTCTTATAGAAAAAATACTTAGCAATCAAATGGCTTTTGAGAATGATTATTGATATTTCAAAAAATTACCCAGTTTACCTGTAGTGCCTTAATGTAGCCAGATCTACCTTCAAATTTTTAATTAATTTATTTATTTTTAGTGTCTATATTCATGTCTACTAAGTCTTTTATCCTCTGTACTTGTGCAATCATCTTGCTTAAATGAACTGTGGTGCTGTGTTTCAATTTGTAGTACTCTGACATTCTAAAGAGAAATGGCTTTAAAAGCTCCAATGGTATATTTCCAGCATATATAGATGCTGTTTTATTATATGAGAGGAAGAATAATGCCTCTGATTTGAACCTGTTTTATATAAGTGTCTGTCTTTTTTTGTTTGTTTTGTTTTTTGGCCCAGTGGTTGCCAGAGCACTTGTGATTAATTTTCTTTCCATTCCTCCATAGGCTCATTGTTTTTATGGTTTTTTTTTTTGTCATTACCTCCCACACATCTCTGCTGTACTGGTTTAAAAATAGGTGTGGACAGTAACACACCATCTATGGCTCTCTGTGTAAATGTCACATTCAAAGACCGCAGACAAATTTTCAGTTTATGTGTATTTAGCTAATTTGATGAAAACAAGCAAGGAGAATCATATTTTTAAGCCTTTAAACATGTTAAGGATAAAACAAAATAGTATGTTCAAATGATTTGTATGTTTGTTGGATTTAAGTTGGTCTTTAAAAACATCATTTCAACCCGACGTACCGGGTTTAGCGAAGTTTCAAGTAGAATGTGTCGATATTAAATAGGAAGATAACCTAACCTTTTGCTTAACTTTTACAATATTGTCACAATATTGTTTTTGCATTGTAAAAATGCAATATTTGTGAGTCTTTTGAGTGTCTACATACAGAGATGTAAATAAATAAGTACACCCCATGGAAATTGTTGGCTTTTTTAATATAAAGTTGATGTACCTGAACACCCCCCCCCCCCCCCCCACCAAAAACCCCCCACAAAATGAGCTTTTTCAATCATTTGTTCAACAGAAATATCAATAGATGTGATAATCTTCTGTGGAAAAATTAAGTACACCTTTGCTTCAGACGCTAGTCTTGACCCCTTTAGCAGGAATAACTTCTTGTAGACGTTTTGCATCATTGTCCGCCAGGTTTGCTGGAATTTTTGACCACTCTTCCATGCAATTTTCTTTCAGTTGGAAGACGTTTGAGGGTTTTCTTGCATGTACTGTCCGTTTCAAGTCCCCCCCCCCCGCAACATTTTAATGGGATTCAAATCCAGGCTTTGACTAGGCTTTTCCACAACCCTCCATTTCTTCTTTTTGAGCCATTCCTTTGTGGATTTGCTCGTGTGCTTAGAATCATTATCCTGTTGAACGTTCCACTTTCAGTTCAACTTCAACTTTTGGAAAGATGGTCTCACATTCTCTTCAAGTACTCTTTGATATGGACAATTCATAGTTGAATGAATGAATGCAAGCTGTTCAGTCCCTGAGGCAGCAAAGTAACCCCAAACCATAGCATTTCCACCACTGTGCTTCACAGTTGGTATGAGGTGCTTCTCCTGAAAAACTGTCTTTTGGTCTGTGCCAAACATGTTTGCTGTTACTGTGGCCAAACAACTCTATCTTTGATTCATCTGTCCAGAGCACATTATTCCAAAAAGCCTGGTCTTTGCCTATATGCTCATTGGCAAACTGTATTCTTGCAAAGGATTTTTCCTGGCACACCTCCCATGCAGGTCAAATTTGTGCAGTCTCTTTCTGATTGTAGAAGCATGCACTTTGACACCAACAGTTGCAAGATGCTGTGATGAAATTTTGGGTTTCTTTGAGACTTCTTTTTGCATCAGATGGTCTGCTCTTGGGCTGAATTTGCTGGGACGGCAAGGATGTTAGGGCAGATTTCAACTAGGCTATATCAATATTTTAGATCAGACTCCAACCAGGTTGAAAAAGTATGTTGGATCAGATCCCAACTAGGCTATATGTGAATGCTAGATCAGATTCCAGCCAGGTTGAAAAAGGATGTTGGATCGGATCCCAACTAGACTATATGTGAATGCTAGATCAGACTCCAACCAGGTTGAAAAAGGATGTTGGATCAGTTCCCAACTAGGATATCTGTGAATGCTAGATCAGATTCCAGCCAGGTTGAAAAAGGATGTTGGATCGGATCCCAACTAGGCTATATGTGAATGCTAGATCAGACTCCAACCAGGTTGAAAAAGGATGTTGGATCAGATCCCAACTAGGCTATATGTGAATGCTAGATCAGATTCCAACCAGGTTGAAAAAGGATGTTGGATCAGATCCCAACTAGGATATTTGTGAATGCTAGATCAGATTCCAACCAGGTTGAAAAAGGATGTTGGATCAGTTCCCAACTAGGATATCTGTGAATGCTAGATCAGATTCCAGCCAGGTTGAAAAAGGATGTTGGATCGGATCCCAACTAGGCTATATGTGAATGCTAGATCAGACTCCAACCAGGTTGAAAAAGGATGTTGGATCAGATCCCAACTAGGCTATATGTGAATGCTAGATCAGATTCCAACCAGGTTGAAAAAGGATGTTGGATCAGATCCCAACTAGGCTATATGTGAATGCTAGATCAGATTCCAACCAGGTTGAAAAAGGATGTTGGATCAGATCCCAACTAGACTATATGTGAATGCTAGATCAGACTCCAACCAGGTTGAAAAAGGATGTTGGATCAGTTCCCAACTAGGATATCTGTGAATGCTAGATCAGATTCCAGCCAGGTTGAAAAAGGATGTTGGATCGGATCCCAACTAGGCTATATGTGAATGCTAGATCAGACTCCAACCAGGTTGAAAAAGGATGTTGGATCAGATCCCAACTAGGCTATATGTGAAATGCTAGATCAGATTCCAACCAGGTTGAAAAAGGATGTTGGATCAGATCCCAACTAGACTATATGTGAATGCTAGATCAGACTCCAACCAGGTTGAAAAAGGATGTTGGATCAGTTCCCAACTAGGATATCTGTGAATGCTAGATCAGATTCCAGCCAGGTTGAAAAAGGATGTTGGATCGGATCCCAACTAGGCTATATGTGAATGCTAGATCAGACTCCAACCAGGTTGAAAAAGGATGTTGGATCAGATCCCAACTAGGCTATATGTGAATGCTAGATCAGATTCCAACCAGGTTGAAAAAGGATGTTGGATCAGATCCCAACTAGGCTATATGTGAATGCTAGATCAGATTCCAACCAGGTTGAAAAAGGATGTTGGATCAGATCCCAACTAGGCTATATGTGAATGCTAGATCAGATTCCAACCAGGTTGAAAAAGGATGTTGGATCAGATCCCAACTAGGATATCTGTGAATGCTAGATCAGATTCCAACCAGGTTGAAAAAGGATGTTCGATCTGATCCCTGCAAGTTATACTAGAATGTTAGGTAAGATCACAGGCAGCTTGTATCAGGATGTTGGCTCAGATCCCAACCAGGTTATATGTGAATGTTAGATCAGATTCCAACCTGGTTATATGAGACTGTTAGATCAGATCCCAACTGGTTATGCCAGGATGTTAGATCAGATCCCAACCAGGTTATATGTGAATGTTGGATCAGATTCCAACCTGGTTATATGAGACTGTTAGATCAGATCCCAATTGGTTATGCCAGGATGTTAGATCAGATCCCAACCAGGTTATATGTGAATGTTAGATCAGATTCCAACCTGGTTATATGAGACTGTTAGATCAGATCCCAACTGGTTATGCCAGGATGTTAGATCAGATCCCAACCAGGTTATATGTGAATGTTGGATCAGATTCCAACCTGGTTATATGAGACTGTTAGATCAGATCCCAACTGGTTATGCCAGGATGTTAGATCAGATCCCAACCAGGTTATATGTGAATGTTGGATCAGATTCCAACCTGGTTATATGAGACTGTTAGATCAGATCCCAATTGGTTATGCCAGGATGTTAGATCAGATCCCAACCAGGTTATATGTGAATGTTAGATCAGATTCCAACCTGGTTATATGAGACTGTTAGATCAGATCCCAACTGGTTATGCCAGGATGTTAGATCAGATCCCAACCAGGTTATATGTGAATGTTGGATCAGATTCCAACCTGGTTATATGAGACTGTTAGATCAGATCCCAACTGGTTATGCCAGGATGTTAGATCAGATCCCAACCAGGTTATATGTGAATGTTAGATCAGATTCCAACCTGGTTATATGAGACTGTTAGATCAGATCCCAACTGGTTATGCCAGGATGTTAGATCAGATCCCAACCAGGTTATATGTGAATGTTAGATCAGATTCCAACCTGGTTATATGAGACTGTTAGATCAGATCCCAACCAATTTATGCCTGGATGTTGTTAGGTTATCTAAAAATATAGCTGTTGGATCATATCCGAGTTGTATGTAAATTGTTAGACCCCAGTCTAGTTACAAACCCAAACCGGCTACAATGAATGTTAAATCAGATCCCAAGCAGGTTACAATTCAACACCTCCTATGCTGACTCAAAGCCTCAGTCGTTTTTCATTTTTTTTATGCGCATTCCAAAGAAACATTTTCTTTTTGTGAGATGAGTCAGTAGAATAAACTCAGTAATCAGGACTGAGGGAGCATGTAGGTGCAGCAGTTCTTCAGAAAACAAAGCGCATCACCTCATCTGACTCGGGCTGTTTTCATCCTCCTCCCCTCGTCCCTCCACTCTTTGTCGTCATGCACTTTTCTCTGTATTTCTCTCTCTCTCTGCTTTTCTCCATGTCAACCCTCTGCGTAGCCTGCAGTGTGAGAATACTTTTGTAAAGAAAATAAAATCCTCTGAACAATCGAACAAGTTGGAAAGCTGAAGCTGCCTTTATGCTCTGACCTCAACCCTTTCCGTGGGGGGTTCAAACGTCGTGGATGCGTGCATTAATAATGTACACCGTTCCTCCCTGCAATTGATATAACCTTTTAACCCACGCCTTTACTCGCTCACATTGTACTCACTGACAGTACACTGAAGAAAAAGGTGATAAGGGGGAAAAAGACATGACGTCGATGAAGCTTCAAGTAATAAATAAGGAATGACCAAAATAATTAGAATAGATAAATGTTCTTTTTGCCCCGGATTATTGCTCGTATTTGCATTGTGATTATGCTCTAAACTAAATCACTCGACTAGCAAATGTTGGTCATTTAGGCCCATGCTGAGAAGTTTGTTTTCCCTTGACCTCATGAAGTGGTCGTGTTAACACGAGGAGAGCCTCTGAGTTACACTCTAAGTGCAGTTACTCTTAAATGTTTCAGATCGCGGTAACATTTTCACCTCACATCACAAAAAATGCACAAAAAGACCTAGCCCAAAAGTGTTATAGACCCCTGAGTAAGACACGCCTCCTGGTTGCAAAAATATAGCGGGAAGACTATGGGTAATTTTTAGAGCAAGCCAATATTTGTTTCCTAAAACGTCACGTTTTGCTGTTGGGTGCCAAAATCTGAAAAGTCTTCTATTGCATACTATCAAATCGGACACTTTTCCAAGCCAACAGGCTTGGCCGTGGTTGTAGTTACCGACAATTAGGAGGGATAATCGGTTGGAGAAGCTCAGTCATCTCAGATAAGTAGCTAACTATCATATCAGTCAAATCGATTAAGAATTGAACAAAATTCTTTAGCTAACTAACATTTTAACAAGCTTAGCTTGCTAGTTAGCTAGCATGCCTAATTTCTCTGGCATTAAAACACCTATGGAACTTGCCTAAAATCTACATCGAGAAACAAGTTAGCTAACGCTTGGTAGCTAGGTCACATTTTTGCTAAGAGGTTTGCTATAATGGACACGTTTAGCTAGCTAACTTTGTTCAGCGATTCTTACAAGTTGACTGCGCAGCTATCTGAGTTTATGGCATCTGGTTGGGCGGCACCTCGGGCTTTCTGTGCCATGACGTCCTCGACGCTGTAGTCGTCAACCGTTACATCTAAACGTGTCCATAACCACAAAGTTGTAAGCCACCTTGATGCTTCCAATGTTTGAAAATGAGTTTTTAGGAGATATGTCCAGCCATTGCAGGCTAGACAACCGCTTAGGATCATTTAGCATCTGACAGGAAGTAAGGATATAAGGATATTCTAGAATGACGCTATTTGAAAGTGTTAGTTTAGCCGAACAGCACGGCCTATCTTTTAGCGATAATAATAAGAGGATAACATTTTAGCTAATGTCAGAGTTTTCAATCAGATTATGACCAAGTAGAGTCGGGTACCTAGGCTACTCGGGTCTTTTTGCAAGCAGGTTGCATGGCTTTTGTGTTTACAGTACAAACACCAAGGGGTCTAAATGACACAGCAGTGATGATATATAGTTTAAGCTTATTTTTTTTTTGTAAAATTAAAGTAATTGTTTCACTCACCTGACTTGAAAATGTACGAACATTCTTCTTCTCCCAGTTTGATTTCTCATTTCAGGCTAACTTTGTGTGCCATAGCCTGCGTTTGCTGAAACTGATTCTAATTCATTTTAGTTACAGAACTTGCTTCAAAATCTAATAACAATTTGTCAGGGAAAACACAACCCTGGCGACCCAGAAGGCCAGGTACCACAAGCGATATCTGATTTGATTTTTCTCTAAATCACTATCACACAAAAGATTTTATCTACAATCATCAGGTTTGTCCTGAAATATTCATTAGTTCTATCGATTACTAGCATAATGTTGATCAGCCATTGTCTTAAAATAACGTAATGTTTTACATTATAAAAGTCATTTTGTCAGAATTTCATTGCCTTCATGATTTTACTGATCGATCTCGAAGCCAGACGTGAACATAGTGGTTTTCTTAATATCTTTAGTAGTGTTGACTAGTGTCAAGTGATCGATGTAATAAACTATGCACTTGCCATACATGCAAATACAAATTAGCATACCCTTGATGATTTGTTGCCTTATTTGCATATTTGAATGAATTAAAACAAAACACTGAAGACTTTCTTTCTGATGCGCATAGATAAACGAATACGTTTAAGCTTGTTGTAAAAGCCAGTAGATATTCTAATCTTTAATACTTGCACCATGTATTTATTTACTGTTTTCTTGTTGTACTCTGGTTAATTATTGTAAAGTGTGAGATTTAATCTAGATTTAAACATTTTTAGAGCTTTTTTTTTTTATATATATAATATATTTTTTAATGTCGCAAGAGTACTAGCATTTGGGTTTAGGGCGCGTTCATCTAGAACTGATGACTCGTACGTGATTGTGATGATCTGAGCTCGAGAGCATTGTAGGTGTAATCTGTCAGCATTCAGTACACAGGGCTACGGTTTGGCCGTAGCGTTTACTACGGCTTGTTCCGGCGGCGCGGAGACACCTGAAAGCTACACGTTTCTGCTTTTTTTTTTTCTGTCAAACCAAACACAAACGTAATTAACCTGGCTGAAAAAGCCAATTCACCGAAGGGGAAAGGACGTGGGACGTGAAAGACATGCGTTTGTGGTCATTTTCGCTGACTTTCTCTAGGCGAACCTACTTTTGTAGATTCGCAGTGCTCGGCTCCTCTCTCTCGTGAGCCGGTAGAAAAACAAAAGGCAAGTGGTTTGCACTTCTCTGTCGAATAACAGCTCGCTCGATAGTAAACGCACAGGGTAAAATGTGCACCATTTAGTGTTTTCCGTAGTGTACTTAATCATTTTTCACTCGGTATCACTGAGTATTCTTTTGTTCCTGTTTAGGTGTTCTGATGATTTACTTTCATGTTGGTATTAAAGGTGTAAAAAGCACTTTTGAGTAAGTCAATATTTACTGTATATAATTAATTTAATATGTGCATTATAATAGTGCTGGCTGAAATATCGATATAATATCGATATCGTGATAAATGATTACGCGATGCACTTTACTGAGATATCGTTGATATGTTGATGTATATTTTTTTTTTGTAATAATTACAAATTAAATGGCACTGGATGGAGGTCATCGATTTTAAGTCATTTTTTAAAACTTAAGCACTATTCGGACGAGACGAGTTTTCCAGAGGGACGTTCGAGAAATCTGTGTTTTACAGACGTACTTCGTGATTTTAATCCCGTCCGAATCTGGCAAGTCTTCCGGAGCAAATTACCTACTGTTTTTCGGCTAACTCGGTGATCCTCCGAGAAATCTAATCCCGTCCGAATACGTCCGAAAGTCTTTGATTGCCGATAATATTTTCTATGGTCTTGCCTATAACGCTTTTCCTTGTGGTTTTTGGCCAACGTGAACTACCGTAGAAGCTCTTACACGCACGCTTTCTGCTTACTGCGTGCAGTTTAGTATGGATGTACATGCTTTTGCTAGCTGGTGAAGAACTAAAAAAAAAATAAATAAATAAAAGAAGAGCCAAATCATGTAAATTGTTGAGACCGGCCACTGTAATATCAGTGTCAGGTGATTACTCACCTTCATTTCTGCACTCACTGTTATAATGTGGGTGTGTTTTATAAGCAGCCAGTTCCATAAAATCATGTGAAGTTTATTTTAGTAAGTTTTTTTTTTTTTTTTCTTCAATAATTCATTTCAATGAATTAAAATTAAATCAATAAATTAAAAATGTATTTAAAACTTTTCCAATTTATAAGTACTTATGCACGCATCCAGAGCACGTGATCTTCTGCAATGCCCAGATTTACAAAACAGACACGCCCACCTCTGTAATAAACACGGAGACGTTAGTCCCGTCCGAATCTGTACACGTAATCACAGACGTCGGGGGATAAGAATCGTAACTCGAACTACGTTTGGAAAACTAGTCCTGTCCGAACGGTGCTCTAATGTTCTTCGTCTTTGTAGGCATTAAAGAAACGTATCATCAAACTCAGTTTAACTGTTTTGTTTTGTTTTTTTGTTTTGTTAGCTAAATTATATATCGTGATATGCATCATGTATCGTAGAAATGTCCTAAGTACCGTGATATGATATTTTTGTCATATCGACCAGCCCTACATTATAATATCGACGTGGACCAGACTGAAGTGCGGACATGCGTTTATGCTAATGTTGCGGTAAAGTAAGTTTATAGGCTTATAAATCCAAACAAGTCTGCAGATACCAGTACATTTTTATACGTTTATGTATAAAGCATGTATAAATCTATGCTGTTAGCACTGCGCCATCCCATAATCTGGCATACGCTAGCGTTATTTGGTAGAATTTGTCTTTTTTTTTTTCTCTCTTTCTCGTTCCTCTTTTAACGACACCCACTTTCTCTCCTCCATATTTCAGGTCCGCTCCCTGAAGCAAAGCCTCTCCTCCTGACTTTCCGGAAGCTTCTGTACTGGACAGAGGAGACATCTGCAACATGTTCAGCACCAAAAGGTCAGGGTGACATCACTGTTTTTGTGTTGTTTCTTGTGGACATACGTGAACGCAAGAAGGAAAATGTCACAAACCTCTCGGGCAGACCATTTGGAAAGGCTAATGCAGCAGATTCCAAAGTGACATTTGAGTCATAGGCTTTATTTTCAGATATGATTCAGATTTTGTGAGGAAAACGAAGACCGAGCTGATTTCAGGTCAGAAATGAGGCCTTTCCTCGACTGTCGAAGTATCCGTAACTGCCTTACGTTATGCTCGAGCATTTCATCCACATTCGAACGTTCTGCAAACCATGTTCTACTATTAGTCACCAATGAATGAATGAATGAACGCCTTTTATTGTCACTATACATATGTACAATGAAATTAAGAGCCACTCCTTTTGGTTCCGTGCAAACATATACATTCAATACACAAGAAGAATAAACAGATAAATAAACAAGATAAATAAACAAAATAAATAAACAAGATATACAATATATGCAAGATAGATATGCAAGATAGATATTGGGGTGGATGGGGGAGGTACTATGAAATGCACAGTTTTGAGACACTATATACATATGCTGTGGACTCAGTACATGTGTTTGTTTATGATGGTAATAGCTTTCGGGAAGAAACTATTCTTAAATCTAATAGTCCTTGTTCAAGCGTAAGGTAATTGTGATGTGTTTACTCAATGGCAACCTTTTTGAGTGTTACTGTCTATACATGACTCTCTCTAAATCTTCATGCTGTAACACCATACTGTAAGGTCTGTTTACTGTGAGGAAAGACACGAACAGATGGGTTCCTCAGGAAACATACATGTTCTAATTGACATAAAGGCTGACTGAACATAACAACCTGTCCATTCTAACAGCTGAACCTGAAACTTTTAATAGCTGAACACAAATCAGCATCGTCATCACTTATATACCAGCAACTGGGGTGCCTGAGACTGAAGTGTGTCTTCTAACAAAATAACACCCGTTCATTAAAATTCTGACAAGCACAGGGAGGTAATTAAACCTGTGGGGACGCGTCACGCTTGGCGAAAGCGGCGGTGGGAGGATGCGGATTTACACGAGGAATCAAATTGTAGTTTAGCATATAATGTGCTCACATGCCGCTCTAGTCCCGTATTTCCCTCTTCTATACGGATGTTAGCGTGTTGCTCTTAAACGTCACGTTAAAGATATGTTCAGCTATCGGGTCAGATAATCGAACATGGTCACCTGCAGAATTGTTGGTAGCCTTCGTGGAAAAATGAGTAATAATAAATAAAGGGGTGTATTTTCAGGGTTCCTTTAACAAAAAGCACAAAAAATCAGGGATAGAAAATGGGGACTGAAGAAGGAAATTTTTTTTTTTTTTTTTGGTTTGTCGTCGAATACAAAGTAACTTAAGATAAAGAAACTGTTCGAAAATGAAAAGTAAAAAGACTTTTGTATCAAGGACATAATGAAATGTGGAATATTGGAATATAGGCTATTTGATCACATTCGGGACATATGCGCACTCACTTAAAATAATTGTTATTTTTTATTATTTTATTAGAGAAGTACGTATTTCTTTCAAGTTCAAACATATAGATTTTTTTACATTTGCACTTTTTCACTCAGTTTGAGATGAATATTTTTAAGTTCAAGACTGCACTACTGAAAAAGAACTATTGGAACCTCAGGAAAGTCCTGAGTGGTGGTGGTGGTGGTGTTTATTATTAATATCGGCCTACATCTTGTGCCCCACTTCACCATGGAGCGTTACGGGAGCCGTCCCCTAAGCAAACAAACCGCACCTTACATAAAAGCTCCTTCAAAAAACTTTAATCAGATCAACAGCCAACAACGCCCTGCCTTCGATTATATCCGAACGAAGTCTGCAACTGAGACTGGACGTAATAAATCCCGAAACGCTCTGCCTACAGAACTCCTTTAGTGCCTCCTGTTTCCATACACTGCGTTTTATGACTGGACGGAAGGATATTTGTCACCCAGGTTAATTGTTTATGCTCATGGACACTCCTTAAAAAGTTAAGAGCAGTGTTAAATGAACTTTCCCTCTAAATCTTCTCCCTGCGTAAAAATAAGAGACGCTCATTCTCTGGGGTTTGTATAATAACTGTGCTGGAGATGATAAGCTCAGCTTTAATCAGACTCGAGAGTGTTTACATCCCAAAATGGCACAAAGTCCCTGCAGCCCCGAGTACTAAACTTATTACTAACTCATTATCTTCTATCCCCTCTGAAACTCAGACTGAGACTATCTCTTGTTGTCTCCGAAATCCATCTCTGAGCTCACCTGCAGCGCCACGTGACCTGCTGGCTTCTCGCCTGGCTTAGTCATAACGCGGCAGAGACGCATGCTGGATGTGCTCGTTACGCGTCCTCTGCCCTCAGCTCAAGCTATTATCTCAGCAGTGGATGCTAGTTATAACTAGCATGAAGAGGAAATGTCTAAGCTGAGCTAGCTCTGTGTGTGTGTCCGGTGAAATCCGTGCTGTCTAGCTCGTGGAAGAGACTGTAACCAGAGAAGCAGTTACGATATTCGAGCAGCACTCGCTAGCTGCAGGCCGAGGGCGTGGGAATTTATCGGATGCTACACAGAGCCGAATTGTTCCAGACGAAATGACGTACGTCGATCAATTCTGTAACCGCACAGCACTGATTAACAGTGCTCAAAGTCTATCCATGGAGATATTTCTCTAGTAACACCTCATTCACAGGGATTTGCAGGACATTATGTATTATTGTAAGAAAGTGCTGCCACTGGAGACTCCTTCCATAAATGGTACCATACCAGCAAAATATGGTGGGGAAAAAAAAATTGTTGGATGGCTATCGATACCGGTTGATTCTCAAGGTTTCGTTATCAGTATTGATAGGAGAAAAGAAAAAGTGATCTCATGCCATCTCTGATGCCACGCACATGCTGTAACCGTAACACTCTAACCAATCCCAGCACGTATCGGCTTCTAACTAGCATAGCTTACAATCTGGATAAGATTAGTTATTATTAGTAACGAAGAGAAATAAAGATTGGTTTAACTCTAGTGACGAGGAGGTTGTTTGCATTCGCTGTAGCTTTGAAGGCAGAAAATGAAGAGCTGTGGAGCTTCGCGACTAGCCGACTAATCAGCATGCAGCCTCAGTTGCACTGAGGCCACATCACATACTGGTGAATGTCCCAGAAACAGACGCGTCCCTAAACAAATCCTTGTCACTATATATACATATACATACACACACACACACACACACACACACATATATATCTATATATCTATCTATCTATCTATCTATCTATATATATATATATATATATATATATATATATATATATATATATATATATATATATATATATATATAAAGTCAAAAGTTCTGTACATGTTGAGAGCTCCTCCTAATTCTGATCTTCATTGGGTGTAATTAAGCAGATCCTAGCGCTCTACAGATCAGTGTGAAGATTGAAATGAACAGAAATGCACTTGCACTTAGTTATTTATGTATGCAGGCGTGGAAGGAAGTGAGCCCCTGAGGAGCTGCTAAACTTGCTTGGCTTTTTACCCCCTACAAAGGCATGCTGGTCCAATTAGGGAACGACCTTGACAGCGTCCTTGAGGAGTTGAGAGATGAGATGTCTGTAAACATTCTCCTTTTCGTTGTTTCTCGCTGTCTCACTCTTATGGTTGGGTTCCCACAGTGCTTTGAAAAGCCTCAATGGATATGTGGTTAATGGATTTAAATGGACTTTCGAGTGTGGTGAAACTTAGAAGATTCTGGTAATGCACCACTCTAATATAATATGAAGCTGATTATTGGACTCTGACATGGCTGTACCGTGTGAGTACTGAGTACTGTGAGTGTAGTGTGTGTGCTGTCACATAATGAGTTGTGTGTTTGGTAATGAGCAGTGGTCATGATATTAGATGCGAGGATAAAGCCTAATATCTATCAATAGATTGACCGTGAAGCTATTAGGATTGATCGGTGGATTATATCATGAGGTCTTATCAATAGCATAAGAATGAATGGGGTAAACTATTATTTATATTTATATATATATATATATATATATATATATATATATATATATATATATATATATATATATATATATATATATATATACACACTTTATTAAACTACATCTATGATATTTATATATATTTTTAAGTATTTCAAGGTTATAATACTATACTGAAAAAAAACTAAACATACAGATCCACCATCTGTCCTTTTAGTTTCTCAACCAAACCATGTCCTCCAAGTCCCAGCCCTGCTTCTTCATACCATTCTGTGTATTTTTAATACGACCATTCGTGGTGCTGTTGTGCTTAGCATCAAACAATAATTTTTTTTTTTTTATACTTAACATTATAATAGCTAACTCACACCTATCACATGCCAGCTACCAAACAGGAAATGTGGGGCAAAGGCTTGCATCCTCTGAGACACATGAAGCCAGCCAACCACATTTCAACCTGATGCTCATGCCTGCATCACCGGTCGGTGTAACACACTTGAAGGAAAGTGCTGTCCACCCTGTTCCACATACAAGAGCTCATAGATGTCTGCGATTGTCTAGAGTCGATGTGATTTTGAGGGGGGAGAGTATACCATCCATCCCACAGGAAGTTTTGCTCCCATGGTTCCCGACTACAGATATCTGTCATCATCAGTGTTCGAACTCACCATCTCCCAATGATCGCGCCAATCGGGTAGTTGCTTTAAGACGTTTATTACCAGCAGATAATCTGATGTGGGAACGAAATCTTATGCTCACCTGGTGTCTTTTTATCTTTGAAAGGCCGTAAACTTAGCCTTGCTAGAGCATTTATACAGCATTTTACAGTCGAAATGGCTTGCTTTTCTCCCATATACATCTCTCTGGTCTTCATGTTGGTTTATCCTTTTTAACAACAAATGCCGTCTTCACAGGCGAAACCTAGGACTCCAAACCAAGAGTAGGCATTCAGACCTATTGATTCTTTAAACAATCAATATAACAGGGCAGACCTCAGCTGCAAGAAACACCTATCAGTCACATGTTCCAATATTTTAGATCACTTGAAAAAAGGGGTTGTCTGCCACCAAAGGTGCCGTGTTCTGGGTTGTTTAACACATCTAGATGTAAATATAAGGAAATGAAAGCTGAAGTTCTGATCTATAGTCTCATATTCATCCTTTGATCTCAAACCCAAATGTCTTCAATGTATAGTGAAAACGATAGAATTGGCCTTGATGTTCCAATACTTTAGGAGCGGAGTGTACCTGCTATTCCTGGTAATGAGACAGAGCGAGAGAGCGTGCGAGGGAGGGGGGAACATGTTATAACCACGGTGGCTTGCAAGAACCGAGCGGGTAGAAGATGAGGACGTTTTTAGTTTTTTCCTCCACAAATGGTATGCCAGGTAGAGATGTAAAAGATTCAGGTTGCACAGCCATGGCAGATGGCCCACATAGCATGAGCTGCACACAAACAACAAAGATTACCCTGAATAATCAGGCTTAGAGAAGAGGTCGGCTGGAATTAATTTGATTAGCCGTCCTGGAGAATCTGAACTCAATCAGCACTGGATGCACTCATGCGGTTTTCCTATGAACGCGAACCTCCTTGAACGTCACATTGAGAATGCCTGGTGTTCAAACATACCCGTGATGTTTCATCAGGCTCTCAGAGGAGTAGAGTGTTGCTGTTCATTATATGTGTAGAGTATATACAGTATAGCCAGCATGCCTGTTCCCTAGACAGCCAAATGTATCACAGCAGATTCAGAGAGAAGTCCGTGGGGTGGGTTTATTTACATTTACATCTGACTTTATATTTAAGTGCGCTGTACGTAAACTTGCGAGGCTCGAGATTTCTGTAAGGTTTCTGCTTATAAAAATAGAACTTAGTGAGAATACATTTCTTTCTGGTATGTTTTTGAGGTGATAAAGGCGTGTTTTCGCTACAATCCACAAGCATGTGGATCATGCATCATGTCATCACTCCACCCTCAAATACATCACCAGTTCAATACACCTTAATGCACGCTATATGCCGTAATGCATAAATCGCTTTTAGTTTATTTATAACACCCCGATCGATTGTTTGCCTTAAACAAAAGATTTTGAACATGGTAAAAATCCGTACTCGTAAATATAAACAATCCCTATTTCTCAGCGGAGAAATAACCGAATAATAGAATGGTATGCATGTGGAGACTTGACGACACCCACGAAAATTTGATAATTTTCTGATTTACTAGTAAAGTGTATTAATACAGCAATAAACGATTCTCTGATTAAGAAACTTGCATGTAAACAGCGATTTCTGATGACCTTAATCCGACTAAAGTCGTACTCGAAGTAAACACAAATGGAATTAAGACGTGGAGTACTCCTGCTTTAGTCGCATTATCGACGTGTATTACAGACATGTACACACCTTAATCACACTATTAACGTCGTGTGGGAGTTTTCACCGCGTTGTGCGACAAGACACGTACACACACACGGCAGCGCTGACCCTCGGCTCGGCTGTGTTCGAAACCGCGTACTTACCTACTACAGTATATAGTTGGTGAAATACATGTATCTCGTCTACTATATAGTAGGTAAGTACGCGGTTCGGGACGCAGCCCACGGCTTCAAGCAGTCGTCTATTAGCACGTACAGCATGACGAATAATTAACTGCACTTGAAGCTTTCGTGAAATAAAAAATGAAACGCCCAAAACTGTATACGGGACCATAACGAAGACGAACTGTATGTCGACAGGTGAAATTCTGGAGGGACGTCGGACGGCGTGGCGCGGTGACGTAATGACGTGTGCCGTTAATCGCTCTATGTTCTATAACGTGTAAAACGGGAACATGAAAGGAATATTCTAAAAGCGACTCATGTAAACACCTTAATCAGAATATTGTCTTATTGAGAATAAGGTCAATAATTAGATTACTGCTGTCCATGTAAACATACTGATTGTGTTGCATTGGGAGTGGTAGTAGTAGAAAAAACCTAAAAGGTAATTTGGTTTGGTTACATGTGACACCATTCCCCCCCCCCTTACTCCAAGTCTATGAAGAATTAAAGCGTGATCACGCACTGTAGCCGGTGCAACGGCTGACCGGATGACATTGACATCCGGCAGCTCACACCAAGAGGATAATCAGCTTTTTTTTTTTTTTTAAACTCTAAGGTGTTTACTCGTGTCAGGATGTCTGCTACACTGTTTGCATCTTAAACCATTTCCTTTCGCAGTGGGAGGAAAAAAAAAAGCGGGCAGTTCAGAGGTCATTGCAATACACACGGGGCTGTAGAGGTCAGTGTGAGCATGCTGTATTAATTATATGACTACATGAAGCTTAGCACGGCTGTATACCATTTACCGTGTTATCTAAATTCATGTAAATGTATAGAAAGTGTAAGTGTAGAGCTGATGAGGGGAAATTTTTACCGTCATGCGAAAACATATAGAATGAAAATGAAATGAAAATGAAAATCGTTAAAGAAATGATTGCTGCGTAAACATTTAAGCCAAGCTCATTATGTCCCGTCATTATGTCCTCGAGAAAGATGGGATATGACTCCATAAAAGGTAAATGTGACACTTCTTACATCTCCATAATGGCGCGCAACGATTTTGAACGGGCTGCAAATTAAACAGAGCATTGACCTATATTGAAGTTTCTGAGAGACTAAATTGCCTCAGAGGAGTTTGTTTTATACTTGAAAGGGTGAGAGGCTTATTACGGCTCCTTTTAATATATCAATTTTGCTTATTTATATATTTACATGTTTTAAAAACCTTCAGACCCAAACCCCCCCCCCCCCCCCCCCCCCAACAAACTCCATATCCTCCCACACAGAAATAAATCTACGAGTCCCTTCAGTCTTCTACTGATCCCACGTTAAATAAATTCATAAGAAAATAGTCTATAGGGCGATTTAAGTCTTCCCTGCTGCCGCTGTCCATTTTCAGACTCTGTATTGTATCTCCTGCGTCGTGAGAGTACTCTAAGGTTGTCTCTTGTGGCCTTTTGTGCTGATTTAACAAATTTCTCCTTACAGTAGCTGGAGAGTGAAACATTCCTTTTTCCCTTAATTAGTTGTGAAGAGTGGTTTATCTGTGCTGTGGTGTACATATCTTCAGGCATTTGGTATTGGGCTTCTGAACTGTTCAAGAATGCTGGTTCATCTGATTCAATCTCTCCATCCTCCACAGGGGCGTTAGCTGGACTGTTATCCGGGTATCCGGGGCTGAGCCCGGATTCTTCTTCATGCATTTTTTTTTCCTCATGCACGCTTTGTTTTATGGAAGCTGAGGTAACTTAGCCGTCTGTGTACAGTATGACGAGCAAGCAAGACAGAGAAGCAAAGAGACACAGAGAGAGAAAGACGATGGAGACAGAGATGTCATGAGCGAGCGAGAGTGAGTGAGTGAGAGACAAAGAAGCAGACAGAAAGAGAGAGAGAGACAGATTGAGAGAGAGAGATAGAAAGTGAAGGAGAGGAATAGATGTTTGAGAGTGAGGGAGACTAAGAGAGGGTGAGAAACAGAAAAAGGGGGAGAGAGGGCTCTGATATAGGAGTGATGGAGAGCAGAGGTAAAGCACTAAATATGGAGCAGCCATTTAGTTTAAATGTGATCGGGTGAGATGTGATGTATTAAGAAATCTGTCTGTCTCTCTTGAGCTCAAACCACATCCTGCGTACAGGCCCGTGGCAGAGACCAGTTTTCTGCTCTACTTCTTAGATGTCAATTTGTACAGGATTATATAGGAGGCTTAATCTCTGACTTCAAAGTGAGCTCTGTAATTTGGCTGGAGCTTGAGCCAAAGCGACCCTCTTTCCCTGTTTACTGTTCAACTGCTTTTAACTAGAGATGCACCGAAACTAAATTTCTCAGCCGATACAGATAACCGATTGTTCAGAGTGATCTCGGCCGATACGATACTTCTGCCTTTTATACCATCCATCTTCTATACCGCTTTATCCTTTTCAGGGTCACGGGGGAAACCAGGAGCCTATCCCAGGTGCCCTTTACACCTTCTTTTAAATTAATAATAATTCATTCCACAATTCTGAAGGAAATGCCAATAAAAACTTGATTCTCTCCATTTCAGCAAGTTGTTTCACAGTAACTGGTCTCATAAACATTAACACATTACTCACATTAACATGGACTAAATTCTAAAGATTAAAGTAAGATTTCTTCACTTATTGAACGTTATTAATTCATATTAACAGAATTAATTGAATTCTAAAAAATCCTGCTGATAGTCTCACATTCACTCTCCACAAACAAGCATTTCTACTTCATCACTGACATCAAGCTGGTAATATGTAATATCAACTTTTTTATATATGAACATTAACTGGATATGAAATATACTACTCTACAAATATATTTTTCTGTGCAATATATACTTTCTTGTCAACTCATCTTCATTTAAATCTTTCAACGGTGTACCGGCGCTTTAATTCAGCCTGAGCAGCGCGGCACAAAAAAAAAATTGACTCGACGCCGAAGCTCCCGCTTCAGTGCTGCAGCGTCCGGTGTAAAATTTTACCAGTGCAGAGATTACAAACTGCGGTTTTGTCGTCATTCCACACAAGAGACGTCGTCTTTACACACAGCACGAAATTCATGTGTTTTCCCGCCCTCTTTTGATTGACAGGATATAATTGGCCCTGATCATCGATGTTTTTAAAAATTGCCATTATAGGCAGATACATCGGTACATCTCTACTTTTAACCTGCCCTCCAGAATCTTTCACAGTATAACTGTTCATCGCTGCCTTTTCATTTTGCACTCTAATGCTGAATTTGAAGGGTAGCAACAATAAGAGTTTTTAATCTTATCTTAGTGTATATACACTCACCGTCCACTTTAATAGGATCACGTGTACACCTGCTCAGTTATGCAGTTCTCTAATCAGTCGACCATGTGGCAGCAGCACAAGGCATAAAATAATGCAGATACAGGTCAGGAGCTCCAGATAATGCTCACATCAGCATTGATTCAACATTGGAATTGGGAAGACGTGTGATCTCCGTGACTTTAACCGTGGCATGCTGGTCGGTGCCCGATGGGCAGGTTTTCGGAGTATTTCGGAATCTGCTGATCTCCTGGGATGTTCACACACAGCAGTCTCTAGAGTTTAAACAGAATGCAGCTGAAGACAAAAAAACATTGAGGGAGTGACAGTTCTGTGGATGGAAACGCCTTGTTGATGAGAGAGGTCAGAGGAAAATGGCCAGCTTGGTTCGAGCTGCCTGGAAGGATATAGTAACTCATATAATCAGTCTTTACAACCATGGTGAGCAGAAAAGCATCTCGGCATGCGTCAAAACATCAAACCTTGAGGCAGAATTGATGCAACATCAAAATCCATGTTGGGTTCCACTTCTTTCGGCGAACAACAGAAAGCTGAGGCTGTAATTGGCACAGACGCACCAAAACTGGACAGTTGAAGAATGGAACAATGTAGCCTGGTCTGATTAATCTTAATTTCTGTTGAAGCACACAGATGGTAGGGTCAGAATTTGGCACCAACAGCGTGAATTCATGGACCCAACCTGTCTTGTGTCAACAGTCCAGGCTGGTGGAGGTGGTGTAATGATGTGTTGAATGTTTCTTGGCATACTTTAGGCTTGTTAATACCAATCGAGCATTGTTTGAATGCCACAGCCTATGTCGCTGACCATCTGCATCCCTTCATGGCCACAATTTACTCATGTAATGGCTACATCCAGCATGATAACGCACGTCATCTTAAACTGGTTTCATGAACATGACCGTGAGTTCAGTGTTCTTCAGTGGTCTTTCCAGTCACCGGATGAGTGCGCCATTTACCGGATCTGAAGCCGATGGAACACCTTTGGGATGTGGTAAAACGGGAGATGAACGTGCACCTGAAAAATCTGCAGGAATCGGGAGCATTCGTTCTCCTCTGACCTCACTCATCAACAGATAAGGACGGGGCTTAAAATGAAGATGCTAGTCAATGATTATATTTGCGTGAAGAGAACACTGTGGCTCTTTAGCTGAAATGTTTTTGCCGGGCTTGTAAAAGAGAAAAGGTCATCCATTTCTAAGAAATTCATATGCGTACTTGTTTGGTTCCCTTAATCTGTGTTAATGCACTTAAATAGCTAACTAGTTCACCATAAACTATAACATTGTTAGCTTAAACTTTTTAGTGTAGTCATAGTAGGTTTCTGGGCAACCGAAACTAGCTTAAAAAAATGTATCATTTATCAACATATGTCCACTCCTGGGGGACACAGTGGCTTAGTGGTTAGCCCCTTTGCATCGCTCCTCTAGGGTTGGGGGTTCGATTCCCACCTCCACCCTGTGTGCAAGGAGTTTGCATGTTCTCCCCGTGCTTCGGGGGTTTCCTCCAGGTACTCCGGTTTTCTCCCCCCAGTCCAAAGGCATGCATTGTAGGCTGACTGGCATCTCTAAAAATGTCCATAGTGGGTGTGTGTTTGTGCCCTGTGATGGGTCGGCAACCCATGAGTCCCCTGGGATAGGCTTCAGGCTCCCCCACGACCCTGTATGGGATAAGTGGTACAGAAAATAGATGGATTGATGTCCACTCCTGCTTATGAATCTGTTATGAAGTAATCCTTCAAATAGTGTTCCAAAACATGCTGTCATGATGAAATAACCAGAGTAGAATGATATCAAATGTTACATTGTTTTCAGTTTATTATGGTTGAAATATCTGATGTGATACTTCACCCTGCCTCATCTTTAGGCTCTAAATAGTTACTGAACCATTTCTGCACTCGCGCCTGCTTGTTTATGACTATCGCAGAGGCGGTATGTTGGCTGGTCGACTTTCGCACTTCAGTCACTACATGCAAACTCAACAGCAAGAAGCACTTCCATATGCCAAGAATTACTGCACCAAGTGTTCTAGTGTCCTGGGTTTTACCACCTCACATATGGCAATTTCCCATCTAATTTCTTTCAGATTGCTCCATGTGGTACAGTAGTTGTTGCCAAGGTCAATTAAAGGTCAAATGATTCCAGAAAAGGAAAGTCTGATATGTTTTCCAGACACCATGGTAATCACATAGAAGTTAGAAGTGTTAGAAAAGATTGGGTTCTCACATTTATTATGTACTGACATAAGGAATACGTTTTCCTTGTTTGAAAATGCATCATAGTCATTTAGCTGTGTATGGAAATGAGTTTGTCATGCTTATAATTGGTTTTGTGAAAGAAACGCTCTTCAAAGGAAGCAGTCTGTCCTGCAGAAATGTTCCTTTTTATCCCTGCAATATTAAATCGCAGCACATTTTCACGATGGAACAGATTATGAGTCAAGAAATAACATGGTGTCAAACTACAAGGATGCATACCAATCGTGAATGGTTTCTGTATACTAATTTATTGCCTGCATCCATTTAAATCAGTGACACTCAGATTTAAAAAAAAATTTAAAAAATTTTTTTTTAAACCTGTGCACGGTTTGGATTATCCCATTACATGGGATAAATCAATAAATGTAAAGCAGTAATGAAAAATGCAGCATTATTAATCTGGGAGATGCATCCAGCGAGTAATTCTAATCAAGGGAGGTTGTGGGAATAGAATTTTGGCAGTCAGGTTTTAAGCCTGGTTTATTGGAGGAGGGATCACTCAGGTTCAAAACATAATCATGACGATAGTACAGTGTACACTCACCAGACACTTCGTTAGGAACAACCGTGTACATGGTCATTCATGAAGTTATCCAATCATGCGGTATCAGCGCAATGCATAAAATCAACAGATACAGTACAGGTCAAGAGCTTCGGTTAATGTTCACATCACACATCAGAATGAGGAATAGCGTGATCACGGTGACGTTGATCGGGGCATGGTTGGTCGTTTGCGTATTTCAGAAACTGCTGATCTCCTGAGATTTGTATGTGTAGACAGTCTCTAGAGTTTACACGAATCTGTGCAAAAAACAACAACAAGGCATCCAGTGTGCAGCAACATTATTGAAACATGAGGCAGATAGGCTACAACAGCAGATAACCAGATCGGGTTTCTGTACTGGGATCTGAGGCTACAGTTTCAGACTACAGACTGGGCACAGACTCACACAAACTGAGATTGAAGATTAGAATAACATTGCCTTGTCTTTCTCCAACTGCCCAGTTCCTCTTAAAGTGGTCAGTGAGTGTATGTGAGGACATCAGCCTTCTGTACCTCAAGCCCCAATTATCAAAGGTTACACTACCTCATTCAAGTACACATACTTACTGCTCTGCTTATTATTCCTCATGGTCCTTCTTCTTATTATTAAACTATCTTCTAATTATCCATATCCTAACACGTTCCTAGCCTTAAAGTCCAGACTTGTATGTAGATCTTTTTTTAGTTTGCTGTCCATATGGAGTAGGTTTCCTCTGGGTTCTCCAGTTTCCTCCCACTTCCCACGAACATTCCATATGTGGAAATGGCTATGCTAAATTGCTTCTAGATGTGAATAATTAGTGTGTGTGAATGTGCATGGTGCCCTGAAACGGGACTGAAATGGTCCCATTGGTTTAATGTTAGTGACTTTAGATCAAAATCGAAATTTATCCTATTTAAAGACTCTTATGTAGTACAATGAGCAGAAACTGTAAACATTAACTGACCCCTTTTGCCAAAGAGTGTGTGTGTGTGATGTAACTGAGACAGAGCGTTCGCATCTATAGCCAGACTCATCATTCACCTCTTTAGTGACTTCCAAGACCCATGACTGTATCTGTGAAAATGGACCTGCAGTGTTTATAATATTCTTTCAAATAGATAAAGGCTGTGTTTTCCACTCAGTGATTTTACATGCGCTGTTCAATTGTTTGTTCATGGTTTGTGTATTATGGACTAATTATACGCACAGCAAATATAACAGAGCCCGCTAAAAGAACCTGTGGGGTGCCATAAGAGCCTTAATAACCTCTCCTAGGAGAAAATAAAAAAGGATTAATGTTGGGGGAAAAGTCCTTCAGGAAATTGTGAATTTGTGTGGCATAATGGGGACCATATTCAGCTTATTGCTCAAAGACTTATTGCTCCATAAATGTACACACAAGCACCAAACGTAATGCCATGCATGTATTTTTCTACCTCTTACAGGCTTCGTACAGAATTCAGGCTTGACTTCAGAACCATTGAAGTTAGCCTAAATGCTTCTTGACAGGGCAGCCCACCAGCCTAGTATGCTCTCGGAAGTAAAGCCACCATTATCTCTCTCCACTTAGCTGAATCCCAGTTCAAAGCTGCAGTATACAGTACTTCAAATATATTTCTCTCATTTGAATTCACAGGAGTGCCAATAAGTGTCGCGCACCTACATTTAACACTTTTTTTTTTTTTGATAAACCTGTGGTGTGTTTGCAATTGTTTGATATCCATGAGAGCAGAGTGTTTTTGTGAATTTTTTTAACAAAATGTCAAAAAGTTAAACGGAGACAATTTTTCACAGCCTTTGCTCATTTTTACCAAGGGTGCCAATATTAGTGGAGGGCACAGTATGCTGTAGTATATAAAGTGGGAGTAGACAGAATGCTGCAGTATATAATATGGGAGTATACAGAATGCTGTAGTATATAATATGGGAGTATACAGTATGCTGCAGTATATAATATGGGAGTAGAGAATATGCTGCAGTATATAATATGGGAGTAGACAGAATGCTGTAGTATATAATATGGGAGTATACAGTATGCTGCAGTATATAATATGGGAGTATACAGAATGCTGTAGTATATAATATGGGAGTATACAGTATGCTGCAGTATATAATATGGGAGTAGAGAATATGCTGCAGTATATAATATGGGAGTAGACAGAATGCTGCAGTATATAATATGGGAGTATACAGAATGCTGTAGTATATAATATGGGAGTATACAGAATGCTGCAGTATATAATATGGGAGTATACAGAATGCTGTAGTATATAATATGGGAGTATACAGAATGCTGTAGTATATAATATGGGAGTATACAGAATGCTGCAGTATATAATATGGGAGTATACAGAATGCTGCAGTATATAATATGGGAGTATACAGTATGCTGCAGTATATAATATGGGAGTATACAGTATGCTGCAGTATATAATATGGGAGTATACAGAATGCTGTAGTATATAATATGGGAGTATACAGTATGCTGCAGTATATAATATGGGAGTATACAGTATGCTGCAGTATATAATATGGGAGTATACAGTATGCTGCAGTATATAATATGGGAGTAGACAGAATGCTGCAGTATATAATATGGGAGTATACAGAATGCTGTAGTATATAATATGGGAGTATACAGAATGCTGTAGTATATAATATGGGAGTATACAGAATGCTGCAGTATATAATATGGGAGTAGAGAATGCTGCAGTATATAATATGGGAGTAGACAATGCTGTAGTATATAATATGGGAGTAGACAATGCTGCAGTATATAATATGGGAGTAGACAATGCTGTAGTATATACAGTAATATGGGAGTAGACAGAATGCTGTAGTATATACAATAATATGGGAGTAGAGAATATGCTGCAGTATATTATATGGGAGTATACAGTATGCTGCAGTATATAATATGGGAGTATACAGTATGCTGCAGTATATAATATGGGAGTAGAGAATATGCTGCAGTATATAATATGGGAGTATACAGTATGCTGCAGTATATAATATGGGAGTATACAGTATGCTGCAGTATATAATATGGGAGTAGAGAATATGCTGCAGTATATAATATGGGAGTATACAGTATGCTGCAGTATATAATATGGGAGTAGAGAATATGCTGCAGTATATAATATGGGAGTATACAGTATGCTGCAGTATATAATATGGGAGTATACAGTATGCTGCAGTATATAATATGGGAGTAGAGAATATGCTGCAGTATATAATATGGGAGTATACAGAATGCTGTAGTATATAATATGGGAGTATACAGTATGCTGCAGTATATAATATGGGAGTATACAGTATGCTGCAGTATATAATATGGGAGTAGACAGAATGCTGCAGTATATAATATGGGAGTATACGGTATGCTGCAGTATATAATATGGGAGTATACAGTATGCTGCAGTATATAATATGGGAGTATACAGTATGCTGTAGTATATAATATGGGAGTAGACAGAATGCTGCAGTATATAATATGGGAGTATACAGTATGCTGCAGTATATAATATGGGAGTATACAGTATGCTGTAGTATATAATATGGGAGTAGACAGAATGCTGCAGTATATAATATGGGAGTATACAGTATGCTGCAGTATATAATATGGGAGTATACAGTATGCTGTAGTATATAATATGGGAGTAGACAGAATGCTGCAGTATATAATATGGGAGTAGAGAATATGCTGCAGTATATAATATGGGAGTAGACAGAATGCTGCAGTATATAATATGGGAGTAGACAGAATGCTGCAGTATATAATATGGGAGTAGACAATGCTGTAGTATATACAGTAATATGGGAGTAGACAGAATGCTGTAGTATATAATATGGGAGTAGAGAATATGCTGCAGTATATAATATGGGAGTAGACAGAATGCTGTAGTATATAATATGGGAGTAGACAGAATGCTGCAGTGTATAATATGGGAGTATACAGTATGCTGCAGTATATAATATGGGAGTATACAGTATGCTGCAGTATATAATATGGGAGTAGACAATGCTGTAGTATATACAGTAATATGGGAGTAGACAGAATGCTGTAGTATATACAATAATATGGGAGTATACTCTGTAGTATACAACATGGAAGTATTTGCTGCAGGAATATGAAGGAATTCACAGAAGTTCACCAGTGATATCTCTGAGCTGAGGAAGGGGAAAAAAAACGTAAACAGGCGTGATCACTCTATCTCTGAACTGTTTATTTCTGTCTACACTTACTAACAGACACATTGAATCAGACATTTAGTCTTCCTTTGCCTTCTTTTTCCCTAAAGATGAACAATCTCTTCTAGTGTTTAAGTCTGTTAATGAAAAAAGAAGATAGCATATTGCTTTTCATCACCTAGTTGTGCTTTCAAATGAAGTGCTGCCTTTGAGTCAGCAAAACTCTGGGGTGTGGCATTGCATCAAACTCAATTCTCCATGCATGCACACACACACACACACACACACACACACACACACACACACACACACACACACACACACAGTGCAACATACAGGCTTGGAGACAGATCTGTGAATGGCTGGGCCAGAGAAGAAATTGAAGCATTCATATTTGATGTGGTTTCCAAGCTCATACTTGGACAGCTCCAAGCCTCTATCACACACACACACACACACACACACACACACACGCACGCATTTGCACTACTCAGGTCAAGGTGACAGGCATTGTGATGAGCATAGAGTTCTCACTGCTACATGAGAAATTGCCTTCCATTTCCCTGGCACTCGTTTTAGATTTGATTCTAGGATTGTTTGCAACAACATATTTTGCAAAAAGGAGTCTGATTCCTAACAAAGGAGTCTGATTCGGTTTCTTCCTTGTGCCATTTGTACAGAGATTATCATGACCACTGTCACCTGTCTCATCTTTTCACTCAGTTGATTTCCGATCGTGATAACATCGGTGGGGAAGTAATCGCCGGGTCATTCAGTGGCTTCTGTTCTGTTGAGTACATTTCTTTTCATTAATGTCTTTTATTAGATTTTTTTATTTTAAAAAATCGTTCACTGTCATCTGTACAGAGTGTAAGCACCCTTTTCTGTTTTGATGATGACGTGACTGCACAGGAGCTTCATGGGTATTGAACAAAAAAAGATTTTATTATTATTATTATTTTTTTAAAGACATGTCAAAGCGTATTATTGGCAGAAAAAACCTCATTTCGGACTTAAGCTGATTTTTCATCATCACTCAGATTTGAGTGATCTTAATTGATCTACTAATCCAGCCTCGACCTGGTAAAGACAGTCATTCTCGTTCTAAGATGTTTGTGTCTCCTACATGCTGCATGTAAGAGATTGTTCATTGTTGCATTGTAACCGTGTACAGTGCACTGATGCACTTTCGTCTTGCTACGTTTAAGATGTGATGTGGTTGGGAAAATAGGACGGTGTGAGTTGAAGAACTCAATTATAGATCACCTACACGAAACACTCACGGCACTAACGAGTGCTCTGATGAGTTCCTATCACCTCTCAAAGTCGGCGATTAAAATCTTTTCATGATTGCTACCTCTCACCTGATTTCTTTTTTTCTTTTTGATGGTGCTTTATTATTTATCTATCTATTTATTTATTTATTTTTACTGTTTATTCAGTCAAAGGCGTTCAAATATTAAGATATTATAACAGATTTTGTAAAATCACTTTTTTTTTCTTAATTTAATAACATTTTAGCAAACCGCTTTTCTAAAGTTAAGAATGAAATGACTAATAAAAGAAGGTTATTTAGATAAAGAATTAAACACAATGATCAATGACGTATTAGCCATTATATTGGTCAAGTTCTCAATCAATGTGGGCATGACTTTGGGTGGGTGTAACGCCACATTCACGTGGCTGGTTTCGGGAGAATGGGAAGACTTCCCGTTATTCCAATTTCATAGTGCTCAGCTGCTGCCATTTTGTTCGCTGAATCAAAATGGCGGTTGTCCTAAGCTTTATTAGAGTGGGTGGGGCATTGTGTCATTTGTAATTCCTTATAAACTGTTTTTATTAAAGTCCTCGTCCTTAGGGGCAGGTGGGGAAGAACTCCACTATATACACAGTATCAGCCGTTCAACAAATATTAATCTTAAGTCATGTGTCGGCGATTTGTTCGATGCAGGGGAAACGGGGGAACCAGGGTTGGATGAACGCACTCTCTCGCATGCCGTAG
This sequence comes from Ictalurus punctatus, assembly GCF_001660625.3. Lineage (NCBI taxonomy): Eukaryota > Metazoa > Chordata > Actinopteri > Siluriformes > Ictaluridae > Ictalurus > Ictalurus punctatus. The sequence goes on from NC_030438.2 coordinate 15,448,770, forward strand.
ATAAAAAGACCTTTTATTTTTCTTGACAAAAACAAATAATGAATGAAAACTTGTTGAAATGAAACCTTCCTACTGAATTTAACGTAAAATGACTTATTGTGAATTGGCGTGCAGGAGCGTGGTCAAAAAAGATGTTGGAAGGTTAACCCGCGTTATATGCACCTCCCATACCACACGTGACCCATGACCCAGGAGCAAACGCACCACCAAACCTCACCAACACAACACGATCCCAAACAAACAGATAAAAAACAGCCCCAAATTCCAACTCCACAAAAAAATGGCATAATGGCTGTAACAAGTCATATAACAGCAACACCTCATATATTTTAAATTGCATTGAAATACTTATTGCCACATTTGAGAGACCCGTGATTTAAAAAAATGTTGCTATTTGACAGCTATAAGCTGATGTTTCATTGACGTCTGCCTTTCTAGATGTTGATAGAGGCCCGTTAGGGAAGGAATCATGCTGCCCCATGGAAGTGGGGAGGAGCAGCAGACATGACTTAGTTGCCAGGGTTGCCATTTTTACGCCAAATTGCGGCATTGTATCCTAGCGCAGAATTGCAATTAAATCGAATATTGTATACATGCAGGCAGTGTGTCTATGATGTACAGGACTGTTTCTGTTTATAAAATACATTTCAAAGATTGGAAATCTTGAATGGAAGTGGAGAGAGGCAGCCAGTCCAATCTAGGCCACATTGGAAGCCTTGATGTCCGTGGAACAGATTTAGACATGACATAGAGTGTTTAACCAGGGGCACAGCTAGGGTCATTGTGCTGTGAACAAGCTTATTATAGTGCACCACAGAGATTAACCTGTCAGCTACAGGCCTTGTTTTTGTCCAGTTACAATTCAGTCACTTGTAGTAGAGAGGATGTGGATGGCTGAGCAGGAAACTTGTTTCCCGGTGTGTAAGAATGCTGCGTGTGGTATTTTCCAGTTCAGTTCTGTGTGCACATATTTTTATATAAACTTTACAATCATGTTTATAATTATTAGATTTCATTTTTTTTCTTTCAATGAGAGCAAATCTCAACTTGTAATTATGTGTGAAGGTATTGAAGGTGAGCGCAAATAATACCTTGAAATCATCTTTCATTTATTGGGAGCTTCATGTATTTTGGCTGAAATGTTCTTTCACAGTGAAAACATAGCCGCATTCGTTTGAACGAATTTGACTTTGAAAGTTCATGTGAGGTTCTGTTTCAATTGGAGGCTTGTTTGAAAGAAGCCATCACGCAAAATCGTGTCATTTGGCTTTTAACCACAATGTGGTTTACTAAATGCTCTCTCTATAATAAAAATGTCTTCCATATCAGTCGAAACTGACACGCTATGCTATTAGCTCTTTTTCTCTGAGAGCGCATTCATGACCCACACGTCGGTGTAGAATAGCAATATTGCAAACATCAATACACTTAAGAAGCCTTCATGATTTACTACACATAGTTGTCCCTGTTGGTGGTGATGGTACAAATTCTTATTATATCGCTGCTGTTCCAGTGAGCCCATGGGTGGCCAAAAAAAAATTCCATAAACTTCTTACTCTGACTGAATTGTTATATGCATAATAAGCAAAATCATACAAATTGAAATCTCAAAATAATGCAATATTGATTAAGCTTCAGTTTCCCGAATAATTAACCCACTCCAAAAAAAAAAAGGGTTATTTGCCTGTCCGTGGGTCGTACAATTGAGTGCAATGACCCTAGTTGAGTAGCCACTTTGCAAGAAAATGTCTGCTTAAAATAAGGAGTTTAAAGAGAAAGGAGTAGTGAAGGGGTATTTTAAGTGAAATAGTAGATTCATTGTACATGCTTCTGGTGCTTGTGGTCTAGCCAGCTTCATTAAGTGTTAAGCCACCTAGGTTCACTACTTATGGAAATGGACATTTTCAATGCTTGTCCTGTTTATTTCAAGCCACCTCCCATTATGTGAAGCTCAACAACCTTTTGCTGCACATCACAGCTATATTCCTTGGTCTTACCCATTGTTATGAATGACTAAGGGAATTTGGCCTTTGTGTTACCTCATATTTATACCCCTGTGAAACAGGAAGTCATGGTTGAACAATTTCCTGTTCCTAGTCACACAGGTGTGCTAACAAAATGTAAAATATCAATGGGAATATACTTCAAATATATATTTTTTCATATGAATTCATAGCCGTGCCAATAATTGTTGCACACCATTATTTAACAAAGTGTGTTTATTTTTTTTTGATAAACCTGTGTTGTGTTTGCAGTTGTTTGCGAAGAATTTTTGTGATTTTTTTTTTTTAAACAAAATATCAAAACTATACAGACAATTTTTCACAGCCTTCTTTGCTCATATTTACCAAGGATGCCAATATTAGCATATTTCTGTATATGAGCTGATCGTTTACATTCTATTAATTCGTGCTTGACTGTTTTTCCTCGTATGTACAGTCAGTAGGATGTTGTGTTGTCTAATCCAAACGAATGCAGAAATCAGCCACCTAACATTGTGTATGCGTTTGGGTTTGAATTAAGATCTGTATGAGATTGGGATGTTAGCTTTAGCATATAAATATAGACATATTTATTTTCAGTACTGAATATTCATACTGAATCCAGTGCACTGTACTGGGAACTGACTGCAGGCCAACGTTGACTCTGCATCACTTTATATGGGTCTTTCTTCCTTATATTTAGCACCACAAGTCCAAACTGTTTTGCATAACCACATGGAAAAAGGCAGAACACTATTCATGCATGCTTGTTAGAGCAGAAGTCTGACATTTCAAAGCAAACACAGGCTGTAGTAATCACTAGGTTACGTAATAGTCCAGCTTAAGCCTCAGGACAATGTAGGGACAATAATTAATATGAAAGGTCAGTTTACAGGGCTTTGCATCCAGTGTACTGAATAAACACTGAACAGTGCTCCGGGCTAGCACGAATTATTTTTATCTGCATGGGTTTTCCAGTCATGTCAGTGTCAAGGTAAATCGGCTCTTACTCTGAGATGAGTTGTGTACCGGTTCTGCATTATTATGTCTCGGCCACTGAGTGGGGTTGTCCGTCTGTCCGTCCGTCTGTTTGTCCGAGATTGTTGTTAGCAAGATATCGCAAGAACGAGTGGTTGAATGTTTGTAGGATTCATATGGAATTATCATTGTAACCAGCAGATGAACGGATTAGATTTTGGAATTGATCCAAACAGGGTCAAGGTCACAGCAAGGTCAAATGTCTGAAATAGTTTTCTTTACTTACTTTACATTTGAAATATATTATAATGGCAGTTATAGTATATAGACTAGTAACCGGAAGGACCAGACGTGGCTCCGTCGCCGCCGTTGGCATTGAGTTCGACTTGTGAAAGAAATAAAACATGTCACGATGTGCTGTTCTAGGAAATCGAAGGAAATCCTATAACAGCACATCCTGAAGTGTTTTATTCTGCTTATACCACAGGAATTTCCTGCATCCAATTTTTAATGTCCTAATCAATGACGCATCATACTTTTTAAAGAATTTCTGGTCACATTTAACGTCAAGCATCTGTGAAAGAAGTTAGTTATCACTTATAGCAGCTATAAACACTCACACTTGAAGTTAACGATACAAAAAAAACATAGCTTGCCGTTTGTGCTCGAGAAGCCGATCTTCCTGAAGACCTCCTTGCCAGAATACTTAGTTACAGCTTTCGATATGACTGTTACAAAGTGCTGACACTGGAGACTCCTTCCATAAATATGAAATAAATGTCTCCTTACAGAACCCCTCAGCATATGAAGGATTATACTGTATGTTGGTAAATAATGCAATTTCTTAAATAACAGCTCGTTGTAAACTTGTCACTATAGAAACGATGATGTATTAGAACAAGCGCTTTAATATAAAGCCATGATTTGCTGGAGGCACGTGAAAAAGAGCAATGCATTTCTTATCAGCAAAGGGCTTTTATATAAATTTATATATTATATTATATGACTGAAGAAATCCTCCTTGCCTGCCAGTTTGTTCTTAAACTCAGATTTCCGTCATACAAATTCCCTCCGTCCTCACATCCACATCATTCCCCTCTAGTGCCTCTGATGTATATAACCTCCGAGCACTTTACCAAACTCATTAATTAGCTGTTAATTATTCACTGATAACCGCTAATGAAGATTCATGCCTTAATTAATGAAGTGATGCAGGCAGACGAGATAGGCAGTCTTTTCCCACACTTTCTCACAAGGTGAGGGGAAATCTGAGAGTTTCTATAGTGTGTAGCATCACCTACACCCAACAGCATGTCTTCTCTGTGTGACTTGGATGCGCTGCGCTCTTTGCTCCAGGGCCTGTTGTGGAAGGAGCGCCTTAAAAGGATTTGAACCGAAGCCTAGCTGGCTGTTATATAAAGAAACGCTTGGATCTTGTACACAAGGTTTATTGTTCCTCCCTTTGGGACACGCTCAGTCATCAGCTGATGTTTTAAAGTGTGAGAAATCATTTAGCACCTACAGCGCGCACAGTCTCGCTGGTCTTGGATTTGCAGCGTTCAGAACGATGTGGAGAAAGAAATCCTCTAGAAATGTGTCAAACCGTAGCCGAACGCCATTTCAGATAACGCCGATCTTCTCCGAGCGTTCGAATGTTTCACTTTTTCGTAAAGCAGAGAAATAAACAATTAGCATCTAAAGCCACTTATAACAATTTCCAAGTTATAACAATTGATATCCTTCACTCTTGGGAAGATTTTTAAAATGTATAATATAACCGTGTATATAATTCTCTTACTAGCACAACACCTCAGCCTTCAACATATAGAGAAGGATTATATATGCTAGCGAGACTCAGATATGAGGATTTCTCATAGCCAAAGCATTTGCAATTAACTGTCTCTCAGGGACACAAAGACAACATGCTATTTCAGTGTGTGTCATATACAATACTCTTTATTTCTGTATTAATGCACTGAACTAGCTAACTAGCCATATTGTAATTACACTATGATATCTCCCACTTTTTAGCCTGCTCGGTTATGGGCTAGCTAATAAATTTATCTAACTTTGTCCACATCTGCCATGTTTTGGGATCCACCTGTAGTCTGGGTGCTTGTGGAAATAGAAGCAAAAGGAATGTAACAGCAACTAAAATCTCTCTCTCACACACACACACACACACACACACACACACACACACACACACACACACACACACACACACACACACACAAAAGGAAGAGAAACAAGGAGCGATTATATTTGCACCCAAGTGAAAATAGCATAGCGCATGTAGCATAGCGCTTTGCACCCTTGAAGACACACACACACACACACAAAGGGTGTCATAAAACTGGGACATTTATTATCCAGTAACGTTGACAGCTAAGTACTTTAGTACTAAGAATTTAAAACATCAACCAGCTTAAATAGCGAGTAGACTAATTAATATATTGTGTCATTTGAACCACAGAATATTTTAGATTGGATCCAGTGGGTTAGACAAAGACAGAAATGGGAACAAATATTGAACGTTGCTATTTTCACCAAGGCGCGACTAGCACCTGTGAATAAATATATAAATAAAAGAATGAAGAAATAAATGAATGAGGGTCAAAGGACTGAACTCCAGACAGTGTATCATCTAACTTCCGCATCGGAAACAAGAGAAAACGCATTTCTGAACACTGTACTCCACTTTGTTCTTCTTGCCAAGGGCAACAACAAAAAAAAAAAGTTGAAACTGAGTTTCAATTTGCCTCCTACAAAACTGTAATCTTCTCCTGCTGAGAATGTAAAGTAGGAGGTGGGCAGAGAGGGAGGGGCAACGAGAATCCAAAAAGAGTGTGTTCTGTTGATGAACAAAAAGCATGGAAAAAAAATACAAAGATGTTCTCCTGCATTAGCATTTCTCACAGTGATTTATATACTGTATTTGAGGGACATGGTGGCTTAATGGTTTGTAAGTTTGCCTCGCACCTCCAGGGTTAGGGGTTCGTTTCCCATCTCTGTCTCGTGTGCATGGAGTTTGCATGTTCTCCCCGTGGTTCCGGGTTTTTCTCCAGGTACTCTGGTTTCTTCTTTCAGTCCAAAGACGTGCACTGTAGGCTGATTGGCATATCCAAATTGTCAGTAGTTTGTGAATGGGTGTGTGTGTGTGCGTGTGTACGATTGTGCCCACCCCATCCAGGGTGTCCCCTGTCTTGTGTCCAGAGTCCCCTGGGATAAGCTCCAGGGTTCCCGCGACCCTGTGTAGGATAAGCGGTACAGAAAATGGATTGATGGATTATATAGTTAACTGTGTAGCAGAAAATGGCTACCGTAAATATATTCAGTATTATATACTATATGTACATTCACCCTCACCTCACAGACAAGCTGGTATCATCTTTTACCATTTAAATATGCACTATGCCATTGCAACAATCAAGCAAACTGTGTGTGAACAGGATATTCAGCTTCACGTAAGATTTTTGATATTGCTAATGTAAACAGTTTTTGATAAGTGGTTAAAGAATCTGCTATTTTTTTTTAAAGAGACTTTAATCCATACTATATATATTCAATCGCATAAATCATTCTTTTAATTTACATATAATAACAGAAGAGAAAGTCACCGGGTCTGGCAGCATGGGTATTTTTAGATTACTCATACACAGATGGAATCCTGGCACGGGAAAATAAATAAATAAACAAACACCGTATTGATTTGTATTCTGGCCCGCGGTCGGTAAGCCTTTTCGGAGCGGCCCATTTTTCAAGCCCAGCCCAGAACTATCATTTCTGGCCACCCGTGGCAAACAGACTAGAATACAGATGCTCTACCCGGAATCGGTTTATTACCGAAATCCATCTACAGAAAAGATTTTATTGTTATAGAGATCAATTCTACGGAAGTATACTTGTCCTCTATTGGTTTATCGACCTCCTGCTATATGTAAAGATATTGCACTAATATAGTCACTTCAACACCCCCACCCCAGCCCACCCCCCACCCCCACCCCAGTAGCGCTTGTGTATTTTAACACACAAACTGAAAGAACTGATAAGTTGTAGCTGATTGGATCATTTAATGTAAAACGTGTTATACACTTGCTGATGGATAATTGTCATGTACGATATAATAAATTTCATTGTCCTATACCTGTTTCATCCACACATAGGTATCTCTCGCACTCTCTCTCTCTCTCTCTCTCTCTCTCTCTCTCTCTCTCTCTCTCTCTCTCTCTCGCTCTTTGCGGCTAATCTGTTCAGTGAGTGGCAGAGAGGAGCAGCACATTCATTCGCTTCTAACTTTCTCTCCGAGCGATCATTTTACATGTAAATATAGCCGAAATCACAGCACAGCCATTGTCTTTAATTTGTGTGTGTGATGATTTCGACAGACGACGTTGCGGTTATAAATCAGGATTTTAGCAGTGCAGCGCAGCAGCGTCGACGTGACTGCTGGTGAACATGTAGTCTTACCGGGCCGCGTTTCAGTCTTTATTTCATGTTTGTTCAGTTGTCTGACAACAGAAACAGAAAAATATGTAAATGAGAACAGCTTAATTGGGAATTAAAATACAGTATTTGAGCACGGAGAGTAGGAGAATGTGAGTGTGATTTTTCCCTACAATGGGTCAGCACCCTGTCCACGGTGTCCCCCCGCCTCGTGTCCTGAGTCCCCTGCGATCGGCTTCAGACTCCCCGAAATCCTGTGTAGGATAAGCGGTACAGAAAATGAATGGGTGGATGGATGGACATCTCATATATAGTCCTTGAAAACAAAAACAAAAAAGTGCTTGAATAGTCCTTGAAAGTCTTGGAATTTCATTATGAAGAATCGGTATGAACCCTGGGGTTGCTTCACTGCCTCAGGGACTGGACGGCTTGCATTCATTGATTCAACTATGAGTTCTGCATCATATCAAAGAGCGCTTGAAGATAATGTGAGGCCATCTGTCCAAAGGTTGAAATTGAACTGAAAGTGGACCTTTAAACAGGATAATGATCCTAAGGACACCAGCAAATCCACCAAGGAGAAGAAATGGCTCAAAAAGAAGAAATGGAGGGTTGTGGAACGGCCTAGTCAAAACCCGGCTTTGAATCCCATTGAAATGTTGTTGGGGGATTTGAAACGGACAGTACATGCGAGAACACTCAAACATCTTCCAACTGAAAGAAAATTGCATGGAAGAGTGGTCAAAAATTCCAGCAAACCTGATGGACAATGATGCAAAACGTCTACAAGTTACTCCTGCTAGAAGTTTCTGCCAAGACTAGCTTCTGAGGCCAAGAGTGTACTTGCTTTTTCCACAGAAAATTATCACGTCTATTGATATTTCTGTTGAATAAATGATTGTAAAAGCTCATTTTCCTTGTGGTTTTGTTCAAGCCTTTCAACTTCATTAATAGACACTGTTTTAAAGACGATTAAATGTTTGCTTGTCCTTTGCTTGAGCTTTTAACTCGTATTACACTCCAAATCGTGATCTCCGCTTCTCTAATTCTGGTCTTTTATCTGTCTCTCGGTACTTGTGTATGTACTGTGGGGAATTTTCTTCTTGTGCTCCAAAACTGTGGAACTCCCTACCATCTGATCTTAGAGAAGCCCAGTCTTTTAAAGTATTTAAATCTTTTCTAAAAACTTATTTCCTTAGGGTAGCTTTTATTGGTGACTTAGTTAATTTTTTTGTTATTTAATATTTATTACTATTAATGTGATTAATTGTATTTTATTATTAACTCTCTTTGATGCATGCATGTATACTTTGGTTTATGGCATTTACTTCTGGTCCTATTTTCCTTTCTTATGTAAAGTGTCTCGAGAGGCTTTTTTAACTCTGCTAAATAAAAAAAAAAAAAGTTTATTATTACTTAAAAAGAAAGGCGTCTTTTGTCCAACGTGGCAGACGACCAATTACAGACCTTTTCCTGTAGATCAAGTGAGACTTCCTCACCACTAACTGCTTCAAACAAAACTCTTTAATAACTCTTAAAGACAGAATCCCAGTGACTCCAGTCGTATTATCTTTTGCACAGAAAATGTCACTGGGTCACAGGGTTGAAACGTTTGTATGGTGTCTGGAAGAGCCAGTCCAACTTTTGTACACTTGGAAAAGTGTATGAAAGATCTCAGGCCAACTCCACTGACTCGTCCAATTAGTACATCTTGCTCAGAAAATCTCATTGAGTGACAAGGTCCAAAAGTTTGGATGGTACACGGAAGAGCCCAACAAATTGCAAGTTTCATGATCCTGAAGCTTGTGACCAGAAAAGTGTACAAAAATCATCAGATCCTCTGTGGCCTGTGGGTGGAGCGTCGGAGGCGGTGACTAGTTGCCGACAGACTACTATATATATAACCACAAAAACCAGACTTCACTTCACTGTGATGCACAGTACTGGTAAAAATGCCTGTTAAAAGATGTACAAAAAAAGAATAACATTAAAAAGGAATATTACCTGGGAGCGCAAGCAGTTTGCCAGGAAGCATAAACACTATTAAATAGTTCACACAGCCATTTGATTATGAAAGGAATGTGAATAAAAACGTGAAGTAAAAATGACAAGTGAATAAAATGCTGAGATGGTAAAGAGATTACAGTTTAGTCCAGAATAAAGGTGTTGTAGTATTAACTGTAGGGGAACCCTATAGGGCACTGCATCATATATCTTCTACTGGAAGGGCACCTTAGAGGGTACTTCATTGCGTTTTCTTGCACATGGGCAACCCTAGAGGGCACTTCATCGTGTTTCCTAACACATATGGTGAACCCTATAGGACACCGCATCTTATTTGCTCATGTTTCCTAACCCATGGAGGACCTTATAGGGCACTGCATCACATATTATCCACTGTAAGGGTGCCCTAGAGGGCACTTCGTTGTGTTTTCTTGCACATGGGCAACCCTAGAGGGCACTTCATCGTGTTTCCTTACACATAAGGGAACCCTATAGGGCACTGCATCTCATCTGCTTTACTGATAGGGCACTGAATCACGTATTCTCCACTGTAAGGGCACCCTAGAGGTTTTCTCATAATTAATGGCACCCTGGATGGCATTTTATCACCTTTTTTCAGTTGTTTGGCAGCCAGTTTGACACTTATTCAGGTTTTCTCCACTGTAAGGGCCCACTATAGGGCACTTTATCTACCAAAAGGGCAGCCTAGGGGGCACTCTCAGCTATTTTTGATCATAGTGACAATGGGGGACAATCAAGTCTGTCAGTGTAGCCAGCTGAAATGGTACACAAGATTTACATCAGGAGATCAAGTGAAACACCCAGGTGGTTTATTGAACACTTAAAGAAGACACTTCACACTAAACCTCTGAAGTTCAAGGTAAGTGTTTCAAATTGTTTAACCTCAAATGCATCTCAAATCACTAACTTTGTTAACAATGAGTTAAATATGTAGAGGACAGTCACTGAGATGATCATGATTGCACAGGAGTTGCTTCCACATAATCTTTTGAGAGTTTTTTTTGCACTTTTGTTGCTTTCTCGAAACACAAGGTTCTCATTTAGAGACACTTTGCCATTATTTTGATTTGGCAAGTGGTCTCCATATTACCACGTCTGATGACCTTCCACCTGTTTTATTATTTTTTTTCAGTGTTTAGTACAGTATATCCTACATTCTTACGTATTTTTCTAATTTTTAGAGTACTTTTCATTTCACCCACAGTGTTGACTGCTTCATAAATGTTGGCGTATATTCCATTCTTTAGTGTAATTTGGGATCTGAACTTTCCATCTCTATGGAGAGTAAAAAAAGTCACGCTAAAACCTCTAAACCTTTTAAATGCTGCTTGCTCCACCTTCTTTAAACATGATATTTGTGTAATAATTTTTAGCAAATCACCCGCAAAATGTCTACTAATTGCATGTAAACACCCCCCACACGCACACACCGGAGGCTTCAATGAGATAGCATGACTCGCACCAGTTTCATCTGAGAGATCAAATGCTCTTGCAGCCTTTTCTTAAATCTTAACATGCAGGAGTCGTCTTTCTTTCTTTCTTTTTCTCTCTCTCTCTCTTTCTTTTTTTCTCCCTCTCTCAGTCCTATTCATTACAAAGCGAAACATGACAGCGTTACTCCAGCTCAAACACGTAGGCCAAAAATAAAAAGCCCTGGTTTGAACGGAACTCTACCTCAGGAGAGTCGCAGCACAAATGCACATCAAAGCGAAAACATAAATGGAACAACATTGAGTTGGAGCTTAGTCTGCGTACGAGCTGGAGCTGAAATCATGGCACGTTTTGATGGCAAGGGCTTCATTCGCCTCCCGGCGAACAAAAGTTAAGGTTCGAATCAGAGCTGGGGTTAAAGGTAGTAACGTTTCATATAAGAGATTTTGCACAAAGATTAGCTATAAGGGTTTTAATCAATATAAGATTAAGTATTAGAGTATTTGCCTCTTTTTGCTTTGTTTGACTGTTTGCTTGTTGAACTTCTCCACTTTGGGTCTTGTATTGGTTCCTGTGCATTTCCTGTTCACTTCCTGGTTTTGCGACATGCTTCTCGTTTCTGTTTAATCTGGACCGTGGGTTAGTAAACTCTCCGAGCTCGCGTCATCATAATGAGCGTCACAGAAACGATACATCATCCATCCTGAAAAGTGCAGGACTATAGTAGCATAGAATCCACAGTGCAGGGAAATATGACAAAATGATCCAAACAGTTCTGCCTTCATGCATTGTTGACTTGGGCCTGTGTGTGTGTGTGTGTGTGTGTGTGTGTGTGTGTGTGTGTGTGTTTATGCGTGCGTGCGTTTTCGATGTGGGTCACAGTTGGCCGTGGGTGAGTGTGAGTCCATATGTGTGGAGCATTGTGTTTTCTCTGTTAGTCATGGCTGGTGCTGGAGAGATAAGTGGTTGGTGTGTGTGTGTGTGTGTGTGTGAGAGAGAGGGAGAGAGAGAGCGCACGCACGCGTGAGAGAGAAGGACACCATGTGCTTTTGAACAAAAGATGTGGACTCTTACATGTGACAGATCAAATAAGACAGGAAAACGTGGCACTGCTAAGATTACGAAAGAAAGGGAATAAAGTGGGTAGACAGACAGACAGACAGACAGACAGACAGACAGACAGACAGAGGTCCTGATGGCCATGGAGCTACTACATCAACTGAGATTCTCTACTGATTCTGGAGGAAGCCCAAACTCTCGCACACTACACACAGCCCCAAGGTTTTACTCACCTCCTCCATCCTGGGAGCACACACACACACACACACACACACAGACACACACGCACACACACACACTCCAAATACTCCCTGCTTCTTTTATAATTACTTGACTCCAATGTACTGTTGAATAAAATATCTTTTCTTACTTATTATACTCCCTTCTTCCTCAGAAATCATAAAAGAGAACCTAATCCTCCTCAGAGCTTACAAGCAGATACACAAAAATCGTATCTATCTGTCTACTTCTCTGTCTGTCTGTCTGTCTGTCTGTCTGTCTGTCTGTCTCCCATGGAGTCCCAATTCTTTTTGACTCCAAACACCTTCTCTGTCGTATTGGATCTTCCACGTGTGTGATATCATGTCTTTTCTTTAAAAGCACACTGTGTCCTTTTGTCTCTGTCTTTCCCTCACTCGCTCTCTACCCCCTGCTACCTCACATACTCTTCCCTCCTCTCCCACAAGTGCGGTTATATAAAGTATAATGTTCTTGCTGTTCGTCTCAGTTGCTTTATCCTCGGCTTGGCCTCGCAGTTCCGTACTAACCGGCTCAGATCGGCTTGCGTGGCCCGATCATCTCCCCGCTTTTCCTGCATTATCGCTCTCTGGGTTACACTGGATAAATACATTAGTCTTTTGGCACACCCTCCGTGAGAGCGGTCGGATGTCCGAGTTTCCTTTAGCTTAACTTAAGTAGCATGTCAGGTCGACACCATTAACCTCCATAGACTCCGTGGAGCCTGTGCTCCAAAGACGGCCGAGGTATATCCGCGTCACCAAACTAAAGGGCTTGACCTTTTCTTCCAGACCTTTTTATTTGCAGATTAATTAGGAAGTTTGTTGTCTTCCTGCAAGTAGGACTTGTGTTTAATTTGAACGTAGCCTTACGATCAACAGCAGGAGTCTGATCGAGCGGATTTAACGCGTCTGCTTGAAGGAATGTAAGAGAAGATAGTGAAGTTTTGAGTGACCTGAGCGAGGATTTGGGCGTGTTACCATTGACAAGCACGTAGATGGTTTGTTTTCTGTGATTCAGTGAGCAGAACCTGGACATTTGGGATTTATTTAAAAGATACACTAGTGTCAAAATCTGGGATTTTGTCGTCTTTTATACGGTCGAACTCTCGAATCCGAGGTCATTTTTCAGTTCGTTTCGATCCTAATTTTCGATAACATCAGCTCTGACGCTAGGTGTGGCTACAAAATAAACCAAATGTTTATATTAACGATCTCTTTTTAATACCTTATCGTTTCTATAGCAACAGCTCATTCACAGGGATGTCCGCAATGGACGTGCCACGTAATCGAAGACTAATTTCAGGCTTCATATTAAACCGTAATGAACTTGATCTGATCTGATATTATTTTTCATAAACAGGCTTCGTTTGTGGCGCAGATTCACTGTACTCATCACTGTAAATCTGTGAATCATTGGCATGGACATCTTTGCATCATAGGAGTGTTGTAAGTGCTTGTTTTCTGTGATTATCTCCGTGTGAAGCCGTCTTGACCAGGTCTCCCTGGAAGAAGAGATTGTGATGTCTCAATGAGATCTTCCTGGTTAAAATCAAATAAATACATTTATAATCGTACAGAGACTTCCGGAGTCTTCCATACAATAACATTCATAACGTGAGTTTCCCCGAGACTGAATATTGACCTCCTGGGTGAAGCACATATTTAATAGAGATGGCACTGAAGCGGTCACATGCGTCTCAGCAATGTGTTTAAACGTGCGTGTGTGTGTGTGTGTGTGTGCGCTGAGCCCCAGTCCAACATGACCTGCTTACTGTGTATCAGGATCTGGAAAGAATCTTGGTTCTGAACTCGGCGCTTCAGGACAGTGAGCTAATACATTGAGGCTAATCCTGCTTCAGAAGAAAAAGTGGATTTGGCTCTTATAGAGTCAGGGTATCTAAGGAGGCCGGCACACAGCAGAACCTCGGCTAGTTCTTCCAACTGCGTATTTCTTCATCCGTCTGGTTTCCACATAAAGCTTTATCTAAAACATTTTTTTCTGGAATAGTTTGAATAGTCAGAGTGATATATTTCAATTTGAAGTGTTCCGCATTTACGGGTAACGTTTTAGTTGTGTTCATAAGACTACACGACACCCGCATAAGATCTTCACGACAACTGACGTGACCCTGCGTAAGTATCAGACGTCATCATGATGTCTTCTTGAGGTTAATTGAAACAGACGCACGTAAACAGAACAGTACTAACATAGGACATGTAGAACACACTCCTAAGCATCCTAAGCATCTTCTGTGAGATTTGGGTCGAAACGCGTGGGGAGACTTTTTACATGAATGCGAGAGTTACCGTCAGGTCCATAAGTATTTGGACAGTGACGCAACTTTTTACCGTCATTTTGCCTCTGTACACCACCACAGTGGATTTGAAATGAAGCAAGCAAGGTGTGATTGAAGTGGCAAAAAAATTGTGTCCAAATACTAATGAACTGACGGTAAATAATGTTTTAATGTTAACGCTGGGTGGCGTGGACGAGATTGTTTGTTAGCGTATATTTTAATTCTTATCTGGCGAGTCACTTGTTTGTTTTCATTAAGAGCGCATTAATAATTATTTGCTTTGTAACAGTGTTATAAATACAAAATTTGACTGGAATAAGTTATTTTGGAATTTGGAAACCCCATAAAGTCCCAGGCTTTACATAGTAAGCAGGGGGGGGATCCATCACTAGTGTGTAGCATCCAGCTGGATGATGCGACAGCAGCTATAGTGTGCCAGAACTCCCACCATACACCAGCTATTAGTGGAGAGGAGAGAGTGATGTGGCCAATTCAGAGATGGGGATTATTAGGGGGCCATGATGGAGAAGGACCAATGGGGGGACACTTTTACGATAAATGTCCTGGGATTTTTAATGACCTCAGAGAGTCAGGACCGGTTTAACATCTCATCCCAAAGACGGTGCTGTTTTTACAGTATAATGTCCCCATCACTTCACTGGGTTATTAAGCCCTAAACAGACCACAGGGTGAGCGCCCCCTGCTGGCCTCACTAATACCACTTCCAGCAGCAACCTTAGTGTTCCCCAGGAGGTCTCCCATCCAGGTACTGGCCAGGCTCAACCCTGCTTAACTTCATTGTGAAACCAGGCGAGAACTGTAGGGAGATATGACTCTGGCTAAATATGGACATTATAAGGAAATACTGGCACTGGGTTCTAGCTTTGTAGTAGATTCTGTTAGCGTATCCGGTGAACCTTTCCTAAATGTCACAAACTAAAAAAAAACGAAATAAATCTGATGAGATGAATATTATTAGATTGTCAACCGTAAACAACAGTTCTCTGATTTGGGAAAGATATCATTTGTTTTGAAACATAGTTAGGCATTTTAATAAAAGATAAAAGAGAGAAAGCATTGCATTACACCCCTACTACACATACATTTCTCTAATAATATAATTTAGTAGGTATTTAAGGAGACAAAGCTCTGTGAGAGGACGTCTGACCTCTGAGTATACACCATAAATGACATTAACTAATTTTGGGGATATAAATAACCATTTTGCTAACAAAACGCTGAAGGATTCAGTCCTGATCATTCATTTCCCGTTGCGTCTTCTCCATGTTCCTCCTCTTTTACTTTTTTGTGCGTTCCCTTTGATACTGCCTCTAAAGACCGCTTTGATCTGAAGCAGTGTTTGGATTCAAGTCACAGCTCTGAAACAAGCCGTTTGCAGGAATTTGCTTTAAAATTTAGCCTCTAGCTCAGACAGCTCGACTGGCTGCAGCCCCGACGAGATGCACCGTAATTGATGGCACTCGTAATTGAAACTAAAAATAGACAACTAGAAACTAACGCTTAAATTCGATTCCGTGCTGCTTCCCTGATGTGCACATCTGCATAATTGTAGACTTGTATAATGCTTCAAATGAAGTATGCAGGTTAAGTGATCAGCTTTGTTTGACTTTAATGGTGCCTGATGGTGTGAAACGCTGCGTCACTGGTGTTAAGTAATGTCTTAATGTCTGATCCCAGATTTAGTTGTAAGCATTCAGGGATGTTTGTGAACGTGCCTGTCCTGTAGTGCAGACTTTATAGCTTCCAAAAGTGACATGCAAGGACTCTCTCGTGCTCGCTCTCTCTCTCACTCTCTCTCTCTCTCTCTCTCTCTCTCGGTTTGTTTGTCTGTGTGGGTGTGAGAGAGAGAGAGAGAGAGAGAGAGAGTGAGTGAGTTCTGGGAAAAATCCTATGATGAATGTGTGGTGTCAGAGTGCTGAGGCAGAAGTGTCTCATTCAGACTGACAGTGTCAGGAAATCGTAAAAACAGGAACACACAGCCAAGATAGCTCATAGCAAAATCACCTCAGACTTCAGGTTCAAGGGCTGCGTTCACAATTAACTATCAGAATATATTACTAATAAAAGTAGTGGATACAGTGTTCTATTCAGACGCAGCTTGTTCATAGAGGCATATATATGCCTACATATCACCCGTTCAACAAATGTTCATCTTCATTCCTTCATTATTCACATCGCCATACATTTTAAATTCTGTTGACAGACCGATTACTTCTTTTGAATGGCGATTGATTTAAAAAATTTTTTAAAAAAAGTCCTATTTGACCGGTTCAATTGATTTGCTCACTTTTATACGTGGATGTTGCACACTCGTGGGGAAGTATTCTCATTGCCCCGTTAAGATCCAGCGAGTTATTATTGCACCTAGTGGTCAGAAATGGGAACTTCAACAACTGGTCTGTTTCAGATAATAAATAATCAGTTTAATGGCCTCAGTCTAGGCCCGAGCTTAATATGTCTCCAATAAAGTGGCCCCATAATATGAAACCAATCCATGAAGGAATGAAGCAGCAATAGCAGGGGCAAGTAATAACGCAGCAGTAGTTTCTAACACCAATCACTCTAATAGACTAAAGCTTTTAAAGCCTCTGTAAAATTCCGATCACCCAAGAGCAGAGAAGAGTCTGGTATAACCTTCTAAATGAAGATATATCCATCAGACTGAACATTGTTACTATTTAACAATAAGATTAAGCCTGCCCACTATTTCCTGTTTAAACACCGAGTCCACTATCGAGCTATTTTTTTTTTTTTTTTTTTTTAAATTTCATTAGTTATCAACAGCTAGTAATTTTTTTTAAAAATTGAAATTATATTTCTGAAACAAGAGTACACAATTCTTAACTGATCCATCCATCCATCTTCTCTACCGCTTATCCTTCAGTTTCACGGGGAACCTGGAGCCTGTCCCAGGGAGCAGCGGGCACAAGCCGGGGTACACCCTGGACAGGGTCCCAATCCATTGCAGGGAAATTCTTCACTGATATAAATTTTTGGTTAAAATGTAGCTAATAACTCGTTACGTTTATTTATAGTACAGACTTCAGTTTTGACTTAATGGTCAGTTAATAATTAATCAAATGCTAGCGATTGCAGCTACAGTCACCTCGTAACCAGCTTCCGGTATTTTTATGACGTACTGTATACATGACATGTTACGTGTGTCTGGCCACGCCCACTTTTTGCCCCATCTCAAAGCCATACTATCGGCACTCAGCTATAGTTAGGGGACCCAACTGGACAATGGTATATTACTCTCTTTCTCTTTGAGGTGGTACCACCAAAGGTACACCTAAAACTAATTTAAGGTATGTAATTGGACCTGAAGGTCCACTGATGTACCTTTTTTTATTTTTATTTTTATTTTTTATTATTATTTTTTATAAAGCTTTACTCTAGAAGCCATTTTAATGATACACCACATTCACCTTCCCAATACATACATACAATTACACTACAATCCCAGCTACAACGAAAAGTACAATTTAGTACTTTATTTCTGCCAATGTTCCAAGAAAATATTTCAAACCCTTGAAAGTTTTATGGAGAGGCCTAGAACAGAGGATTTTATAGAGGTTTCATGTCAAACTTAAGTAGCTAAGAACTCTTGTCTATCCAAAAGTGCGAAATCTCTTAGTGGTGGCTAAAGTAACTGGGCTAATATCATGAGTACTTGAGCATGGCCTTTAACCTAAACATTGCTCAGTTGTATCTACGTTGTAAAGTCCCTTGAGATCAAAGCATCAGCCAAATGAGTAAAATATAAATCTGAGTAAACCCCCCTAAAAAAATAAAATAAAAATAAAAAACCTTGAGGAACCCTTTCTTATAACAGCATATAGATGCTAATGGCCACTTTAATGGGAATTCCCCTGTACATGCTCCTTCATGAAATTATATAATCAGGTCAAGAATGGGTTAAAAATGTGATCTCACTGATTGTAAGCATAGCATGGTGGAATCACCTCGTTGATGAGAGAGATCAGAGGAGAATGACTAGACTGTTTTGACCGGACACGAAGGCAAGTACTCAAGCAGCCAGTCTTTACAACTGTTTTGAGCAGAACAGCATCTTGGACTGCACAGCACGCTAAACCTTGAGACCGATGGGCTACAACAGTAAAAGATATCATTCATCGGGTTCCACTCCCGTCAGCCAAGAACAGGAATCTGACGCTACAGTCGACACAAGCTCATCAAAAATGGACAGTTGAAGATTGGAGAATCATCACCTGTTCTTTTTCTGATCGTGAAAAGCCTGTTTTTTGTGTGCCTGTACCCACTGTAGCCTCAGACTCCTGTTTTTAGCGGATAGGAGTGGAACCCAATTGGTTCTTCTGCTAGTGTGTGTACGTATGTATATTGGGCGAACAGGACATTCAGATACATTTCCAATTTCATATAACAATTTCACAAAGATTTCGTAACTGATTAAATAAACATCATCCTTGGCAGTGAATCCAGACTTCTGGAAAAAAAAAATACAGCTTGACTCAAGCTAGCCATATTTACGACCGTTGCTGTAATCTCTCGATAACAACAGTCCAACAGAAACTAAATCAATGCTAAGCCCGGAGATATTAACCAGTTTATAAATCACTGCTAGAGGCAATGGTGTAATCTCTGTGTATGCTAATCCAGGCAGTGGCCCAGGCATTGGGCCTCGGGGCATGTACATATAAATCTCTTACCCCTCCTCTGCTAGGTGGTCCATGTGACCTAGTGTTTACTGCAGACTTAAGCCTCTTCTTGGGAAGCGCAATGTCAAAGCGTCCATCACATTTCAACAGTTTTCGCCTTTAGCGATTGGTGTCCATTTACGTGTTTAATTAAGATAGGAAGTGAATGGAATGGGAACTAAAATGACCTTTCTGTACTTTTCCAAAAGACCATTTTCTAAAACAAATTCCAGCTTCCTGGACTTCACCTACTATGAGGTCAAATGTCCTAATAATGGTTATCTCTATTGTGTAAGTCATTTAGAATTTAGTGATGTAGATTTTTTTTTAAAAAAATGTTCATTAAAGTGAATAGGGACATGTATATATCATTTCATATTGGGAAAAAAAAACAATTTTATTCAGCTGCATAATCAGATGTCATGAGTCTCATGAAATACGTCTCTGGCATGCTTTCTATGCCACTCCCTAGGGAAATAATGGGGGAAATCAAACTCATTTGAGAATAAGCGATCGTAATGCAAGGTGAATTTATGTTTGTCAGAAGAGCAACTGTAATTTAACCCCAGGGTGTTCATTTTGTCTTGGGGAAATTCAAATTGTTAGTAAGAGTGATTTTTCTTCGTGTCAGTCATTGGGCCCATGGTGGGATTTTTACCATGTTTCCATGCAGATTTTTTTGATCAAATTTTAAGTTTTGGGTTTGTATTTTTTGGTAGAATTGTCTTTCAGTCAGCTTTTATTATGCATAGAATAGGCTAAACAAAAGATCACAACACCACCCAAAACACACCAACGACTATGACTGGAATGCCAGCTTTTTCACCCCACATAAGATCAAGGACTAACCAACTCTAGAAGAGTAGAGTACTTTGCATAAGTGTTCACCCTTTTGAACTTTTATTATAAGTTATTATAATACCTCAAATGTCAAAAAAAACAAATAGATGTTCTAAATAAACATATTAGATGACTGAAGATTCCAAAGTCTCTCTGCATGAGCTGGGTGTTTGTGATTTAGTCAGGAAAGACAACTGTTGAGGGGGCTAAAGGGATTGTATCCTATAAACCCTTAACTGGAGAGTTTGCTCAAGTTTGGCCAATCTGGGCTCAGTTTCAACCAATACTTTTGAGAACTTGGTCTCTTGGTGATGACTTTATCGCCTGCCACCATCTGCTGTAGAAGACACTGTTTGGGACGAAGCGAAAGTTCTCTCACATCGAAAAGAGAGAAAATGAACTAGGGAGAGAAAGTGAGAAATCTAGCACGTTTCATTGTATGTTTTTGTTCTTGGTGGGGGGTTGATCAGTAATGATAGCATCTCATTTGAATTAGAAAACCATTGAGTCTCAGCGAGTGGTCCCATTTTCACCATTAAGAGCTCTGTTATTTCTGCTAATCTAAAGCTTCTAACAAAGAGAGATGTTTCTTCTATTTGCTCAAATTCACTACTCCTCCTTGATCATGACAGCTCCAACACACACACACACACACACACACACACACCGAACACTCGTACAGCTTCACTGGAAGGAGAACTGTCCATCATTGCCTTTAACTACTACTGGGCGTATCGGGTTTGTGTACTGCTGCTACTACCGAGTAGTACTGAGTACGAGTTCTAAGAACTAGGGGACGTTCTCTGAAAAATGGAGTAACAAAAGAAACAGAATTTCTTTGAAATGAGGTCATATCTGAAAACATTACACTGAAAATGGCTGTTGAACATGACCAGCAATGCGAAAATTGAAAAATCACATGGGTTAAAGCATACCCAGTCAGAACACTCCATCTATGAAAAGTTACTACAGATACCAGTTCTGTACCAGTAGCCATGTTTTCACTGTACTGTAAACAATATATGCGGGGTTTTGGGAGCAAGACGTATTTGTTAGTCTGTTTTGATGGGTTTCTCCACTAATTTATTTCAGCTTGAATGCACACATGTTGAAATTTACACCGGCATGATAGCATTTGTGGTTTTATTTTTATTTTATTTTTTTACAAATGCCCAAATGTACTATGGTGTCATGGGACTAGTTGGGTCAGCTGTAATTACAAGACATTTCCATAAAACGCGACTTGAGACAGTGGGGCAGTGAACAAACAGCATATAGGTCTTTTGTTTAGTTCTGAAACTGCAGAATGCCCAATCATGACATGACAATTATATAGAAAATTCATAGTATATAGAAAGCGTATAGAATGGAGTTTCTGCTTTATGATTGTAATGTAAAACAGCACATAAGCGCTGCAGGTCACATGGACTCACTTTGGGGTGCTTTGTAAGGCTTACCTGATCTGAACAAATCATCAACTTCACTTACATTTAGTTCATTTATATGAAAAAATAGCTACTGATGGCATAACGTAGTAATGCAAAACTTACCATTAATGCTACTCGGACAGTTGTGCGTCTCTTGTGTGTGTGTGTGTGGGGGGGGGGGGGGGCGTGGGGGTTTGATAAAAGCGTGACTCCGTTACGCACAATTCTGCCCTTGTCTCTCGCTTTTTTGTTACACTGTATTATACTTAACAGCAAAGAAAAAAAACTTTAAAAAAAAAACATTCAAGAAGAAAAAAAACATTTTCTTCTTGAATGTGTTGCTGGCTTAAGTGCTTGTCCTTAATGCCCGTGGTCTTGACACTGATGAAAACCACGTATTGGACAGCTCTGCTCAAGAAAAATCTGCTCTCTGAATGGAGTGCTCAGAAAATCAACATTAGTACCCGCATAACCTGAGTCTGAATACAAGAAACATGGTAGCTTAGTGCTTTGCACATTTGCCTCACACTTCCGTGAATGAGTGAATGTATGTGTGATTGTGTTTGCGATTGTGCCCTGCAATGGGTTGGCACCCCGTTCATGGTGTCCCTCACCTGCCCCGAGTTCCCTGGGATAAGCTCCAGGCTCCCCTGTAACCCTGTTTAGGATAAGCGGTATGGCTGGATGACCAGAACTAATGTGAGTCCTTTATATATCGAAGAAGTTTCTGCTTGCAACTTCTCAAGGGACAATTTTGAAAAATTAAGCAGGCTGCGTTTAGAAGTTTTGAAGTTTCTTTTATCCTAAATGACTTATAAGTGATGTGGAATGCACTGTAAGTATACAGCTGAGTAGTTGAGTGTCCGTCTGAAAGATCCATGAGCTTTGTAACAGTGTTTGGATTTAAACTCACACCCTTCTGAACACTAGTAAAGAAATGTAACCACTGAGCTACCACCACCTACTAAACCTCATCTGAACCCTGCTTATTCAAAAATATTTCCAGTATTCCTTCAGAAGTAACGTCTAGTTCTAGTTCTTTATCTGTCGAATTCATAGGAAGGACAAAAAATGTATTACGGCAGGAATTGTGTACTCATTGTGGATCCAGGACCTGGTAAAGAGCAGACTCTCTTACTCTTGTGAGATTTGCTTTTTGTATGCTTTAGAAAGCCTGACCTTTTGGAACTGAATTTGAATAGCCCTTCTCTCAAGCAGTGTGACCTTTTTTCCCTCTTCTTCAGCATGAAACTACTCAAATCGTTGGTTAAACTGTTCCAGTGGAATTGCAGTCACCCCAATGCTCGAATTACTGTCTGTGTGGAGTTTAGCATGATCTCCCTTTGTGCTTGCGTGTTTCCTCAGGGTTCTCCGGTTTCCTCCTACCTTTCCAAAGCATGCCAGTAGGTGAATCAATGACTCCAAATGGGCATTAGGTGTGAACAAGTGTGGCCTCACGCCCAGTGTTCCCGGGATAGTCTTTGAATCCTTTGTGACCCTGGCAAGGATTAAACGGTTTCTGAATGATTGAATGAATGATAAAGGACCCCCTAGTGGTGGAACTGTTTATCTGCTCGCCCGCTCGCTCTCTCTCTCTCTCTCTCTCTCTCTCTCTCTCTCTCTCTCTCTCTCTCTCTCTCTTTGTGTGTGATACCATATGAGAGAAATTGTTAAATCATCATTTCTTCAAATGCACACAAGGAGTGCATGGCTATATGCGAACGAAAAGAGATGTATTTTGTTTAGGCAGAAAACAGATTTGCAACCGTTGCTCGGAATCTGAATCAAGAATCAAACGTATTTATGTCGTATCTCACACACTTCCTAACTTTCACCCTCTCTTGCTCCCTCTTTCTCTCTTTGTCTGTTAGCGCAGATTGTGCCGAGTCATGCCAACATGGTGCCTGCTGTTGCTGAGCGACAGCTGGTGAGATGTGAGAGAGACACTTTTACGCCAGCATGCTGAGAGAAGGGAGAGTGACGTGTGTGTGTGTGTGTGTGTGTGCACGTGTGTGGGGCAGTGCTGGCCTAGAATGCGAGAACAACCAATATCTGTCCACAGAAAACTGCCTCAAGCCTATAACACCATCTGAGCATTTGTCTCTTAAAACCTGCATTAGTCATTATTCCATTGATATTGGCCCCCAGTTCCCATAATAACAACTTTATATTGCAATAATAACGCATTAAAGTCAGCTCAGTTGTCTAACACCTTCACAGTTTGCTTACAGTTTGCTCACCGATTTGGCTCATAAAGCAGACTCATGTATCGGTACCAAGAAGCTGAACCGGCGCTCAGAGCCCACGATCAAGACCACCAATGAAAGGAAAATGAATCTGAAATATTATTTGGTTCATATGTATTCCTAAAATTACTCAAAGCTGAGACAGGACAGATTTTAAGATATTTACTTACTTACATACATGGTAGCCGATAGAAAGTTGTAGTATGATACTTGGTTAATTAATTAATTGGAAATTGGATAATAGTTCAAAGCTTCTTTTACACACTTAAACCAAATCCCAATTAGCTTCATATTCACTACATATACTGGCTACATGTGGTATAATCTAGGCAAGGACCTGCGAATGCACTATATTACTAAAAATTAAACTTGAAAAATGAAACTAAAAAATCTTGTTTAAGGCTCTGGGTTACTGATCAGAATGTCGTGGTTCAAGCCCCGGTGCTGCTAAGCTGCCACTGTTGGGCCCTTGAGCAAGGCCCTTAACCCTCTCTGCTCCAGGGGCGCTGTATCATGGCTGACCCTGTGCTCTGACCACAACTTCCTGGCATGCTGGGGTATGTGAAGAAAAGAATTTCACTGTGCTGTAATGTATATGTGACCAATAAAGACTATGCATTATGTGCATTAGGTAGTGTCCCTAAATTTTTATACCTATTGTGTACTGAAAACTATTGTATGTAGTACAGCATTATGGAGTTTAGGATGCAGCAAGTATTGACATCTCAGAGGCTATAATGATGTCAATGTGGCCCCCAGTTACTGAGTACCAGGTGAAAGAGCATAACATCTCCTTTGCTCCGCTGTATCTGATGGCACAAAGATGCATTGTGATGTCCCACATCGCAATGTTGTGTAGGCACTTTTCCTGAGCAGAAATATAGAATATTTTAAAGAGTGCACAAACTTTCAAGCATCAGTGTATATTAGCGCATTTTTCTTTTTTTCTTTTTTTTTTTAAGCACTTGTGCACACTTTCTCTATCCTCATTGGCTGCCTGTCACCATGTAGTTGGACTTCTTTCATGCCTAAAACTAGGCAGTGATTACTGTTACAGGATTGTCAGGGCGACTCCCAGCAGCTGTGGAACTATTTATCGGTACAATTTATTATTTTTTTCATTCCCTGACTCAGTAATAATATATGTTTTTCGTTTTTAACAACACTCTGCACTGTAGCTTTAATTAAATGTAGCACTTCGCTACTCAGCCTTGCCTTGAACAGTGTAAAAAGTTATGTTTTAAGCGACTAACCCCTGATATCGACTATGATGATCAACACTATGCACTCTACACACTTCTTTCAATAATGCACTTTTTATTTATTAGCACAGAACTAAGCTCTCCTATCTTTTTAGAGAAAGATAATTTGACAGAATTCTGAATTGTCAGCAGTTTGCAGTGGGAGCGAGCTGTACCCATCAGGGCTCATTAGAGTTAATCATTCTGAAGGTTACATGCTTTAGCAAATGAGTTTGAACTTTTCTAGCTCAGTGTTACGAGAACCGAACACGGAAGATGTGATGTTTCACATTGGGAACTTGTTGGGAAAGTTCAGTCTACAGCCAGAGACCTGAGATCGGTTAGATCAGATGTATGCGTTTGATCGGGCTTCTATTGTGTTTTCTAAAAATATAATTTCCTGAAATGATGCGAATCTGTATTTGAATTTGGCCACATGAAAATGGAAAGCATCCGGTACGAGTTGATCATACACATTAAAGGTGTAAGCTGCTATCAGTCTTTGTAGTTGTTTAAATGCCCAAAATATCCATAGCTGTATCCGGATTTAAAGCCGAAGTGGGTGTGGCCTTATTTATTTATTTTTTTTAAACAACTTAAATGAAGCCTTTTGCTGTGCCCCTTGAAACACTGGACAAAACCCAGAGGTGGAAATGCCAGCATTGTTGGTATGTTCTGTGAATTCTGGCTCTGACCGTTCCTCAGTCCCAGCTACTGTACATCACTCAAGTTCATAATTGGTCTTCACTACCGATGTGCACGGGACTGTTTTTTAGATGCACAGTTATTGTTTTTGTTTATATATGCGTCTGATATTTTCCAACAAATTTAGATGGTTCTATTTCCCGAATTATTAACAAAGTAGTAACGTAATGTAAACAGAGACCAGGCAGTTACTAAAGATGAACGAATGCTGTAAAGGCATTGTGCAGTGCTGCACTCTCATTCTCATTAATATTAATGTTCATGTTATTGAACCCGGCCTTGGTTTGTCCTGCAAGGTTCATATTTGACTTTTTTTTCTTCAGTCCCGATGCACTCTTCTCGTCTCAGCCGGATCTTAATACACATCCGGTACAGTCCCCTTTGAAAGTATTGAAACGGCGAGGCCAATACTCTTTCTTTTTACTATACACTGAAGACATTTGGGTTTGAGATCAAAAAATGAACATGAGATGATAGCTTAGAATTTCAGCTTCCTGATATTTACATCCAGCAGTCCTTCCAGGATTTAGCGGTCTTTGCGATGACAGAAATTAGCGCAAAATCAAGCAAATATTCGGAGGAGCTTGCAATATTAAAAAAAAAAATTACTGCAGATTTTCCACAGATTTGAGCCAAGGCGCATCATGTGACGTCATCGCGCTTCGATTCACACGCGTCGAACATGAGTACAGTTAACAGGTCTCGTTTACCAACGAACATCGCTGCGAAAAACCGTGCAAAACAATTTCATGCCAATTCAAATAGTTTTCGGCAAAAACTAGTGTTTTTGGCCGCAACTATTACAAAAAACTGCTAAATCCTGTACAGACTGATCTAGATCTGTTAAACAACTTAGAACATGGCACCTTTTGTTTGAATCCACCCATTTTTCAAAATGTTCAATAAAAATGAAATGAAAGCTGAAATTCTGAGCTATTGTCTCATATTCATCTTTAGATCTCAAACCTAAATGTGTTCAGTTTATAGCAAAAACAAAAGCATTGGCCTTGCCATTCCAACGCCTTCGGAGAGGACTGTATAAATAGGCTTTAAAAAAAGGTCATGGCATTATCCTGGAGTCTGTTGGCACAATAGTGCATTGATCTAAGTATCCACCTACAAGATCACTGATCACTACAAGATTAGGAAGTTGAGCCATCCCTGGCTGGGAGTCCAGGAGAGCATAACTAGTCGTGCTTGGAGCACTGCGAGAACTAGTTAGTGGGTGGGAGTAAGCAATGGCTAAAATCCGGAGAACAAGACGGTAAAAAACGAGTGGCCAATAGAGTGAAAATCGAACAGGACTGATGTGTCACACCGGACCAGTTCCTTACTTCATTTTCCACAGACGAGAATTATGACCACTGTGCACCTTAAGCTCCTCTCTACCACTTGGTTTCATTTCTCTCCCTTGCCTTTTTGTGCTGTTATTTATCTTTCTTATTGATCTGAAATATCATACGCCTTCCACGTGTGGGTCGATTAAAGAGGAGATTCTTCATTTGATACTGGAATTGAAGGTCAGTACAGTAATGCAGATGGATTTGGGAGG
Organism: Ictalurus punctatus; assembly: GCF_001660625.3. NCBI lineage: Eukaryota > Metazoa > Chordata > Actinopteri > Siluriformes > Ictaluridae > Ictalurus > Ictalurus punctatus. The sequence goes on from NC_030438.2 coordinate 15,475,938, forward strand.
AGGATTTGCTTTGGAGGATTGTTCTGTGGAGCTGTGTGTGTCAGTTAATATATGCAGAATGTATGTACGTATATGTATATATGTGTGTGTGTGTGTGTGCGTGTGTGTATGTGTTTGCTGCCCTCCTCCCTTTCTCTGCAGCGACTCGATCTCTTGTGCACCTCAAGCTAAATCAATCAAAGTGCTCATCCAATTGCATTTCCCCTCGATACCCGCTCTCCACCAATGAGAGCGCAGGAGAGCTGAAGAGTGGCTAGCAACTGGAGAGCACTGAGACACTGCAATTCTGCTGATGCTCGTGTGTGTGTGCAAAATTAACCAGATAGAAATATGTCCCAGAGTCACATCCATAATAAAAGAGGTTCTCGGAGGTCGACATGTCTCCTCATCGCTCGTCTCTTATCAGAATGAAAGACCCTCCTGCTGCCATATTAATATGTTTGGGGAAAATAAATAGCATCGGCAGTGAGTTTATTCTCCTCATTGCTGACGAATAGAGGGATTTCAATAAAACACTGACATGCCCTGTTTGCCTTCCCTCAAGCCACTGAGCAGAGACTGAATTGGCGCATTTTACTGGAATAAAATAAAGAAAAAACTTTTTAGTCAGTGCTGAACAGGGAGGTTACTGAGTCAGCCGGATAAGACGCATTATACACAACAGCAGAATCCAAGAATGTCGAATTCCAATGGGGTGAGAGCATGAGGAGAAGGTGCGAGACACTTTACCTAACACTTGTGAGGCTGCTTTTACACTAGGTGATTTTGTTTGTTTGTTTGTTTGTTTTCCCTGCAATAGGGAAAGTTTTCCAGAAGCTGAAAAAAGCACCAAATGACATCACGTGCAGTAGAAAATTCTTATTAGTGAGTGAATGTAAGGAGATTGCTGCGTATGGAGCTGTGTAGCTGCAGACCGGTGAGATTGCCCATGCTGACCCCTGTCCATTCCCGAAAGCACTTACAATGGGCACATGGTCCACAGGACTGGACCATGGAGCAATGGAAGAAGGTGGCCTGGTCTGATGAATCACATTTTCTTTTACATCATATGTACGGCCAGGTGTGTGCGATTTGCTTACCTGGGGAAGAGATGTCACCAGGATGCTCTATGGGGAAGAAGGCAAGCTGGCGGAGGAAGTGTGATGCTCTGGGCAATGTTCTGCTGGGAAACCTTTGGTCCTGGCATTCATGTGGATGTTACTTTGGCATGTACCACCTACCTAAATATTGTTGTAGACCCTTCATGTACTCCCCTTCATGGCAAGGTTATTCCCTAATGGCAGTGGACTCTTTCAGCAGGATAATGCTCCCTGCCACACTGCAAAAATTGTTCAGGAATGGTTTGTGGAACATGACACAGAGTTCAATTTGATGACTTGGCCCCCAAATTCCCCAGATCTCAGTCCGATCTGCTGCTAACATCTTGGTGCCAGATACCACAGCACACCTTCAGAGGTCTTGTGAAGTCCATGCCTCGACGAGTCAGAGCCGTTTTATAACGGCACAAGGACGACGTGACGATATTAGGCAGGTGTTTTAATGTTATAACTGATTAGTGTATATTACCAAAAAAGGAGTTTGTTTAAGGGCTTATTGAATAAGCTCAATTTGAGATTCTATACACTGCATTTGGCCATTACGATATGCACCAAGGTGTCATCGTGCAACGTTTAAGACCGTCACATTGATTTGAAACCATGGTTTGAAATCTTCTTTTTAGACTAGCAGTGAAACGACTCGAAGCATTGAGTTCCTGGTTTCTGAAAGTGTTTCCACAAAGCCCCCGATCTCAGCTGAAGCAAATTACTTTCAGCGTAAGGCTATGAACAAAAAAACATGGTAAAACAAGTGTATTACTGGAATGACAGCTGTACACAAAGCTTTGTCTGGAAAGAAGCATCTCAGTAAAGTGGATTGAGAAGAGAACAGTGGCTTACTGCTCATTGAAACAAACTGATTTTGATTTGCTTCAGGATATGTTATATTTTTGACATGAAGGCGGTTTGATTTGGCATGGCGGATTTGGATAACAGCATCTTGAATAACCAAAGTGGTGTCACTGATTGCGTTTATATTTTTGGTCTTTGTGGTTTTGCATTAGGGGCGTTTAATATCAGCCATTTCTGATAAATCCGTGCACTTCTGGGTATTCTTGGTCTGTAGTCAGACATAGCACACACAGCAGATGAGTGTCTTACCATTTAGCACTTTGACATGACCCACGTATCCCTGTGAAATGAACTCATCGGAATCTGGCTGCCAGAACATAACCTCATACCCATGTATTGGTGATATTGTAGGTGTGCTCCATTCTGAAGGTCTTACTATTGTACCTGGTCTGTTGAAGGGTAGCTGCATCACTGGTCCAGCGAAGCTCATCCGTCGCATTTGGGAAGCTCTTCAGAGTGATCATCTATAAAGCTTACTATAAGTTAGAAAGATAAAAGAACATTTTAATGACTTCTGACAAACATTAATTATACGACAGCGCTGTCGAATTCTCAAATCTAAATCTATCAGTTCCGACAGTCGTTCAGGCTGTAAATTAAATGATAGGTTTATATTAATATGCTAATTCTAATACGTTATCGTTTCTATAGTCACAACTCATCGGGGCAGTGGTGGCTTGGCGGTTAAGGCTCTGGGTTACGGATCAGAAGGTTAGGGGTTTAAGCCCCAGCACTGCCAAGCTACCACTTTTGGGCCCTTGAGCAAGGCCCTTAACCCTCTCTGCTCCAGGGGCGCTGTATCATGGCTGACCCTGCACTCGGACCCCAACTTCCTAACATGCTGGGGTATGCGAAGAAAAGAATTTCACTGTGCATATGTATGTGATCAATAAAGACTCATTATTATTATTATTATCATCATCATCATTCACAGGGACTTGTACGGCAGGTTTTCGATAACATTCAATTTAAACAGTTAAAAAGTGTGGTGTTCATTGGCAATCATTGGCAATGCCTTAAAAGGAATGAGACACTTCACGATGTGCTGTTCATGGAACATAAACCCTGGTACGGATTATTTTCTTATAACAGCACGCCCTGTTGTGTTTTATTCTTTACTTACTCATAACGCATATCTTTTTAATTAAAACCGGAAAAATGCTAGCTGTCTTGGAAACAAGCAGTTATATTAGTAAACATACTCCGCCGTCAGAGTGACCGTTTGGTCGGCCATGTTTGATGAAACTTACAGACTACGTGTTTCAGTGATCAGAACTATGAATTTGTCTACACCGAGAACGATGCATTTAATAACTTCGAATTTGGCCGAATTTGTGAGCCGCGATTGGAACAGTCCCTGTCTCCGAAGGCTTACATTTGGTACGCACCTTATAAACCTTATGGCTGTTTACAGTTAAGCCTGTAAAACCTCTGCTAGTGCCATGACTGGCTGTTATGTCCCTTCATGTAACCATGTTTCTCCTGAAATCGTTCACTATCTCAAATGTTCACCATCTCAGAGCTGATGTACCTGTCCTACAGTGTTGAATGAAGCCATGTCCATGAAGCCTGATTCCTTTATTTGAGTTTCTTTCTGTCCTTTTCCTGCACATGTCATCTGTCATGTAAAGTAAAACGTCTTCTTGGTATCGACAACTCGCTGTCCCTTTCAGCAAAGCCATTAAACTGTGGCATGACTAGCGTGGCGTTTTGTGAGTGCAGCGTTGTCATTGATGGACCACCATATGTTCATCACCTCCCCACATGTCTATTAAAACGTGCTGGAAAGCTCATTTGCAGCCTCGTACATTTCCAAAGGCTGTATCTTTGTCATGCCGGCTTCATAGCGATTTAGTGGCTTATGATAATGAAAGCTGAACTTTACAAAGAGTTCATAGGATCTGATTTTCCCATGTATGTCCACATAGCGAAACAGAGGGGCCGTGTACAGCTTTACCAAGCCAGAACTCTTAATTGTGTCATTGGTATTATTTTATCATATTTATCTCACCAGTATTCCAAAAATGGCATATAATGATATGCTGGGGCTTGTGATTTTTATTTATGGAAATGTAATTTTGATAGTGTAATAGATATTTCAGTGATCCTAGTTTTCCATCTCTGTATTTCCACTGTATATTGATTTAAAGGCATACAATTTACACTGATAAAGAGCTCTCTAACGGTCATCTAACTCTAATCATGAATACTTATCAGCCTATATTAGATTCCCTGCTATCCCCTCACTCGATTAAGCCATCAGGAATTTTGAAGGTCTCTAAACCCCAGTCTGACAAGCCTAACCGTCAATAACTCTCTTCTAAGAGCCTTGTCTTAAACTGCAAGGACACAGAGGAGATAAAAACATCCGCTATAAAATAGCAGGGCTTTTGTTGCCTCTCTGCACGATGCTGTTGTCTTGCCCCTAGTCCTGGGAACAGTACTCAAGGGTTTCATTACTCTCCCACTTGCCATTGATGGTAGGCAGCGGTGCCATAGCATTGACGTCAAACCTAATCAGTTACATAACGTCTGAATGAAGAAAGTCTTTATAAGCATTTAAAAAATACAAATACGCATATATTTTCTCTATGGTTTATCAGTGGGGAGTCAGAAGTGGTGAACTGTAAACGGAATTTCTCTTATTTAAGATCTTTTGTCCATAGTATCAGCCAGGTAGATGACAAAACTAGAAAACAGAAGAGCAATAAAATGTTTTAGGGAACTATAATTAGGACAAGAAAGTAGAAGACAAGCAGTATGTTTACACGGACAACAATAATCTGATATTAACCCGATTAAGTCAATACTCTGATTAAGAAACTAGCATGTAAACAGCGATTTCTGATGACCTTAATCCGATTAAAGACACATGGAATTAAGACGTGTGGAGTATTCCTGTTTTAGTCTCGTTATCGACGTGCATTACAGACATGCACACACCTTAATCACACTATTAACGTCGTGTGGGAGTTTTCACTGCATTCTGTGACAGGACACGTACACACACGGCAGTGCTCAACCGTTTGACGGCAAACAAGAGAGCACGGCTGCGTCCAGAACCGCGTACTTACCTACTACAGTATATAGTAGGTGAAATACATGTATCTCTGCTACTATATAGTAGGTAAGTACGCAGTTTGGGATGCAGCCCACGGCTGCAAGCAGTCGTTTATTTGCACGTACAGCATGACGAATAATTAACTGCACTTGAAGCGTCCGTAAAATTAAAAACGAAACGGCCAAAACTGTATACGGGACCATAACGAAGACGAACTGTGTGTCGATACGTGAAATTCTGGAGGGACGTCGGACGGCGTGGCGCAGGGACGTTTTTGTCATTTATGCATTTGTTTTGGATCTCTTTCTTTGGTCATTAATATGAAACGACAGACAATTAATTATTTTTTTTGCAAAATTCATGTGTGCAATTGAATTGGCTTAATCTGTATGTTAAATAGTTGTAACTCAACCAATTATACGATTTGAAACCCATCAATCAAGGCTCAGATTAGTGCGTCCGCTTATATGTAAATGTAAACAATTTCAGGAGATGGCATAAGATACATGTTTTTCTTAACCACCTCAGTTTTCATGAATACAACATTTCTTGTGTAAGTGCTCCTTACGAGCAAGTGACGATTAACTTCATTCTTATGTAGTTTGATAAATGAGGTCTAGTGACTGGGCGTGACCAAGGTAAAGCTGGAACAGGAGCTGCGGAAAACATGAGGCTTACAGGAAGTCTCGCTGATGATATAAATGATGGCTGGAAAGATGAATAATGAGCTCCAGGAACTGCAAAGTGTTTTGGCTTTGGTCCTGGTTCCCTGTTGTTTAAGCTGCCATTGCCAGACCATGCGCAGAACACAGGCTGCATGGCCTCATTGGGGAGAAGGGAGCAACTTACTTCACTTTATTTCCTCCTTCAGCTTCTCTTCCAGCTTCATTGACTGGAGTCTGTGGGTGGGCGATATGACAGAATTATCATAGAACAATTCTCTGAGACATTTCTATGATCATAATATTGTATTAAGATGTACACCGATCAGCCATAACATTAAAATGACCTGCCTAATATTGTGTAGGTTCTCCAGAGCATCACACTTCTTCCACCAGCTTGCTTTCTTCCCATAGTGCATCCTGGTGCTGTCTCATCCCCAGGTAAGCGACACACGTGCACCCGGCCGTCCACATGATGTAAAGGAAATCGAGATTCATCAGACCAGGCCACCTTCTTCCATTGCTCCGTGGTCCAGCTCTGATGCTCAGGTGCTCATCGCTTTCGGTGGTGGACAGGGGTCAGCATGGGAACTCTGACTGGTCTGCAGTCCCAGACACAGCAAGCTGTGATACTGTGTACTGACACCTTTCTATCTTAGCCAGCTTGAACCTTTTCAGCAATTTGTGCTACAGTAGCTCTTCTGTGGGATCGGACCAGACGGGCTAGCCTTCACTCCCCTCATGCATGAATGAGACTTAGGCACCCATATGCCTGTCTCCGGTTCACCGGTTGTCCTTCCTTGGACCACTTTTGGTAGATACTAACCACGGCGTATCGGGAACACCCTACAACACCTACCGTTTTGGAGATGCTCTGACCCAGTCATCACAATTTGGCCCTTGTCAATGTTCAGATCCTTACACTTCCCATTTTTCCTGCTTCCAACACATCAACTTCAAGAACGGACTGTTCACTTGCTGCCTAATAAATATATCCCGCTACTGTAACAAGATAATCAACGTTATTCACTTCACCCGTCAGTGGTTTTAATGTCAAGGGCTGATTGGTGTATAAGCCAATCTTAATGGAAACCCAGCAAATAGGTTTTCAGAAGAAATTTGATTCTGGCAGCATTATGGTAATTTATTAACCACATCTGTACTCAATACAGCAAGAAGCAGACAGATTTGCCATTTTTTGTGCAATTTGACACATGACATTTACCAGTGAGGTCACTTTTAATTCCACTGCGACTTCTCCTTGGGCACTTTTCTCTCTGGATACACAGTGTTAGGATGAAAGACTAACATGTGGCTGAAGTCCCTGTGGCTGCGAATGTTAGCTGAGAGAAAGTGAAAGTGAGAACGAAATGGATATGAGCATCATAGACACACAGGCCATCTGTCATCTAGTACCTCTTACCTCATACCCAAGCCATGACTTATTCCAGTGTCACATGATGACAAATCCGCTCACAGCCACTCGCTAGCTGAATGTGCCAGGCATGTGCAGGGCCATGCTGCTGTTTTCTCACTGATTTCGTCTTATTGGTAATTGTAGGGGAAATTCTGTTTATGTAAGCACACAAGCAAGAGCTCCACACACTCCTGATGCGTCATGGGATGCGCGCATTTAATTAGAGCTCACACAGGGCGGGAGCTGTTGCGGGCGGTGATATTGTTGTTTGGAGTGCAGCTGTTGCTTGTGTTTACTTCTCTTGGTGCCGAGGCTGGAGATTAGCCAGACAATCTCTCTCTCTCTCACTCTCTCTCTACATTTTCTTACTTCCTTTCTGAAAGTAATAGATAGGCCAAGCACAGATGATTGACATTTCCTCAGCCCTGTTGGAGGAACAGCTGGGTGGAATGGAGGCTGGTTATTGTATACATATTGACCAGAAACAGCCAATTAGAGTGATACTAAAGTAATTTCTAATCTCAAAGCTGTTCATTTGGACATAAATAACAGCACAGGCTTCCAAAAGAGGAAAAGAAAACATGTATATGGACACAGGTGCAAAGGTTTTGGCATCAACACAAACAATTGTATCCTTGAATCCTTTGGAAATTGCAGTCCTCATTGAAGATGCACTCTTTACTGACTCCCTATTGATATTAACCATTCAGCATGCTTCTGAATCGCACCACCTGCTGCACTACACACCAGCTAAGAATTTGGCTGATTTTTTTTCCAAGGCGAATGAAATAGCATGCATGTATGACAGTCTTTTCAGAATCAAACTGGAATGCACCGGTATGTAGACAAAACCGACTCCATCCATCCATCCATCCATCCACCCATCCACCCATCTTCTACCACTTTATCCTTTTCAGGGTCACGGGGAGCCTGGAGCCTATCCCAGGAAGCATCGGGCACAAGGCGGGGTACACCCTGGACAGAGTGCAAGTCCATCGCAGTCCATCGCACAATCACATACACACTCACACACACACATTCATACACTACGGACACTTTAGACATGCCAACCAGCCTACCGTGCATGTCTTTGGACGAGCAACGAGGACAAGTCTTTGGGGAGGAAACCCCCGCAGCACGGGGAGAACATGCAAACTCCACGCACACATAGCCCCAGTGGGACTCGAACCCCGGACCCTGGAGGTGTGAGGTAAACGTGCTAACCACTAAACCACCGTGCGCCCCAAAATGGGCTCAAATAATTGGTTTTCCTTAGGCTGAATTAATGCCCTTAGCTATGCTGTCATATGTTATATTATCCATCCATTTTCTGTACCGCTTATCCTACACAGGGTCGGGGGCACCCTGGAGCCTATCCCAGGGGACTCGGGGCACAGGTTAGGGGATACCCTGGACAGGGTGCCGACCCCTCTCAGGGCACAATCACACACATTCACACACTACAGACTATTTGGAAATGCCAATAAGCTTACATGTGTGCATGTGTTTGGACTAGGGGAGGAAACCGGAATACCCAGAGGAGGCCCCCAAAGTACGGGGAGAACATGCAAACTCCGCAAACTGTTAGATTCCGGCAGTTGGAATCAAACCCCAACCCTGGAGATGTGAGGTGGTTAGCACGTTGCTAGCACTGTAGTTAACAGTGGACACTGTCCCAAAACAGCTTTACAGGAATATATAAATTCAGAATTTTACATGCATGAATTTATCACTAATAAGCAATCCAGAGACGACGGTGGCAAGGTACAACTCCCTGAGATGTTATGAGGAAGGAACCAGACTCAAAAGGGAACCCATCCTCATCTGGGTGATGTCGGATAGTGCGATTATAAATAAATCCTATGAATGTGCTAATACTACATGGGCAAATAGTGCAATTGTGTAACCAGGAAATTCATTACAGATTTTACATGAAGTCTGTTTTGTTGAACTTATCCACTGTTCACTGATGGAGACTTGGGTGCAAAACTGTTTGTGGCAATTGCTGTCCTATAGCTATCATAGCATAACTTCATATGAATTGAGGTCCAAAACCATCTTTATCTGGTTGATCATCTTTATGTTGTTGTTGTTGTTGGTTTCACTAAATATTTGTACGTATCTCAACAAAAAACGATGATGGGATTGAATTTTCTTTAATTTCGTACGAACAGAAGTACGAAAGATGGAAAAGTTAATCCCGTCTCCTAAACCATGTAAAGTTCCATGTATTCGTCATGGTGGTGAAGGCAGTATGTTTTCGGGTTGTCCGTGTACCTGCTGTCCATCTGTGCTTTATGATTCTTACAATATCTCAAGAACGAGTGGTTGAAATTGCATTATCACATACTGTAATATAATACCAGCAGATGAACTTTTTCGATTTTGGAATTGATCCAAACAGGGTCAAGGTCACAACAAGGTCAAATGTCTGAAACAGGTTTTCTTTTTTCCTGTTTGAAATATATTTTAAGGGTATTTCAGACATGCAAATTAACGAGAAGGACTAGACTTGGCAGTGGAAGCATCCCTGTTGATGTCATTGACAGTAAGTTCTACTTGTTTTATCCAAAACAACATATATTTAAGAATAAATTCCACCAGTTGATGACTCAACATTTTGTTCTCTGGTTGTCCAGGGATTTAATCTCACAACCTTCTGATCAGTAATTGAGAGTTTTAACCGCTGAGCTTCCTTCGTATCTTTTCATACGTTGGTTAGTTTATGAGCCTCCATTTCGCCATGTTTCTGGCTGGATGGGATCTGCATTTCTTCTGCTAGATTTTCCACATTGTGCTGTCTTTCTCACTGGGATTCTTTTCTCGTCCCTGGTGGGTGTCTTCCAGGTCACTGGACATACCCACTGGTGGCACAGAATAGATGTAGAGGGATGAGCAGATTTAGAGAGGATGTGGTGGTGCACCTGAGCTCTGAGACTAACTCAAGCGGGGAAAAAAAGATGTAGCTGACATTGCCTCTGGCTTCTCTCTGAACTGTTTATCCAGTTTGGTGAATGTTGTACATGGAGGTTCTTTCACTTGATAGTGCCACATTCTTTTAACAGGGGTAAGGGGCCGTACGGTGAGGCATATTGAGTAATCGTTAAAGAAAATTCATTTTGTTTCGGAAAACTAAAGGTTATGAGTTGTCAGTTGGGAGCTTGAAATATTTATTATATATATACTGGCTGTATATTTGTTGCTTTGGTAATTTATAAGCTTGTCATTACAAAACACTACCCTGTGTAAATATACCGTTACTCAGGGAATGTCATAGTGCAGCTGAGCACAAGGGAAATATTAACCGCCGTATTCTGTGTGTGTACGCTAACAGACACTGATTAATGAGGGAGATAGGTTCTAACCAGGTAGCAGAGACCGTTATGCGCTATTAGACGGGTTGAAACTTACCATCTTCCGATTTCTGAAATCATCTGCAAATATAATATAAATATGACATTTAAATAACCTCTTATCTCATTTTATGGGTATTGGGATCCTGATCATGTCTGAAATGCGTTGTATGTTATAAAAGTCATATACATGGATCATTGCTTTGATTATATTTGTTGCTGTTACTAGCAAATATCAGATTGGTTTTATTTACACAAACCAATCACAAGACAACTATACAGCTATCATAATAAATAGGGTACTAAAGCAGGCCCCTGGAGTGAAACCAGAGAAAGTTCATATAGCCACAGATATAGAACATATAGTTCCCTGAGTTACATTTCATTAAGAGCTGTTAAGCATTTTTAGCTTTGTCATAATTGGCAGGACAAAGTTTTCATACATCTAATAAACTCTGCCATTCTGCTGTCATTTAAAGGCCAATGATGCTCCCTGCCTCGTCATTACTCAGCTGCATTCATCAGACGATTTTTGTCATGAGATTGGACCTAAACAGTTCATGTAATTGCATTTAAAATAGCCCGTACAAGCTGGACACCGTTAGCCGAGTCACGATTACTGTAGGCATGCATGGACAAGCACTAAAACGTTGCTTCAGAATGTTTTTTTTTTTTTATTAAATGAAAACATCTATTATAAATGAAAGTTACAGATCACTGATAAAGACAAATTCAGGATGAAATGAAAAATGTAGTTTTCTTTGCTCGCATGCGATGGAGAAGGAAATAACACCGGTTCGTCTGCTCATGTGTCTGTGTTACAGTTATAGATTAAATTATGGAGTTATGTTTAGTCACAATAATACATGCTACACAATGATATGTAAAGGTACAGTACATGATACAGTAAAACACAGTATAGTAAAATACAGTAAAGATGTGTGATCTAGTAATACACAAAGTATGGTACAATAAAGAAACATGATGTAGTAAAGTATAGTAATGTACAGTAAAAAGAATGCATGATGTAGTAAAGTATAGTAATGTACAGTAAAGATACATGAAGTAGTAAAGCACAGTAAAGTAATGTAAAGTAAAGATGCATGATGTAGTAAAGCACAGTAAAGTAAAGGTACATGATGTAGTAAATTACAATAAAGTAATGTACAGTAAAGATACATAATGTAGTAAACCACAGTAAAGTAACGTACAGTAAAGATACATGATGTAGTAAAGTACAGTAAAGTAAAGTAATGTAAAGATACATGATGTAGTAAAGCACAGTAAAGTAATGTGCAGTTAAGATACATGATGTAGTAAAGCACAGTAAAGTAATGTGCAGTTAAGGTACATGATGTAGTAAAGCACAGTAAAGTAATGTAAAGATACATGATGTAGTAAAGTACAATAAAGTAATGTACAGTAAAGATACATAATGTAGTAAAGCACAGTAAAATAACGTACAGTAAAGATACATGATGTAGTAAAGTACAGTAATGTAAAGATACTTGATGTAGTACAGCACAGTAAAGTAATGTAAAGACACATGATGTAGTAAAGTACAGTAATGTAAAGATACTTTATGTAGTAAAGCACAGTAAAATAATGTAAAGATACATGATGTAGTAAAGTACAGTAATGTAAAGATACTTGATGTAGTAAAGCACAGTAAAGTAATGTAAAGTAAAGATACATGATGTAGTAAAGTATAGTAATGTACAGTAAAAAATGCATGATCTAGTAAAGTACAGTAATGTAAAGATACTTGTAGTACAGCACAGTAAAGTAATGTAAAGATACATGATGTAGTAAAGTATAGTAATGTAAAGATACTTGATGTAGTAAAGCACAGTAAAGTAATGTAAAGATACATGATGTAGTAAAGCACAGTAAAGTAATGTAAAGTAAAGATGCATGATGTAGTAAAGCACAGTAAAGTAATGTAAAGTAAAGATGCATGATGTAGTAAAGCACAGTAAAGTAATGTAAAGTAAAGATGCATGATGTAGTAAAGCACAGTAAAGTATAGTAATCTACAGTAAAGATACGTGATACAGTATAGTAAAATACTGTAAAGATACATGATACAGTACAGTACCATGAAGTATGGTAAGTATACATTATTTAGTAAAGTGCTATAAATTATAGTAAAGATACATAATACTGTGAAATACAATAAGGATACATGATAAAGTAAAGCCCAGTAAAATGTAGTAAGGTGCTGTAGTGTAAAGTAGTGTGACTTGTACTGTAGTGTATTTAATGTACTCTACTGTGCTTTACTACTGTATATATTGTATCTATCATGTAAATGGACTATCATTTATATCACTATACTGTAACTTTGCTATACTTTACTGTAGCATTTATCTTTGCTGTACTTTACTTGTCATGTTCTTGCTACTGGACCTTAACTATAATTCATTGTGCATTGTAAATTACTTTAAATATACAGGATACAGTAAAGTATAATAAAGACACATAATATGGTAAGACCTGTTCATTTTGCTTTAATGATCAATTATATGTACCTGACTGCTAATAAATGCCTTGACTGATATGTTTGCAGCTCAGAAATTAAAACACTTTTTATGCACTGTTAAAATGTTATATATCATCATCATTGTTGTTATGATCATTATGCCCTGCCGTGCTTTACATTTCCATCAAATTTTAATACCAGAGTTCAGCTCCACTTGCAATTAACAATTGATAATGGCAGGGGAGCACAGATCTCCTGCACTGGTCCTCAGATTAATTATCATCTCATTGCTTTACAGTGTAAATACTCAGTCATGGTGTTGAAAGTGATGACTATTTATATGGAAAATAGTTCACCTCTGTATACTGTGTAAATGATTTCATCACCAGCTTCATTGTGTCTATTGCGTAACTATTCCAAGTGACGACTTCTTCTACATCAGATCTGGTGACTTAAAATCGTGCAGTTGTCAGCTTATTTGAATGTTTTCGGCTGACACCGAGAAGGAAAGAATTGCCGGAAATATTGTTTCGCTCGTTCAGGCTTCTTTTTTTAGCCCTGAGTGAGCACTTGGGTAACAGCAGGAGAATCCAGTGCTTTAGGAGAAAGAGGGTGATTGAGGGTGATGAATGAGAGGGCGTCGGAGTCTTCAGTCCTTCAGGAACTTTTCTTTCAGCATGCAGTAGACATGCTTTATAAGTGGAAGAATACTGCACTCACTTTTCCTACAACTCCTTCAGTAGCTCGTGCCGTGCCTGTAATACCTCGCAGCCTCTTAATATTTTCTGTCACATCCATTTGTCTTTACACCTCAGGGAGAGACCTTATTTAAGGGTGCAACGGTAGAATGCAGTGGGATGCTGGGATATCGAAATCTGCAGGTTTCTGATATAAAACTATGATGCTATTTCAACCTGAACCCTTTTGGGCACTGGCACAGATTAAGGCCACTGAAGCAAAAGTGGTTGGGGCTTATTGCATAATAAATGTGTTAATGTATTCGCTATGTAAGAAGGATTTAATTTGCTAGAGAGATTACACTCTACTGTGTGTCCCAATGCGAGTTAAAACCTGCTAATAAGCAGCAATTTATCAAACCCTCTCCAATCGTGTGAAAATCTCCACTGTAGATAACCTTCTGTTAAAAGTAGCCTATTCAAAGAGGGGTTAAGGATGGGAATTTGAATTTTAACCTGATAAACATCCACAATATAAAATTTGTGTCTGTAATATATAAAACTTGATGTGGGCATTAAAATTGGGCATTAAAAGTAGCCTTTAGTTTGGTACATTTTATTTCTAAGAGTGTATGTTGAAAGAATAATGATGAACCTTCTATTCAGAAGATGGTAGAAGAAATGTTAAATTAATCTAGACAATGACAGGAGAACATTACTGTGAGCAATGTGAGACTGATACATTAAACTGAATAATAAAACTGTGATGTTGCCTCATAAGTCCACCAGCAAATGGACTTTTGAAATGAGAAAGAAATCTTGGCAGACCGTCAGTAGCGATGCGCCAGCCAGAGTCATTATCAAGAAGATTCTACAATGATTGCATTTGTTTAATCAATGTCGTAGACTAATAATAATAATAATAATAATAACAATAATAATATACGCACACACACACACACACACATATACATATATATATATATATATATATATATATATATATATATATATATATATATATATATATATATGTGTGTGTGTGTGTGTGTGTGTGTGTGTATGTACTAGCTTGGCTCATATGATGCATGATAGGTTCAGCACAGCTCTAGTTAAAAGTCAAAGAAAATTACTCTGTTCGTAATACATAAATCAGGCTGTGTAATCATTTATCACAAGACACGTCACGTAATGGATTCCAATTAGGTATGTGGATTATGGATTATTTTTCCCAGACATAAACAGTGTCGATTATTAGACAGGTGTGCTGTCTTTGGTTTTGTTGTGGAGCAGCTGATGTTCCTGTAGGAAGGCTGTCCAGCCTGAACATTTAACATCCTCATTTGTAAGCACACATTTTTAAAAAAAAATGTGTACAGTGTTTTTGTATATCCCGATTTGTTAGGAATCTGGGGTCAGATTGCAAGGTCAGCCATGATTCTTCTGAACAAAAGCCCCAGAGCCAAAGAAAAACAAAATGTAATAAAAAACAGAATTGTTTCAGGGGTGTGAATGCCTGAATATGCATTCATTCATTGGTCAAAAATACAGCTGTAGAAAAAGATGTACAAATATTGCCCAAGTGTGAGTAGATATCACAAAAATCAACCAAGTATGGAGAACCTGTTTTATGTATTGGATCAATTTTATATCCAAATATCCAGAACATGTCACATTTCTGGCGCTCTGTCCTTTGGTTCAGTTTGCACCTCATGGCTCATTTTAGCAGCTCACATGTACAGAAAAAAGGCGGTCACACAAGATATACAGCCTGTTTGGTCGATTCGAGCAGTTGACCACCTCGTTTAGTTGCTCTCGGACTGGTTGATTTTTGTGATTTACTGCATTCTCACTTGTCCAGAGGAACTGCACTGGGGAAGAAAACGAAACTCACCAAAGGGTAGATTCAAATTCAGTTTTACTCGAAGAGTAGGAATAAAACTGCATCAGTTTCTGAATTATACCGAGAAACTTGATGCATATTTGGTGTCCTGATGAGAATAATAATAATAAAGAAACACCAGATTCATACGCATAGACAGGATAGTATTAATCTGACCGTTCCCTTTCAACAGCCTGGCTCCTGTTATAATTGCAGATTAATGAGTATCTACTAATCCTCTAAGGAAGTTTGTGCTTTAGAGAGTTGAGAGATGAGTCTTGTACTCTATGCGTCCCGGTACCTTGTATATACTGTAGCCTACCCGCATTGTAAGATTTAACCCAAGGCATGATGGCATAAATGATGGCTTCCTGAAAATCTTTTAATATTGAAACGGATAGTTAATAATTCATTGTTATTTTACACTACAAATATAATCTAAGTATCCAAATAGCATTGCACTAATAGAGTGTAAATGTACAGACGTGTTTTCAGGAATGTAAATACATTTTGTACTGTAATTGCATCCTCACTGAAAAGTGGTGCAAGTGATTAACAAACTATTTCACATTTTCCAATATCATACGACAAATCAGAAATTGGATAATGAGTCGTTTCTTTATATATATATAAACAGAAAGAAAATCAGAAGCTTGTTTTCCATTTTCATGTTTTTGGAATGAAAATCAAATGTCCAAAATGTACACATACTTTAAAATAATAATAATAATAATTTATGTAAATTTAATGATGGAATTTTGTATGAGCAATATATTATTTTGCAGGTCTGTATTAGTTGTTTTATAACAAATGGAATAAAGGCAGTTCTTGGTGATAAACCCAGACTTTTGGACTGTACATTATCTACATATTGCTTTTTATAGCAGGTAGATTTCCAATATTGACTTTGTGTGAATCAGACTGTTTAGTCAGATAAGCAGGACAGACCTTATACACACATTGGCCCATTTTATCTCTGCAATTGTAATTGATGTCCTAAAAAAGCTCACATGGCTCTATAATAAACTTGATCTCTGTGTACCCTGCTCGCTCCCGCTATCTCCTCGGTTGCTAACGGTTTCCTTTTGCAAATGGTATGTATCTGATTCAGTGTCACTCAGTGCAGCTAGTGACCCATTACACGCCAGTGTCGACGTTCTCCTCACCGCTCCAGCAAAACTTGTGGCTGTTTTGTAGATTTAGAGAACGAATAGATGGATTGTAATGTTTGCATTAGGTGATATCTTTCAAGGCAAGCGCCCGACTGTCTCCGTTCTCATAAACTACGATGAAACAGACTGTTCTTGTCCATGCAAATGATAGTGCTGTCTGGTTCAAAGTGTGACCTATTGCCTTGCTTAAAATTCATCTCATCCACTATTGTTTATCACATGTGTCTTCTCAATCATTGCTGATGTGTTCTGGAGGTGTCAACGACGTGGACTTAATAAATTAGTCCCAGTGGACACAAAATCTAGGGGGCAACTTGGCACGACTGTCATCAATAGTCTGTGTGAATCTATAGTCTGGGCTAGAAAGAAATCAGTCCAAACCATTCTATTTGTGTATAAGTATTTGTACTTACAACCCTTGGTGGTCCTATTTCAACAAAAGTTCAATAAATAGTCTACTTTAAGCCGTTTGTTAACAGCAAATACACTGTATGGCCAGAATATATGTGTGACCATCACATGTGATTCGTGAACATCTCATTCCAAAACAATGGCCATTAATATGGAGTCTTTAATATGGCCATTAATATGGAGTCGCTTTGCTGTTATAATAACCTCCACTGTTCAGGGAAGGCTTTCATTGTGACCTGAATACACTAGATCATATTTGTTAACCTGATCCTAAGCACTTATAAGCTTATAACCCTAAGCGTCCATGTCTCTGCTTTTTGTCTGAAACAGACTGAAGAAGAAGTCCCAATCGGTGGACATCGCCCCTCAAGGCTTCTCCAGTTTCATCCCGAGTCTGTCCATAAACAGGTCCTCATCACCTGTTGCCAAAACGACCACGATCGAGGTGCAAGAAAACAACACGACCAATTCCCAGCGGCGCACTCCGAGATGCAGCGAGCTGAAGAGAGGCTACACCATAGGTAAGCATGCTCTCCATCGTGTGTTTTTGTTTACATGTGTGTCATGGGGTCCCCCGAGATGGTGTGTACGTGTGCGTGCACAGGTGTGTGTGTGTGACTGGTTGTGATGCTTGATTGAGCTGAAATGAAGTGACTCGAATATATTTCCTCTCCTGCCTCCCTCTCTGCTTCAGTGCTTTGATACACAACCAATTTAGCACTTCATAAGCCTTAAGATACAAAATATGCTCTTCGAGTCAACAGTGAATGCAAACTAGTGCAACCGTGTAGCATGTTCTCATTTATATGATGCTAAATTATCCATCCAGCTTTATTTAAGGTGTCCAACATTAGCATTTCTGTAGATTAATATTGAAAGATCCGTTAGATTTAACAGCCTGTATCTGATTACGAACTGAAATGATTAAGCTAATGTCCGTTTTGCTACATCATGTAGCCATCCAACAACTTAATCAAAGCGTAACATCCACTTAGCTAGCAAGGATTTAGGCATCGTAAGGCAAACTGACTGTTTTTACCAGTGCAGTTTGTTAAACTGGCTCCTTACACAACATATTCTTTGCAGGAAGATACACAATATGGCGAAAAGTATGTGGATACCTGAGTCTTGAATATCCCATTCCAAAACCATGGGCTTTAATATTGAATTGTCCCACCCCTTTCTGCTATGATAGCCTCCACTCGTCTAGGAAGGCTTTCCACTAGATTTTGAAACGTGGCTGTGTGGATTTGTGCCAAGAGCACAAGAAGCAGGGCACTGATGGTGGACGAGGAGGCGTGGTGCACAGTCAGCATTCCAGTTAATCCCAATTGGGTTTAGTGGTGTTGAGATCAGGACTCGAGTTCTTCCACTCCAACCTTGGCAAACCATGTCTTCATGACCCTCACTATGTGCACAGGAGCACTGTCATGCTTGAACAGGTTTTGGCTTTTCCAGTGAAGGAAATCTTAATTCTACAACATACAAAGACATTCAATGTAAGTGTGTGCTTCCAACTTTGAGGCAACAGTTTCGGGAAGGCCCACACATGGCTGTGATGGTCAGGGGTCCACATACTTTTGTCAATATAGAGTAGTTATCGCAAGATTACAAAGTAAACGAAAATATTTCCACATCACTTTAGCGAAATAGAATATTAATGCTTTCTTTGAAGATGAGGTGTCTAAGTTGACCAACCTTATTGTAGCCTAAATCTGAATTTTCATCTTTTTTTTTGTTGTTGTTTTTGTTATTGAATTGAGCCACAGAGTGATCCATTGGTTTTCCCACACTGCCCCACATATGCAGTGAAGAAAGCATTCAAATGCTTAGAATACAAACTGTTGAATTATTATTTCTGTATATCATCAAGCAAGTTTGACTGAAAGGCTTTACTCAAAGAAGTAATGTCTAAAACTACTCCCTCGTCCCATTGTCCAGAAGACATAATTCTGGGATTATGATGATCCTAAAACGGCCAAGAATTTTAAAAAAACAACAACAAAAAAAAACATCCTAGATGGTATGGATCGCATTTAATAGTAACTTGACCTCTCAAAGCAGGGCTATCATACTATTCTCCATAACAACTGACATGAAGGTTCGAGTCCATCTGCCAAATAAGTAAATGGAAGTTTTATCCGGTAATACAGGTTGTGTTTCCCAAACAGGAAAAAGATTCCTCACGTATATGAGTGAAGGAAACGGAGTACAAGAAGGTTATGGCAACAGTGTTACAGGGGCTTGGATGCAAATGCCAGTTTCTTGGCAAAGTGGACCAACCCAAAGGGCAGAGACAAAGTCGATGTCAGAAACGTGCAAAAGTTCAGGCAAACGCAGTACTTGGCAAAGCAAGCTTGATAACTTAATCAAGGTCAAAACTAGAATAGAGCGCACACAAAGATAAAGGCTTAGTAATGCCAGTAATCATGCGCTACAAGCGAAACTTCACAATGAGCAGAGGTTTGACGTGTGTATACGTATCGAACTGCTGATCTGAAACAAATGTGTGTGATTAGAAGATTGTGGAGCGAGAACGAGGAAGCAAGTCAAGTGATGAGTCATGTCGCGGAGGATTCTGGGAAATAGAAATCATGTTGATATGACCGTAAGACACCAAAATGAACACAAGCATAAAGAAGTTACCGTGTGAATGGAGTCGTTTGGTAACTGGATATTCACAGCCCCAGATTTTATACAGAGATTTCTTACGCCATTTTTGAACTTGGCCTTGAGTCGTGTAGATTAGTATGTAGAGTAATATCCGATCGATTCCGCTCACGGATGTCTGTAGACTCGTGCGTCTGGCCTGTCTCACCTTTCTGAGTCAGTCGCAGCCCCATGAGCTCGCTGCATGCTGGAGGAGGACTGCTGGGGATTCTTCACTGATGTAGTACTGATGATTAGTGATTCATCGTGCTTTGCCCTGCTACTGACAGGAGAATGGAGAATGACTAAAGAATGTGTGGACACATGCAGAATCCAAAATCCAGCTCGAAGGATTGAACTGTTGTTGACGAGTAGGAGGAATAACAGCGATTGGAGCTCATTTGGATGGGATAGTGTGGGGATTGTTTCAGGATTTTGTCTTAGAAAATAATAATGATAGGAATAATGCTATTATGGTTTAGTTAAGGGGCGGCTGTGGTTCAGGTGGTAGAGCGGGTTGTCCACTAATCGTAGGGTTGTCGGTTCGATTCCCGGCCCACGTGACTCCACATGCCGAAGTGTCCTTGGGCAAGACACTGAACCCCAAGTTGCTCCCGATGGCAAGTTCTCGCCTTGCATGACAGCTCTGCTGCCATTGTTGAATGGGTGAATGAGACACGGTGTAAAGCGCTTTGGAAAAAAGCACTATATAGGTGCAGACCATTTACTATTTAGTTGATGGTCACTCATAGAGCCCATTACATTTCCAATATCTCCTCATATCTTAACTTTGTTGATAGTAATGCATGTTATTTATAAATATTTATATGTAAAACACAGGTTACATGGTGGTGTAGCGGATTGTATAGCCGCCTCACAGCTTTCTGATTTGATCTTAAGTTTGTGTTCTCTCTGTGTCCGCCTGGGTTTCTTCCATGTCCTCCAATTTCCTTCCACCTCCTAAAAACATGCTGGTACATAGCATGGGTGTGCAAAAATTTCCTTCACATTAAAGGTGGTTAAAGATCTGACAGGATTTCCCTTGGTTGCATTATTTTACCATCATCTGTTCCGTACTCTGTTAGGGTTAGGGTTAAGGTTTAGCGTTAAAAAGTCCCCACAGTTTGAGCTCTACTTTATGATTCCTTCATAAAACACATGCTGTGTTTACACACTACCTCTCCTCCTTTACAAATCCCATTCTGTGTTTTTCTGCATGTTTACATCGCCCAAAACGTGAATTTTAAGCGGAACTTTTGTAGTTAGAAGCTTAAAACACAGGAATCGGTGCAGTTGCTTGTCGATGTTGCGTCCCAAATTCTGAATCACGGATAATTAAGACTTGTATGTTAAACAGCACTCAAGTATAAAGATAATTCTGAGACCTGAATACCAATTGCACGTTTTCAGTAACACAGCCCATAGTGTGGGAGATTGGAAAAGATATATTTGAAGCAGAGCCGAGGTGCTTATCTTCCACTTTTCAGCTTTTAATTCACAAGTTAATTGCCTGCTGACCGCATGGGACGTGGCTGGACATCATAAAGGACGTACGTGACGGACCGAACATATGGTTGCAAATATTATTTGCATGGCTTCATTGCTCCCTAGTTAACTACACCCTTGTTCCAGTAACGTTTCGATGCAGTGCTGTTATATTAATTGCGTAATCAAACATAATGATGCACTCATGACTGGATTTATTTATTTATTTATTTATTTATTTATTTATTTATTTTTGGCATTTTGTTCTAAAATTCAGTTCCAAGAAGTGCAGTCTGACTTTGTCGCTCACTTTCCAAGTCTCCTGTTTTCGAAAGATTGCACGCCGGCACTGCCAATCATGCCGTGTTTTGGCCTGGTAGCTCTCTCGGTCTAATCAGAGGAGAGTGCTAATGCAGGCGGCAGCACGCTGTGCCCCCCTCCTGGCTTTGTGACAGCGGCGCCATTAAAGCCGCATAACTGATCCATCAGCTGCATTTTAACAAGCGGCCCTGATGCGTGCCGTCAAATTAGACCGGCGCTCGTGCACTCTGTGAAAAGACGGTGCCAACAGTTTTAATGCACTTGAATGAAAGGCTTCTATTTGTTTTTAATAAATACAGTGTTGGGAAGTGGTTTATGAATAAGTAAGTGACAGGCAGGGATTGCTTTAAGTAGGTAGATTACGCCTGCACTGTACAACACTGTTCTAGTGACCAGTCTGTATTAAATGGACGTTTCTTAGTTATACATGTCCAGTTCCTTGCATTGTATTCATAAAAATACAAAGTTAGACATTTATCTCGAGTAAAATTGCATTTTTAAAATAAACAAAAAGGTAAAGATGCTTAAAAGTATATAGTAAAAGAAACACCGAGGTACAGTAACTTTCTTTCACAGGCTCGCTCAGCAGGAGCTTATGTAACAATGCATCATGTATAAAGTCTGGCAGTGTAGTCTCAGAGTGAAGGTGTGAAGGCGAGAAAAGCTCTAGGTGCCCTGTGATATCTGGAGAACACCAGCCTGCTGTACGTGGAAAAGCCCCTATTGTAAGTGTTTAAGGCTGACACGAAGACAGAAAGCCTCCTGACGCAAAGAAACTGAGAATAAAAACAAACGCAGAGTATTTACTGTATGTGATTATTTGACGAATGACCATAACAGGTATAAAGTAGTTAGAAGCTACTGTTAAGCTAATATTAGTAGCTAATATTAGTATATATTAGATACTAATATTAGAAGCTAATATTAGTAGATATGTTTCAGTCCATCATGACGTTAGGTAAGGTCACAAATACATATTCTACAGGAATATACACTGCCCACTTTATTTATAAGACCAGTACACCTGCTCATTCATTTATTTATCTAATCAACCAATCATGCGGTAGCAGTGCAATGCATAAACCCATGCAGATATAGGTCAAGAGCTTCAATTAATGTTTATATCAAACATCAGAATGGGGGGGGTGTGATCTCAGTGACCACTGAATGTGACATGTTTGTTGGTGCCAGACAGGCTGGTGCGAAAAACCCAACACTCCCGCTCCCACCCACAAGAAAGATTGTACCTGGCCTGGGCATTCGGGGCTGTAGTGCCGAAATTTTTTTCTTTAGCCCCAAATAATTCAGTAGTGAATGATTTCACCTAGTGAGCAGTTTGTCACTACGTAACTGAACGTCAGTGAAAGAAGAGTGAAGTGTTGTAGTTTTGTATCTTCAATGAACGGAGGCGAGACCAATCAGAAAGGGTTTGCAGGAAAATCCGTGGAAATACTCATATTCATGTCTCATTGGTTGACAGCTCTCAATTCGGCAAACGCTAGCTCACACTATCAGTGTGAGGGGGGGAAAATGGATACACACCGACTTTTATTTATTTATTTTTAACCAGTAAAGGGGTTGAAACTGAAACACTAATACTCTCTCATTCTGAGTAGAAAATCAAGGTGTGTGAATGTTCCAAGTTACGTGAACATGATATGAGCAGAGCACAAGGACAGATAATGTACTGTAGCAGCTAAACCCATACAATGATAGCTTAGCTGCGACACCAAACTAGCCTAGAAACTAGAGTTTATCGGTCTGGTAGTCCTGCAAACACTCATAACACCCGAGGACCTCTTGGTGGGACCAAGAGGAATTTCGACTAGGGCACCAGAATGGCCAGAAACAGCCCTGGTCCAGTGAAGGAAAGTTTTACCTGTACATTTTCAGCCCTACTCGCTGATCAGCCAAAGTATGTTTTTGTTTTCTTTAATTATGTGCAACGTGAAACCAAACTGAACCAAATAACAAATGAACCAAAAGTATTCATTTCACTCTGATTCGGGTTTGGCAAACGGACTTTTATAGGACGGAGAATCATAAAGTAGCACTAATGTTTGAGATGCTCAAACACTAATGCTCAAAACAATTCCTCAGGCATTTTCTGGAGCACCACAGGGGACACTTATGGTTCAGGCCTCTACACAGTATGCAGTCTGTGGTCCATCATTTCATGATTTCATCGAGATTGAAAGCCCATATTAATGTTATTGGTATTCTGGATCTGGTTACGGAGGCCTGCAGTTGGTCCGTGGTGCTGAACGGCTGTCTCAGCTTAGAGTTCATCTTTAAATCTCTTGACTATTTTTGGATAGAGAGGAATTTTTTTTTTTTTTTTTAGCTCTTCTCATTAAAAAAACTTTGTGTCAGTGACATAGAAATGTTGGCAGTAACCATTGCAATAACCACCCACGAGTCGCGCACAGAGACGAATCATCGTGGGCGGCGCTAATGTGGTGTGCAGTTATTCATTAAGAAAATACACCTACAGACATTTTCCCAAGGAGACTTGGGAAAACTGCTTGAGATTTTAGATTTGAATATTCTGTTCACACAGTAAGCTCAGCATGTAGATTGATTAGTGCTGAGTCACAGTTAGAAGAGCAACCATGTCTATTTTACAGAAACCAAGCTAAAACATGTTTGTTTTTTTCAGGCATGTATTCCTGTATCCTTTATCCCATTCTTACTGCTTGCACAGATGTGCAAAACCTCTGCACGTCTAATGAGAGGACTGGGCTTGTGCGTCTCACTGCACTGCAGCGTATCAGTTTCAGAAGTCAAAGATTAGGCGATGTAGTCATCTCATCATAAACTCATTATAAACATGCATTACCACTGTACGATCACATAAAGGGCCTTACGTCAATGAGAGTGTCACTTCTACACCCTGTGACAGTTTAACGAAATTTGGATTTTAACAAACATCAGAGCATGCGCTGCTGCGGTAGGTTACAGACTGAAATCTCACCCACGTGCTGTTCACTGAAGATTATCACCATACACTGCGCAATACAGCACAAATATTGTATTTTGTAGTGTTTCTAGCTAGAGCATCCAACCGTACCATGCATTTATTTTGATTAGAATAGCTGCTCTGTAACATGAGATCATGTTATGGCATGCAGTGATCTGGTGTTAAATGTGCTTATGGGGAGCATTAAATTTATTCAAGGCTGTAGAAATGTTAATAATAATAATAATAATAATGTGACCGTTAATTATTGTAAAATATACCATTAATTAAGTTTACATGCATAGAACTACATTATAAATAACGTTTGGAAAAAAGGTCC
This sequence comes from Ictalurus punctatus, assembly GCF_001660625.3. Taxonomy (NCBI): domain Eukaryota; kingdom Metazoa; phylum Chordata; class Actinopteri; order Siluriformes; family Ictaluridae; genus Ictalurus; species Ictalurus punctatus. The sequence continues at coordinate 15,500,758 of NC_030438.2, forward strand.
TGTGACCCTATACACCTCTCAGGTGACTTCACGTGGGGTTGCAGCCCCAAGATTGAGAACCTACGGGTTAACACCGTCTTCCTTCACTATCTCTAATGCTGCATTCAACTAAAACTTGTAAGTTGGACTAGGAGAAAACAAACAAAACAACAACAACAACAAAAAAAACGGCAACTCACCATCAACTCTGAATACCTACTCGGAAAGTTTCGGGAGCTTCCTCAAGCCCGAGTTCAGCAAGTGATGTCAAATCAGCATGGCTGCTCACACCATGAACAGTAACCAATAGAACTACTCTGTATATACTAGTATTTGCTTTAGATCAAAATACAGACATACTATGTTGTTAAATCTAGAACACACTATACAGTTCACTGTTTAGAAGAGCTAAATATACATCACTGATTAAAGTTAGCTTGCAAGGTTTTTGTTCAGAAAAGACGAACATGGAGGCATCCATGCCAACCCCCCCCCCCAACTTTGTAGCTCGAACGCACGGAGGTCGGAAACGACGTAATTCCATGTTCCGATTTTAGCATAATTTACCAGCGAAGACTACAGGGGGAGTAATAGATCGATCGCCGCATTGCACAGGATCTGCTTATAACCTTCATAGTCCAGGAAGGCCAGAACGTCTGCCCCGATGCGTCCTCTCGGCAACATGCATTTACTTTACCCAGGATTGAGTGGTCATGTGTTGGAGGTTCACGCCCCAGTATGAAGTGATTCCTTGGTGGAGGAGATACTCTATAAGAGTGCAGCATTGAGTCATTCACACTAACATTGGCAAAGGAGCATGACGTTGGATGGTGGTTCCTAAATATTGCCTGAGGATAGTCTGGAGTCTTCGTAGCATTAGTTTACAAGGAGATGCAGTAGCAGAGGGACACAAATCCTGTAGATAAACTGTAGATTGAGTTCATTGGCTTACACCCTTTAAGCAATATATATATAAGGAAGTCCATTTCAATATTGCCCTTATCCTGAGTTCCCAACCCCTGGTTTCATTGGGGCAGCAAAGAAATGAACAGTTTTATGTCAGGGAGTTTTACAATGGTGCTGGAATTGGTGCAAAGGTGGCCCACACAGCTCGACCCTGCCATCTCATTCTTTCAGATATTGCTCCAATGTTACTCCAATTCATGGGATTTGAGTGGAGTGTCTGTTACTGATGAGACAGGGAACTGTGAATACCATGGTGAAGCTGGTTAGGTGTGTGTGAAAGGTTTTCTGTGGAGAGAGGGCAGACTGACACGCAGAGACAGCACTATGCTCAGGTTGGCTACTTATTTTAAACCCAGGTGGCATCTCCTCTGGCACTGCCATGCAGACACACAACTAAAGAAACACCAAGAAGCTGTTGGAAAATGGGCAGTGCTGTGAACCTGATGGAGAACCAGTGGATAAACACTGCTGAGTGCTGTCAGATATTATGGCTGGATATTTTTGGATAGGGTGCTGGATAGGGTTACGAAGAAATCTTTATAACAGCATCTATTAAATCATAAATTTGTTCTGCTTGAAACCTGAACCACCTGATCTTAAGCTTTAGGTACATTTCAAGCTTTAAAGACTGAAATGACTCTGAGTAGTCCTGACACTCCTTTAATAAAAACTCACAGTGATAGTCAGAGTTGTCCATCACAACCAGATGTGATTGCTGGACATCCCTTTCCAAAACCATGGGCGTTAATAGGAATAACAGCTATAACGGCCTCAACTCTTCTAGGAAGTCTTTCCATTAGATTTTGGAGTGTGGCTCTGGGGATTTGTGTTCATTCACCCACAAGAGCATCAGTGAGGGTGGGCACTGATGTTGGGCAAGAAGACCTGGCACACAGTCGCCATTCTAATATGGTGCCCTCCACTAATATTGGCACCCTTGGTAAATATGAGCAAGGAAGGCTGTGAAAAATTGTCTTTATTGTTGAACCTTTTGATCTTTTGTTGAAAAATTCACAAAAATACTCTGCTCTCATGGATATCAAACAATTGCAAACAAAACACATGTTTATCCAAATATATATATATGTTTGTTAAATATAGGTGTGCAACAATTATTGACACCCTTTTAGGCAATACATTGTGCTACATCTCTTTGGCAAGATAACAGCTCTGAGTCTTCTGCTATAACGCCTGATGAGGTTGGAGAATACATGGCAAGGGATCTGAGACCGTTCCTCCATACAGAACCTCTCCAGATCCTTCACATTTCGAGGTCCATGCTGGTGGACTCTCCTCTTCAGTTCACCCCACAGGTTTTCTATGAGTTTCAAGTCAGGGGACTGGGATGGCCATGGCAGGACCTTGATGTTGTGATCAGTAAACCATTCTTGTGCTGATTTTGATGTATGTTTTGGATCATTGTCCTGCTGGAAGATCCAACCATGGCCCATTTTAAGCTTTCTGGCAGAGGCAGTCAGGTTTTCATTTAATATCTGTTGATATTTGGTAGTCCATGATGCCATGTATCCTAACAAAATGTCCAGGTCCTCTGGCAAAAAAACAGCCCCAAATCATTAAAGAGCCACCACCATACTCATATTTAACCGTGGGCATGAGGTACTTTTCCATATGGCTACCTCTCTGTGTGCACCAAAACCACCTCTGGTGTTTATTGGCAAAAAGCTCCATTCTAGTTTCATCTGCCCATAGAACCCGATCCCATTTGAAGTTCCAGTAGTGTCTGGAAAACTGAAGACACTCGAGTTTGTTTTTGGATGAGAGTAGAGGCTTTTTTCTTGAAACCCTTCCACGCACCTTGTGGTGATGTAGGTGACTTCGGATTGTAGTTTTGGAGACTTTCTGACCCCAAGATGCAACTAACTCCTGCAGTTCTCCAGCTGTGATTTTTTGGTCACTCGAACCATCCTCTTCACAGTGCGTTGAGACGATATAGACACACGTCCTCTTCCAGTTTGATTCATAACATTTCCAGTTGACTGGAACTTCTTAATTATTGCCCTGATGTTGGAAATTGGCATTTTCAATGCGTTTACTATTTTCTTATAGCCACTTCACATTTTGTGAATCTCTGCAACCTTTTGCCACACATCACAGCTATATTCCTTGGTTTTACCTATTGACTAAGGGAATTTGGCCTATGTGTATTTATTTGGCCTTATTCCTATTTATACCCCTGTGAAACAGGAAGTCATGGTTGAAGAATTTCCTGTTCCTGGTCACCCAGGTGTATAAAAAAAAATATATCAATGGGAATATACATAAAATAGGTTTTTCCTCATATGAATTCATAAGGGTGCCAATAATTGTGGCCCACCAATATTTGACTTTTTTTTAATTATTTTTTATAAACCTATGCTTTGTTTGCAACTGTTTGATATCCATGTGATCAGAGTATTTTTGTGATTTCTTTTTTTTTTTTTTTTTTGAAAGTTCAAAAGGTTAAACAATATAGAATTTTTTTTACAGCCTTCTTTGCTCATATTTAACAAGGGTGCCAATATTAGTGTAGGGCACTGTACATCCCAAAGATGTTCATGGGAGTTGAGATCAGGGCTTTGTGCAGGCCACACAAGTTCTTCCACACCAGCATCAGGTGTCCCATGTCTTCATGGGTCTAGTTTTGTGCACAGGGGCCTTGTCATGCTAGAACAGGTTTGGGATGCTTAGTTCCTGTGGAGGGGGAATTATAATACCATAGCATACACAGACATTCTAGACAATTCTGTGCTTCCAACTTTGTGGCAAGAGTTGGTGAAGAACCACATATGGGTGTCTAGAAACGTTTGGCCATATAGTGTAGTTGGAAATTTCGAATGCATATACACTAGCAGAGATCCCACATCATCATACCTGAAAGTAGTACAGCTAAAGATCCACCCCCAAACTTCTAGTACGTCCTTACACAGAGCCACAAGCATCATAACACAGTTTTACCCTTCGCCTGTCTTTGAGACAGATAGCTCGTGATAGTAAGCCTCAAAGACACGCAGAGTTTTGTAGACAGCTTGTAAACTCACTCTGAATGAGCAGCACACTGACAGATAATAACAAGAGAAAGGCTTTCCTCTTCAACAGTGCCTTGAGTTCTGTGCCTGATCTTGGAGAACAAACACAGACTAGGGGACTGAACAATTGGGTTGCTGATTCACAAACAGCATTGTGAGATCACAGTAGAATAGAAAACAATGTTGGCAAGAGAACTGACTAGCATTAGTGCACTTGCTAAAAGACTTTTTATTTATTTATTTATTTGTTTTGTAAAAAAAGTACTCGTTCACCCGGTACTCAGCAACTGACACCATCACACTGAAGTGTACAGTGTAGGACCTTGATAATGGCACATACTACTGTGGTTTGCCACTACGTAGAACCTCAGTACACCAATGGTGTATTGAGTATTGAGTATTTAGGCATCCTAGTTAGTGTGTAGACTGGTTTGGGAGACAGCCCAAATTTATTCTCATTGAAGGTGTATTAATTGACATGAACGGCACATTTTAGCGTAACTGTGTCATATCACATTTCAAACGAAGAGAAACATCACCAGTGCTGTGCGAGGTTTCCCTAGTGTGGGAATGAATCGATATGCTGGCAGAAAGGCGCCTATGAAACGGCTTACTCTTACACTTGAGGTCCCTGCCATCAATCGCTGCCTCACACATGGTCTAGCCGAGAGGAGCAACACCGGGATTACTGTGGCATTGCCATTTATATTGGAACGTATAGAGTAGATGAGGTGTGGCTGTTTACAGTTATGAAGTTTTTCTTCATTTATATACCGGGCACACCAAAATCTATGTAAGCATGGTTCTGTTAGCAAGTATCTGCTAACCCTGAAGAGGATAAATGTACAGTCACCAAAATAGGATGGGAGTAGTGGTTTAAATATTTTGCTGCATTTGATTAAAGGTGTAAAGGTCACTCATAATTTCCTACCTCTGGTCTCCTCAACCACGAGATCAGCAAGTGACATCAAATCAACATGGCTGCTCACAGCATAAGCAATGAACAAAGTAGTACATCTTACATTTAAGGTCTGTTTCTCTTCTTCTGCCTTTTTTTTTGGGGTGTTTTTTCACCCCAAGGATGTGTGAATGCTTCATGGTCGTCGCTTCTTTGTGAATTTCTGACCTTTAGTTAACTGATTTAGTTATGTAAATTGCCGTTTTTATTCTTTTCACACCACACCACAAGGGGGCACCCCACGATTTCCTGATACATAAACCTTTTCATTTACTAGCATGAAATGTGCTCTTCTTTTTTGCATATCTAATTTTAAAAATCATAGGGCCCCCTGGTGGCCACTTATAATGCTTATAGCACGAAACAGCCCTGGGTTTGTCTGATGTTTGCAAATTGTACGTTGACAGATTTCATGTTGCACGCAAAAGATTCTCTGTTTACGTTGACAGAAAGCCAGGGAACAGCTTCGGACCATCTTTCAAGCAGGAAAATCATGTCGTAATAAGACGCGGACAAACCGTTACTGATGCATGACGAGAGCGGAGGGGGGGGGCTTCCATGGATGTCCTGATAATATAGGCGTGTTCAAAACACCTGTTATTGAGTAATACCTCAATACTAGTGTACCGCGATGTAAAAATACAGAGCTCCTATGCAAAATGCTTGAAGATTGCCAGCTGTGTGTCCTGCTCTGGGCCTGCGTGGCACTGCCAGAGGAGATGCCACTAGGGCTTAAACTAAGCAGGCAACCTGAGCACAATGCTGTCTTTGTGCATTAATCTGCCGTCTCTCCTCAGAAAACCTTTCACACACACCTGTCCTGCTTCACTACTGTATTTACAGCTCCCTGTCTCATCGGTGAGACTCAAGCTAGAACGGCGGTGACACTCACGCGGTACTGTATGTCCACAAAGACACACATACACGTGAACACAGAAATGTCAGACAGGATAATGTTGTGTAAGAGGAGAAACCATCAATTTGCTCTGTGGTTAGCCTGATGTGTGTGTGTGTGTGTGTGTGTGTGTGCGTGTGTGTGTACGGTATTTAAAATGTGTATTCTTTTATGTGGTCTGATCCATTCATTTGTATTCACTATATCCCCTCTGGGACTGTTTACCCCTATCTCCGCAAGCCATTGCAACATTTTGATGATGGTGGTGATCAAGTTTCGACTCTCGTTCAGTTTCCGCATGCAGCTCATATAAATAGAACAGTGAGACGCATTAAATCAATAATGTAAAGAAAGTGGTTCCGTATTTCTTTTTCACAAGGCGCTGAAAGATTCAACCAAGGACTGTTTTTTTCTGTCAGACATAATCCTAAATAAATGAAACCGAGAGATTGCAAGCCCATTAATCCATAATTGTGTTTGTAAATAGGCAACTGGGATTACAGTTGAAGCTTTGGAAGTTCAATCTTCTTGTTATGGCTAGAAATCCTTGTTTATGTCTTGTTCATGTTGCGATCAGACTAAACCATCTTACTGTTGTGGGGTGGACAAATGAGTAGCCTGGGCATCCAGGACGAGTAGATTTCATGTACCAGCTATTCATTTTAATTCAGATTTGCGTCACAAATAGGTACAACAACCAGAAAAAGATTTTTTTTAATTATTTATTTATTTATTTATTTATTTATTTATTTTGCAAAACAGTGGTTCTCATTTGGTATGTACTGTATATTTTTAAACATGATGCACCTCGAAGCTGCAACTAAAGCTGTAACTAAAAACATTTTAGGGGAAAAAAAAAAAAACACCTTACAGTAACCTGGCTATGTAAGTGTGCAGACCCTTTTATAATGGAGCATGTGACTGTGCTCAGAATTAACCGATCACATTCAAACTCATGTTCAAACGTAATTAGCCTACACCTGTTATCAAAATGGTAAATGGTCTGCACTTCTATAGTGATTTCTTTTAACCTTAGTGGGTATACAAAGCGCGTTACACTGTCCTCATTCACCCATCCACACACAGCAATGGTAGCAGAGCTGCCATGCAAGGCACTAGCTTGCCATCAGGATTCAGGATGTCTTGCCCAAGGACACTTCAGCATGTGGGCCAGGCATCAAACCGCCAACCCTACGATTAGTGGACAACCCGCTCTACCACCTGAGCCACAGCTCAAGAAAGTGATTCTGATTAACCCCAAATAAAGAGCTTACAAAGCACGTACATCTCACTGTTGGAAGGTATTGATAAGGAGAGGGATACAAAGGAATTTCCAAAAGAAGATATGACTATTTATCTTGCTTTCATTTTTTACATCACCAAAACCTGCAATTTGAACAGGGGTTTGTAGACTTATTAAATCCACCAGGGGTGTAACGATACACTCCCGGTCAAGATTCAGTTCAATTCGATTCACAATACTGGCTTCCCGATTCGATTCGATTCTCTGAATATTTTGAACAATATTTTATTGAAGAACAATTATGACTGAAAACACTTTTTTTTCTGAGTCATGAACAATGGGCATTTTTGTCTGTATGAATCTAAATAAATCAAAAAGGTTTAATATTGTAAACGATATATTAAATGGAATATTATAAATGTTCTACACCATATCTTAAAAATAATTTAAAAAATAATTTTTATAAACTCTCCCAAAATCTTGATTGAGTAAACAAAGTCTCTGACATGGGGAAAATGGATCATTTGAAATAAAATGAGCTGCGCAGCAGCACCTGAGGCATCATTTTAACTGGAAATAGAGCTCCAAAGCCGGCTAAAATGGCCGGATTCTGTGTTTTTGAATTCTCAGCATTCCTGTTGTTTGAAAGCTACGTTTAATAGTTATACCGTGGTTATACGTCCATATAACCTATAATGCATGTCGGTCGTTGGGATCCGGAGGTATTGGTCACGTCATACGTACAGATAATTCCCGGTAATGGCACAGGCTCTCCACGAAAGAATGTGATCAAGTGACCAGCGTGCGCTTTATATATTTTGACTCTTTGAGTTGCTCGTTGGGATTGGACTTCGATAGATAGATAGATAGATAGATAGATAGATAGATAGATAGATAGATATTTTGTGTGTTTTTGTACTTTTTGTAACTTTGTAATGCAGAGGATGAGGGAATGCGGGGCTTTTCATTTATGCACATTCTATTTGAAAAGCAATAAAATACACTGAGTACCAAAATGATGCCCTGTCTGTTTTTTTTTTTTTTCTTCTAGAAAACAATTTTCGCCCCCTTTCCGATCTTTCCCCCCTGGCTGAGAACCACTGCGATAGGGTCGTCGCTGCACTTATATTCAGCATTTTAACATCTCCCTATGGAGCAGAGGTTCATGGATTAATCCATGGGGGAGAATGCAAACAGTTTACTTTCCTGACTGTGGCTCTGCATCCCAGGCTTAGATTTATTGCTGTCCTCTCCCATGGAGGAGTATATGGCGCTGGATTTATCATCCTGGATGTATAATTAACATAGACGGTTCCCTCTCTTTCACACCACACGAACACCTCCGATCTATATGTTCCGTTATGAATGCCAGTTTCACAGTAATCCCGGTGTTGCTCCTCTCAGCTGCACCATGTGTGAGGCAGCGATTGATTGCAGGGATCTTAAGTGTAAGAGTAAGCATTTTCAGAGGCGCCTTTCTGCCAGCATATCGATTCATTCCCACACGGGAAACCTCGCGCTGCTATTCTCTATAACGGGTGATGTTTCTCTTCATTTGGACCGTGACATTATGGAAATAAAAGAGACCGTGTTTGTATCGAGACTAAATGGGAAAACTTGTGAAGAAGTGCCAGGGTTTCATTTTCACTTGGCTTCATTTTGATAAGAGCTGCTTTTCAAGCCATTCTGGCCATCCGTTCATGCATATTCACAGCGAATGGGATTGCGCCAGCACGCATATTCACAGTGAAGTTTGTGTGAAATTATGATCACACACTGGGGGGACTAAACGAACTGTTCATTTAGTCTGGGTGTTTGCGTTAATTAGATGGAATTTTCAGGACACCGAATCTTGTAGTCAAACTGGAACATTGAATAGAGTTCAGTGAATTTCACGTACCCAAAATATCTAAGCAGTACAACACGACAAGGCATGCTGTAACAGTAAACAATGAACAAAAATGACATATAATAAAATTTTATATATATAAACCTGTGTTGTGTTTGCAGTCGTTTGATATCCATGAAAGCAGAGTATTTTTCCGTTTGTTTGTTTTTAACAAAAGACCAAAAGGTTAAACAATAAAGGCAATTTTTCACAGCCTCATATGGTATTCACCAAGGGTGCCAATATTAATGGAGGGCACCATATTTAATGATGTGCTTCTGAATTGATAAATAAACATTGGCACCATTCAGGAAGCGGAAAGACAGCTCCTCTAATGTACCTCTAATGTAGATTAGTTTGCTAATGCAATTTACTTTCGAACCTTTCGGGACCTTTCGAACATACAGTGTCTTCCACTAATATTGGCACCCTTGGTGATTATGAGTAAAGAAGGCTGCGAAAGCCGTGTTAGAAATTTCTTGAAGGTGTTTCAGCTGGTAGAGGAAACATTGTCATGCTTGTGTAACATGACCACATCATCTCTCATCTCTAGTTCCAGTCTGCCTCCTATTTACGCCGCCATTTCCTTATATTATTACACACTGGCTTGCTGTGTACACTTTGATTTTACAACCTGATTCAGGAAAAATAACCTACACGACTAAATTTAATTGCGATAGTGATGCAAACAAAGAGTGGAACATTATTTTGTCATCCAGCTGCTTAATATCTAAAGTACAGATGTTATTTTCCACTGAGAAGCAGCATGCTAGAAGGATGTAAACGCATGACGTGAGTGAAATTGAATCCGGTTTGAGTCAATTGATTGTTTGTGATATAAATAGAAGACTTTTGAATAAACACAGCAGTGTGTAAACTGTAAATCTGCATGTTTTTTTTTTTTTAGACACACTTGTGTCTGTTTGTGTCTCAACTCAATCAGCCAAGCTGATCTGAAAGTATGCTGCTTTGCGTCACGCCCCAGCGGCGCTCTTAATCCAGCCCCCATTTTCATGATTAAACGGTGGCAAATGTCACTCGCGCACCTCATCCACCTGCCGCCGTGAATCCTGAAGCTGTTGTCAATTTTCCTTTATCTCAATAATCAGGAGCCGAATGAAAGGAGACAGCCGTTCAGCCATTAGGATTCACGCACCGCAGCTTAACATAATGACCAAATGTATGACCGTGTCTGGCAGAAAGGAGAAAGCAATTAATCCTCAACACACTTCGGGAGATGAGAGATGACAAAGCATGGGATGTTTTTATTTCTTCTAACACCTGTGCGCACCTCCTTCCACACCCCCTCCGTTTGAGTCCTTGTGCAAAGCTGAGGTATTTCATTCACATATTATATTGCTAGGTCATTTGAAATGTCTAGTGGTAGTAAGTCAGGGTGACCGAACTTGTCATAAAAATCTCAAACACGAACGAGCAGAGGCGGTTTTTATTCTTCCACTCCGTCAGTAAGCTCAGACGTGGCCAGTGCAGTGATGGACTCACTGTCCTGTGCTGTATTTGGAGGTCAAGGTGGTCGGTGCAGCCCCGCAGGCAGCGGCAGGCTGACAGCTCTAATGGCCTCCGAGTTGCTCCAAGCCTGGAGCTGCCATTACTGAATAGATAGCGATGAATGAAACCGGCCGAGAGACGACCTCCCAGGAAGCAGCGAGGCGGAGTTTCCTGTTTTAAGAGGGTCGGAGTCTGGTGAATTTTCTGCTGCTACTGTCGAGGAAGGAATTCAGGACGATGACATAAGCACAGTTATGAATAGCACTGCTTATTTTCTGTCCCATTTTACATGATTACTAGAAGTACAACAGTTACAATAAAATGTGCACAATTTCTGTGGCTCACTTTTTTCAATTCGTAGATATAATTTCAGGTAAATGGTGGCTCAGTGGTTAAAGGCTCTGGGTTACTGATCAGAAGGTCAGAGTTCAAGCCCCAGCATTGCCAAGGTACCACTGTTGGGCCATTAGGCAAGGCCCTTAACCCTCAATTGCTCAGTTGTATAAATGAGATAAATGGTCAGGATAAGGGTGTCTGTCAAATGCTATAAAATATAATTTATAAATAAGTCATTGTGGCCTGAGAGCTAATGAGTGAACTGGTCTTCAGAAATGTGAAGCGAAGCTGATTGAAGTCTGTCACATGACCACAAATTTTAATTCACACACCTGACATCACAAGTATCATAAAGCATGTCAAGCATTTCTGTATTTCTATTCCTCTAAGTCTTTGATCCTGTTATCCTCAGACATTTGTATACTATTCCCCACTGTCTTTGGAACATTTTTACTCTAAAAAAAATAAAAATAAAAAATCATTCCCATACATTCTTTTATCTTCTGTAGGGTGTCTTCTGCCTGTTTTCTCACAGCCCGCTTTCCCTGACAGTTTCCACCTACTAGTTATTAATATCCATAAAGCAGACGCATAATGTTCATTAATATTCATCAACTTGCTAATAGCCTTCTCAGCAAGGGCAGAAACATTTTTGCAGGTCAATACAAGCAGATGTCTTCTTTGAAATGAGGCTTGTGTAAGCTGATGGTGTTTCAGAACTTTGAAGTTTTCTGACATGAATCCACAAGCTAAAATAAGTTGCTTGCTAGGTTCCCTAGTGCACTGTTGTTTTGTTTTGTTTTTGTTTGTTAGTTTTTTGTTTGTTTTTTTTTTTGGGGGGGGGGGGGTTCAGCTAAAATGCATAAAGGTCCAATTAAATAAAAATCCTTCCTTTTAAGGTTGAACTATTTTTAACTATATTTATAGTTTATGGCTGGATGCAGGGCAATTCAAAGCCATTCTGTTTTGTAGAAGTGCTTCACGGTACCATTTTTGTATTTAGCTGCCTTCAGCTAAATACCTTACATAAATGCACGTGATTGGCTGCAACAAGCCGCAACAGAAGATCTGCTACAAAAGCCGAGCTGGGTCATGTTTAGAAAACCAGAGTCGCTGCACTCCAGATATTTATTTGTGTGTTTTATTTTTATATATATATATATATATATATATATATATATATATATATATATATATATATATATATATATATAAAATATAATAAAATTTATCGACTCTACTACAGTATTTTTTTCAGGTATGCTGTTCGGTCCTCTGAAATATTCTGCTGGGTCAGCATCCGAACCACGGTCCTCCAGTTGAGTGTGTTCATTTCAACCAATCAGAGTGAGTTATTCAAATGAATCTCTTTTCGAACGGCACGTACAAATAGTTGTAGCGCGGCTTAATAGATTTCAGCTGCAACTTATAAATACAGTAGAAAACTGCAAACAGATTACATCTGAGCAAGTGAAAATTCCTTGGATAGAGTGCGATTTATCCAGTTTGTCCAATTATACGATTACAATAAACCAAATACATATGATTTATTAAGCTTATTTCTAGCTAATTTTTTTTTTCATTTAATTTCAAGCTAGAAATAGTCTTGTTCTATTGGCAGATCATTTTGCTTAATTTTTTAATAATTTTTTTTCATGTATTAATAGAAAGAAGCAAATTGTCTGCCACAAGAATAAGAACATTTAAAGCTTGGAATGAGTAAAAATGTGTAGAAATAGGTTTAATAATCTTATATTTGGTTTTTTTGTCATCTTTTAATACTAGAAACATTTGACTAAATTCAATATACTGTGGTGTATTATTATTTTTTTCTAATAATTAAGATTGCGATTAAGATTATACGGTGTCTTAGGTGTTTTAAATAGATATGATTTCCTTACATGTGCCCTTGGATCTTCAGGACGTAGGACACGTAGCTGGAGCTCGGTAACCTTGAGCAAACTTGTAGAATTTTGATACGTTGCGCCGTATGATCTGTGCCATGATCGGTTCTCGCCTCTAAACCCCAACGTAGCGGCCGAGGCTAATCTCCCAGCATGTGCTCTGAAAGCAGGCATGGCTACGGCATAAACAAACCGAGCCCTGCGAAAAGAGAGATGGAAGAAGGAATTCTGATGCAGAAGTGAACTCAATTTGGCATGACGGAGAGGGCTTATCTGCTAAAAATAGCTCTGTGTCTCTGACATGATTATCTTTCATTGTGCAAGGAAGATGTTTTCTCTCCCTGCTCTGTCTCTCTATTCATCATGAATCTTTTTGTTTGTCTTTATCGCTATCTGTATTTGTCATCCATCTGAATATCCAGTGCGTTGATGAAATCCTACATCCTGTCCAAGCCATACGCTCTAGCAGAAACAGAATGGTCATGCATAGTGCTGTTTAATGACAGCACGTGCTTGGATGGTGATAAGGTGGATAAGATAAGACAAGACATTGTGTGGTGAAATCTGTCAAGACTGATTTTACCGATAAAGATAGAATTTTCAAACTGCTAAAGCTTCCATGCCTCGTACTACATGAACGCAAGCTCATGCAGTTGACCATCCATGACAGCCCTTGCTCAGCCTCATTCTAGCAGGGGGTTGTGGGTAATTGCAACCCGTGATCAGCTAGATTAACATCCACCAGGGTCCGTTGGACACAAAAAAAACAAATGGCATGTTGGTAAAAGCACCTGTGGCTGGAGAACTTGATGGAGACCTACCCTATACAGCAGGATTTTCAACTAAAATTTGCAAAGGTATTTTTTTTCTTTTTTTCAGTCCGCTGAAAAACTTTGTGCCCACCATTTCGTCCAACAAGTTTGCAAGTAAGATGGCTTCCAACCTGTAACACATTTAATTCAAACAACTCTGTCCAGGTTGACTTGATGCTTTCACACCGCTCTTCCAGCGATCGTTTCAGAAGCCTTCCTTGCTTTCTCTTCGTGAATATTCATGCATCACGATGGTGCTTTGGACAACATAATCATGCGTTAGACACCGCTGTCAACACTCAGGGAGTGAAAGCGGTACTTTCCCAATGAGGCAGCCTGATCTGGGCTATTATATGACTGCTCGGTTTACACCTGAAACACCGACAGCATGAGTTACACTCAGTAACACCGAGGCTGTTCCTTTTTTTCTCCTAGTGCTTTCAAAAATCAATAATTCTACGCTCAGTTACAATTTCTTGACTGCTCATATAGGGCTCTATTCAGATTTGGCTATTTTAGTCCAAATATTTACTCAGGGAAAGTTACTTGTATTCACTCTCCGGTTACATGCCTGATTTTTGGGTGCACCATTCAGATTATGCAAATCACCTGCTCACCGTAGTTGACACCTCAGCAGTTGGCAGATTCTTCTTGAGTAGAAGTGTATGAGACGGGGTGTTTTAAGAGTGTCTTTAAAGACAAGCACCTGGCTTTAAGCTCGAAAAAAATTAAAAGCAAGAGACCATTTAAAAAAAAAAAAAAACACTATATATACTATATAGTAATGATGAGAAAATGGCAGAAACATCTAATAGGAGTTTAGTATATTAGCAATCCATTGCTGTATAAATAGACCGGTTGTAGTTATCAGATTAATCACTGCAAGCATGGTTTAATTGAACAATTTGGCTTCCACCCTTATAAAATAGCACTTGAACCAGCACACCGTATTATTTTAATGATAATGGTAATGAGTCTTTATTGGTCACATAAGATGTGCACACTGAAATTCTTTTCCTCGCATGCCCCAGCATGTCACGAGGTTGGGGTCAGAGCACAGGGTCAGGCATGATATGAGGGTCATGCCCCTGGAGCAGAGAGGGTTAAGGGCCTTGCTCAAGGGCCCAACAGTGGCAGCTTGGCAGTGCTGGGGCTTGAACCCCCGCCCTGCCGATCAGTATCCCAGAGCCTTAACCGCTAAACCACAACTACATTTTATATTTTTGTTTATTTTTATTTTTTTTTAGTATTGGACAGTTCTTCTCAAAACGTAATCAAGGTCATGAAATTGTCATTTTTGTGCAGATATGTTTGATCTGTCACATTAATAAAACAATACGTAATCCTGAGACGCACCTCTGCTTTGCTAAAAGTGTGTTACTCGGGTGCATAACCTTTCTGCAATATCTGAACAAGGTTTAAGCCTGAGGTCTGAAAAACATCCATCCATGTATTCCGGTGCCTCCTAAAAGCCACTACCATAAGATTTATAATATTCGTCAACTTAACCAATTCCACAGTATTCCTCTTCTGTAATTAATTTTAAAAAATTGAACAAACAGACTTGTGGGTTTTTTTTCTTTCCCTAGTGTTGCATTAGCCTTGAACCCGATAAGCAGGCTGTATGTGTGAATCCTCTTGTAGTTAGTGCTTATTTATTAGCGCAGAAGTGCATGACTGCCTCTGCTGTTAGTTGCATCTGCATAGGGCCAAGTGAGTTTTGGCCCTGTTTCTGTCTGGTTAATTTGGCCTGCAAACTGCAGAACGCTCAGTCTAACGTGAAGATGTTGGCTGTTTGAGGTCTCTTGGCATGGAACGGTGGTAGTATGGCGTTTTTCATGTTGTTACTTGAAAGATGTGTGCTTGTAGTTTTGTAGTAGTCTTTTCAGGTTGCATAAATAAGACTGGAAGCTTATCCTTAAGTCTTATCCAACAAAACTTGCATACCCTTTAGGGCATAGAATTCAATTACATTTCCATTTAAAGCTTCCATTAAAGACGTGGTAGCTCAGTAGTTGATAACTGTACTTGATTGCCACCACTTTACTTAATGATGGTACTATACAGTATGTTCCGGTGATTAAATTCTCATGGCTATATAGCAGGGCTGGAATTGCACTTTTAATAATCCCTGACATAATATTCCATAGTTTCATATCAAGCTGCCTGTTTATACAATGCAACCCTCAGTGCACTTGCCTAGCTCTTACACAGCTCGTATACAATAATTCATGCAACCACGATGACAATGTCCATCCATTTTACTCAGCCGAACTTCATTGAAAACGGTTTCGATTATTCTGGAAAGTGAATGAGAGAAGATTGATTTGATTATATTGGAGAAACCACTGAATGGTTGTCTGACTAGGAGGAGAATCCCCTGCTTTAATCTCTCTGCTTAATGAGGCTCATTTCATTTTGCATCTGCAAAACGAGCAAAGAGGATCTTTCACATGGCTGTTCAAATTAAACTCTGGCTTCATTACAGCCAGGTCTGCTGACGCCCGCTAATCAATGACTGTTTTAAAGCCTGAATGAGAGGGAATAAGAGGGGGATGTTTGCACTTCTGTTTTACCTTTACTCATCCATCAAAGAGAATTGTTTCCAAGCTTTATAAGAGCAATCGAGTCTGGCTTGCTGTTATGGGAAAATAATCAACAACGGGGAAAGGTGCAAAGTGGCGTGAAGTGGAGTTCCTGTTCCCACCACAAAGTTGGTTAATTTTCTATAAAAGTGTTGCAATTTGCAGATGATTGCAATTCTTCCCCCTTATTTCTCCCTAATTTGGTGTTGGCCAATTCCAACTCACCAGCCAATTCTCTCCTATCATACGCCGGTTACCACCCGGGGAGGGTGAAGGCTAACACGTGTCTCCCTCCGAGACATGTGAATCCAACCATCTTTTCAAACTGCTGCTCATGTTGTGTTACCGCAAAGTATAACATGCGTGAAGAAAAAGCACTATGCACCCTCTTCCGCATGCAAGAGCTCACAGATGCCTATGATTGGCTAGTGTCACTGTGATTGACAGGGGATAGAGAGAGAGTATGCCGTCCTTCACCCAACAAGATTCCCAGCCTCAGATGACCGTGGCAGTTACAATTGATTATTTATTTTTTTAAATGACGCATCATAATTTTTATCCATTTAATAGTTACCTTTAATGTGGGATGCTCAGATTATACTGTGGCTTAATTACAGCCAGGGCCTGCTAAGCAAGAACTTTTCAATGCATGCCTGTATATCCTTGACTCTGCATGAGTGTTGAACATTTGCCCTTCTCTATTTTTATCTTTTCTCTCTCATCCACGTAATAGAATAGTTCCCTGAGCCCGGTATGTAACATACGACTTGCTGATCGCACTGGCAACTTTTTTTTTTTTTTTTGCAGACACACAGTATGTTATAGCACAATAAGGCCTGTGCACAACCTCTGTGGCCTTTTAAAACCTATTTATTGCTTACAGCTTCTCCCCAGTGGGGCTGGTGTGTGCAGGACTGAATTGCAGGGTCACAATGAAGACAGATCCTAGAGAGCTTCTAAACGACTGGCAATGCTTTTTGCTTCCAAGTCTGAGCTTTTCTCAGTGTTGTCCCAGTGTATGCTTCTGTTGGTGTTTCCACAGTAATAATTGAGCACCAGTTAAAGGTAATTGGTGTCATCTTTGCGTTTCCACCCCCAGTCCAAAGACACGTGCTGTACACCCATTGGCATCTCTAAATTGTCCGTAGTGTGTGAATGGGTGTGCGAGTATGTGCGTGATTGTGCCTGGTGATAGGTTGTCACCCTGTCCAGGGTGTCCCCCACCCTGTGCCCCGAGTCCCCTGGGATAGGCTCCAGGATCCCTGCGACCCTGTGTAGGATAAGCGATACAGAAAATGGATGGATGGATGAAGTACAGTTGTCTCGACTTCTAGTACTAACAACTTTCATAGCCATACCTGCACAATACTACACAATACTACACAATGAACCACAAGTAGACGCCAATTGGAGCTTTTGCATTTGCAGTGTTGCATCTTATTAGTTCCTAATACCTGAAGGATTTGGTAAAAATACTTACAGACTGCAATGATGACTCCAGATGAAATCTGCATGAACTACATCAGTCCCAGGGATGACATTTTTACGTCTGAGTTAGTGTGGCGATTTAAAAGCAAGGCTTATTTTCTTTCTGAGTCTGGCAGCTACAAGTCTGTGCCTCCCTTGTGACCACACTTGGCGTTTGGGACGTCTTCTGAGAGAGCGGATTAGTGTATGAGGTGTAGCTGTAATATTCGAATCCCCCAGCAGAGGGGGAGACGCCTGTGTTTTTGGATTACAGGACGTGTTTAAATTCAGCACGGGAAGCACTTCTGTCTATTACCTATTGGGATGCAATTCTAATTGAATAAATACACACACAAAAAAAATATGCAATCGGCAATTGCTCGCATATTATCAGATAAGAGGTATCAATAGAGGAATGGAATGGATGAGATTACCCAGTCCCTAAACTGTATGTGGGCTGAAATGTTCTTGCACTCCTGAATAGTGTTGGCATGATTTTATACACTTCTCCGAGAGAGAGAGAGAGGGGGGGGGGGGGGTATAATTGTTTTGTTTCTATATTTAGCAATGACGGGATGTTGGGACTGCCACCAGAATGTAAATTTTTTACCTGGAGCCTTTTTATCTCCCTTGACTTGTCATGGGAATCATTTTTAAATCAGCAATTACAGATTTACAGCGCAAATGGAATTTCCCAACCTTATTAATTTTTCCTGTCATAGACAAGACAGCACATGCCTCACTTGTGCCACAGTGACAGTAGAACAGCGTTGCACATTTCTACTGCACTGCCACACCTGCTAATGGTGAAGCGCTTGTCGAGTGGAATAAAGCGTGTTGACAATGTGACGCCAAAGTCTTTCAGGATGGGGGTTACACTATAGATTGTTAAACACAGCTTCGGCAGTAATGTTTATTACAGGATAATTACAATTTGGTTTTTATTTATTGAATTATTCATGAAATCACGCTGTAGGCAGCTTAATTGTTTTTTTGGGGTTTTTTTTTGCCTCTTCTGCACAAGCCTGCTTTCTAGCTTCTTGAATGCTGAGAATGGATTAGTCGTTCCCTCAACAGCCTCTGAGGGGTTTTTTTTTTAGCTCACTTTTGTCAGGTTAACAAGACGAACACACTTTGTCATGTTACAGAGGAGCTTGAAAGTGCAAAGTTCATTGTGCTGAAGTTGGATGGAAAACTTGCTGCTCGTTACGCTGTAAGTGCTGACACTGGAGACTCCTTCCATAAATGTTAAATAAACATCATCATCTTTTTTTTTCCCCCAGACAACTTCACCATATAAACAGTTATGCAATTTTCTTAGTTAAATAACAGATTTAATTAAGCCTTATATTATAGTATGTGAAGCATCCATCCATACAAGTCCCTCTGGATGATCCGTTACTATAGAAACGATTCTATATATGAGAATGAATGCCTTAATGTAAACCTGTGATGTGCCTTAAAGTCAGTACTATTGTCAGAGCTGCTTTAGAATGAATCGGCGCCTTCTGACCAGTCAGATTCGAGAATTCAACAGCGCTGTGGTATCATTAATGTGTAATGTATACATTACTGTGGAGTTTATTAAATAGACTAAATAAATAAATTTAAATACACTTGGCATTAATATTTTCGTTGGTGCAATGAATAAAAAAAAAAAGAATTGAAACTGATTGGTTTGCTTGACATATTTAGCAGGTATGCACTGGAGCAAACCGGCTGAACGCCAAACCACAGTATCGCACTTGTACTTCAGCATAGTATGCTAATAATAAAAATGATGATAATGCACTCTTTTTGACAAACTGTTTAACCGTTCTCTTCTGTTCAACCCATTTTGAAGTCTTACTGAAAGTGATACTAAAAGAGTGCTATGCGGCGGCTGTGGCTCCGGGGGTAGAGCGGGGTAGAGCGGTCCACTAATCAAGTTGCCCCTGATGGCAAGTTCGCGCCTTGCGTGGCAGCTCTGCTACCATTGGTGTGTGAATGAGTGTGTGTATGGATGGGTGAATGAGACACAATGTAAAGCGCTTTGGATAGAAGCACTATATAAGTACAGACCATTTGCAGACCATGATATTAGATTCCTAAATTTCTACTAAACACCTTTTCCAATATGAAAGTTTGTGATTGATTTATATGCTAGATGGGATATAAGAGATTATGTTCAGCTGTTGGGTGCCATAAAGGGTAACATGGAAAGATTAAAGTGAAAATGAGTGATCAATGAATGACCAATCACTGATCACCATGGTTCCCGACAACTAATCACTAATCACCGTTGTTCCTAATGACCAATCACTGATCACCATGGTTCCCGACAACTAATCACTAACCACCGTTGTTCTCAAACGTCAATCACTGATCACCATGGTTCCCAAAAGTCAATCAGTAAGCACCATTATTTGTCCCACCTACACAACCCCGCTTTTGCCTATAAAAGTGAGTTATTCCCTCTAAAACTATTACCTCCATGTCCCAACTGCTTGGTACCACTGATTATTTTAGTCTGCACTCTTGATAGAAATCATACTGTTTTTTTTGTTTTGTTTTGTTTGTTTGTTTTTATGTAAATAGTTGATTTGACTCCACTTTGTAAATGCATAAATAGTTTGTGAGTTAGTTTTGAGTCGCGACCAGACCTCTTCCTGTTATAAATGTTATATATATATATATTTTTATTACGTATCATTTATTCAGATAAAACTCTATTACATTCTATTCTATTCAGTGTGTTCAGAAAAACATTCTATTCCATCCTGTGTGTTCAGAAAATCTTCCTTCACGTTTGGCTATGCAAATGATCGTGTCGCTCGCAATGAATATGTAAATTGGCACATGACGTCATCGGGCGACCTATTATTACTCTTTACGTTGTGCATGTTGCGTTTAACAGCGATGAGCTGAAAGGGCTCTTTTTTACATGAATTACATGACATAGGACAGTCAGTACAGTCTTAAAAATAAACATCTCTGGTTGTCGGAACACTTTTAAGAAGCAGGGCGCGCGCGCGCGCGCGGGGAAAAGTTTCGCAGTTGTTTATGTCCGTTCCAGTTCCTGATTCTGTGTACGTGCGCGTGTGCTGGTATTTCTCTGCGTTAACGCGTGCACGCTGCACGATCACGCCACATTAGCGCGCGTTGATGTGCGTGTAAACGGCGCGAGCATGGACTACATTCTCACTTGGACGGGTTCGGGTGCGCGAGCTGTCAGAGACGTGATTTCCAACCGAATCTGGCCCTCCACAATGCGGGAGGTTCACTTCACAGACTACTCCGAGCTGTCTCATGGTTCCACCAGCGCCCAGCCTCACAGCACAGGTCTGACAACGCTCACAAAACTCACTCCTTTTATTCAATTTAAACATTTTTTTTTATTTATTTAAAAAGTTGTGCTAAGATGTTTTTTTGAACCGGAAGTCGTTGGCTTGTTTACAAACAGAAGGAGCGAGTTAGCATTTCGGTTTACTCAGTGTGGGCTGTGTACTGACAAGCCAACGTGGCCCTGTCACATACACACCCGTGGGGTTTTTTTAAACAGTTAATAGTGTTTTAGTTGAGATTATGGCTAATATTTCTATCTAAAAACGTCCACAGAGGTGTCATGAAGGACTGACATTCACAGGAGAAAACATTCACATCCTTAGACACGCTTACTTAGGCTACAGTTCTTTCAGGAGAACTGTAACTTCACATGGGATGCAGTGTAGTCTATTAAACAGAGCAGTTTATTACATATCAGAGAGAGTCATATTCAAATGCAGCTTCACTTAACACTGCTCCTGTTGCACAAAGTACTTACAGAACAATGCACGAGTGCAAAATATGAGACTGGACACACACACACACACACATGTTCTTTCAAACTGTTGATCCCAATTCTACAAATCAAAATGAACTTTGTTTCCTGGGTAGATTTTAAGGTGTTTACATGAGTTTTAGAATATTCCTTTCATGTTCAGGTTGTACGTGTCGTTATAGAACATTGAGCGATTAACGTCACACGTCATTACGTGACCGCGCCACGCCGTCAGACGTTTCCTCCAGAATTTCACGTATCGACATACAGTTGGTCTTCGTTATGGTACCGTATACAGTTTCGAGTGTTTCATGTTTAATTTTACGCAAGATTCAAATGTGATTAATTATTTGTCATGCTGTACATGCAAATAGACCACTACTAGATGCTACGGGCTGCGTCCGAAACCACATACTTGCACGTATATCGGCTACTATATACCAGGTAAGTATGCGGTTTGGGACGCAGCCGTGCTCTGTTGTTTGCCGTTAAACGGTTGAGCGCTGCCGTGTGTGATCGTGTCCTGTCGCACAATGCGGTGAAAACTCCGACGACGTTAATAGTGTGATTAAGGTGCGTACATGTCTGTAATACACGTCGATAATGCGACTAAAACAGGAATACTCCACACGTCTTAATTCCATTTGTGTTTACTTCGAGTATGGGTTTAGTCGGATTAAGGTCATCAGAAATGGCTGCTTACATGCTAGTTTCTTAATCAGAGTATCGCCTTAATCGGGTTAATATCGGATTATTGTTGTCCATATAAACGTACTGCTTGCTACTATTAGGGCTTGTTTCCAGCCATCCTGGACACGAACTTGTATAGAGGTGTTCCTCCTCTCCTGCCTGTCATTTGATAGCATGTGCTTTTAAAATGCCTACAGAGTTTCCATATTGATCATTAATAGGCGCCATGCCGGTATACTTCCCACTCCAACAAGGCCTACATGTCACAATCAGTCATAGAGAGCTTCCTGGCTTGCCTAAGGATTCTGCTACTGCTATTTTTTTTTCTTTCCAATGAGGTGGTTATTTTATGTCAGTTTGAAAGAAAGCTGAGTCACCGCTAGAGCAGTTGATGGTTTAGGGCAGTGGTGTCATACTAGAGCATAAAGATTTGACCTTTATTTTATTTCTAGCAACCCAAAGGAGCTGAATTGATTTCAGGGCCTCCTCAAGGGCCCTCCTGTAGCATTGGTGAGATTTGAGATCACTACTTTTTGGCCAGTAGGACACAAGCTTAAGCTTGTTAAGCTAATATCTTTTGTTTACAGATTGCTGGGTGTGTTGGAGTAGGCAAATCATTCATGTGACCATGTGTGAAGCCTGAATGGTTTGTGCATTGTGTAGCAATGGGTTTGGAAAGTGTTTTAGTATTGCTAATGCACATTTGGTAATTTGTAGTGTTCATAAAAGAAATGGCGTACTCAAGATGTTATTTAAGTCTGACTGCTGTGTTTCTATTTTCTTGGCCCTAGTTTTGTCCAGAAAATGGTCTGTGACCCTGCTCTAAACTTTGATCTGATGTTCAGTTTTACTTCTCTCTAAAGTTGTTCACACTACTTCCTGTTTCAGAGCCCTTTTATTTGCTATGCACATATTATCAAGTTACAGAATTTTGCATGGAGGCTAGCGGTGTGACGGCTCCCGTGTTATCATCATTCTTTATCAGCCACAAATGGTACTATTGGTTATACTGGAAAGCTTTGCAGAGAATGCACGCCTAGTGACAACCTGCATGCCACGTCAGGTGCTCCTGCAGTGAGATAATGCCAGGTATGTAATTTATATAATTGTACAGTCAAGCTACAGGATTAAAAAAAAAAAAAATCTGTATTGCCGAACTAGTACAAATTTGAATAATTGTGCCAAACACACCAAGGAACTAGCGTGACACAATTTCAACCGACTTTGATGAACAGCTTTAAAAATACATACGCACCGTTACGTATTTAAACCACGGCAGATTCGGAGGCGGTTTGAAAACGAATGAGGTGCACAGCTTTCGCCCTCCATATAAAATGGCACCGAAAGACATTAGAGGTTAGACATTAAAGACAGTTACTCCGACATAAGCAGGAGCGCATTTTCATAAGAGACGCATAACACAGCAGTGACCAGCGAGCCAGACAGGTTTAAGTATGCATGCATGTATTAATTATGTATTAATGCATGTTGCAGGAAGTCCATTACGGCAATGCTCTGTATACGTATATTGTATAATCGTGCATTTGATTTCATCCTTTAAAAGATTTATGGCTCCAGGTCTCAGTTTGCCAACACATCCTCCGCATGACGCAACCGTTCAGTAGCTGCGGACATGGCAAGCGCACATGTATCAAGTTCTTAGCATTAGGAAATTGTGTGGTTAGTGTTGTGTAAAGCTGACGAAACTTTAGAATGTTGCAAGAGGAATCTGGGTTTCTCGATACTCTGGAAGGAATTTTTGGGAAATGTCTTACACATGAAATTCTACTGACTATACCGGAGTATACTATCTTAGAAGCAAGTAAGGACCCAGCCTTAGAAGCCGGTCCGACCAGATATCAGGATCTTAGCACAGTAACCTGTTCAGCCGCATTTATGTGGGAAATTCTTTATGTAGATAATCGGATGTACCGATCCTGCCTGCGTGCTCGGCGCATAAACTAATCGATTGATGATATCTACCTCTTGAAGACAATTTACTGTGGCTGTGAAATAAAGGTTGTGGATTCTTAATACGTGCAGGATGTGGGCCATTTGGGGGGGGGGGGGGTAAATTCTCACATTTAAAATCTGTATCATGTGTTTATTTATTTCTGTAAAGCTGCTTTGAGACAATGACCATCGTAAAAAGCGCTATACAAATACTATTGAATTTTAATTTGCTAATTTGATTTGTCATATTGTTCAAATAATATGCGCGCTCCTGTAAAGAAACGTGGCTATGTCTTAAAGAATAAGTTGACCAAAGCATCTGCTGTGATTTACAGCTCACTTTAAGTAAGTGTACTTCAAAATGTTCAAGCTAAGCAATGTCACGGTGTACAGAATTAAATTCGGTATTAATTCTGCGTTCGACGTGCCTCGAAAGTGGGAAGTCGGACCTCGGAATTGAGTGATGTATATTTACGTCCTCAAAACATCGGTCTGTATAGTCAGTGTTTATAGATTGAACCACCGAACATGTCGATTTCTAAAAGAAATACTTGTAACCCGTTTAAAAGTAAGAAGAGCTACTTTGTTTACTGTTGATGCCTTTGAACAGCCATGTCGATTTGACCGTCACTTGCTGAACTCCGGATTGAGGAGACTGTCCCGAGTTCCCGAGTAGGAATTCCTAGTTGAGGAGGCGTTATCTTTGTTGTTGTTTTTGTTTTCTTTAGTCGACCGCATTTCCACCCCGAACGTGATCAGGATAAAGTGCTTACTGAAGATGATTGAATTCATTTGCTAATGTTAAAGGAGCAGTCTGCAAAGTCACATTGGTGAGCCTTTGCATGACCATCCCTTTTTTGTAGAAATCTTTCCGAGTTCCCTTTTAAGGAAAGCCAATAGGACTGAATAGCTATGTTCTGGCTAGTAGAAGAGCTACTGTCAGGGTGAGAAAACACTAACGGACGCTTTAAATGAAGAAAACTAGCCAAATTCAGTGAACGACTCTAAAGAATGATTTTAAATATAATAATATAGGATATTAGGATATTATATTAGGATATATAGAAATATAGGATTAAGAATGATCTTAAGTGTTACAAACTGCCCCTTTAATGTGCTTAAACTCTCCATTACGCATCTGTAAAAAAGTTAATCTCCGTGAATCTTTTCTGAATCGTGATCAGACGAATTAAAAAGCCTGACTGAGACACCCCACGTTAGTGCTTCATTTTGTTATTAGCAACGTTTAGTGAGTCATTAAGTATTATGTAAATGCTAACTGTGCCTGTTGGCTTTCATTCATTGTTCTCCTCATTAGCCTTTTAAAAGCCAGCTAGAGCAGCAGAAACAGAAGATCCACCTCACATGGCCTGCCACCATGACCGCACATCAGCCTGCCATTGATTACTGCAGGCTGTGGCTGGCGCGCTGTTATTTGCTTCTCACTCATTTACGGTCTAAATGCCAAACTGGCAGGGAGGGACCGGCACGCTGCACGTCAAACGCCCGCCCTTCTGTCCGATTGCTGGTGAGACTTTGACTTTGAGCCAAACTAAAAAAGAAGTGTTTACCAAGTCTGTGCATCTAGCGCCAAATAGCGACGGCTGTGTTTTATTTTCGGCCGGGGTTTTTTTTTTTCTTTCCTTCTTTTTTCTTCCCCTTGACCGGCTCTATATCTCCGCCCCTGCCCGATTAAAGGGAGATATAGATTTTGTACTGAAGCTGTCAGCAGCATCCACATGCTGGGAGATGAATAATGTGCCACGAGGTCAGTGCAGAGGAGGAAGGGTTCACTGACTAGTCACAGCACGGCCTCCTGTGCTTCTCAGTCACGCAGATAAATTTAAAGAGTCTGCTCTTTGCTGTTTTGCATCCAAATCACACTGCTGTTAGAAATCAGGCGAGGGGTATTTTTGTTCCTAGGCACCATACTGAGAAAGAGCTGGAGGGGAAGTACAAGTTCTGTACAAATCTAGGACAAGCTCAGTCTACCTGAATGCTTAAAAAAAAAATGACATGGAAACCATGACACATAAAAACACGTAATAGTCATATTACGCATCTGCAGGGGTGGACAGATCATAAATTCATTAGCTAGTAAAAACTGCAACGTGCTGCTGATGTTTTGGTTGCCTGGAAACATAATTTGCAAGGTCGTAAAGTGGTGGGTAATGTTTTATAATCGTTTATGGTCAGTGAGTTAGCCAGTTCAGTGCATTAATACACACTAAGAGAAAGGAACAAGTTTAAAATTATACGGTACTAAAAAAAGTTTCTGATGCATCATCTGATGTTTGCGTCCACGATAACTCATTGGCCTAAGTTTTGTCTATAAATGTGGTGTTCCGTCCTCACGTTTCAAATATTATTCCAGTCTGGGTAGCATCTTTATTTTCTGTCATTATGTTTCCATCCTGTCATGCATAAATTATTTATACGCATATCCAGATCCTTTTATACTTTATTTTTTTTTTAATTCAAATTGCATGATGTATGAATTGTGATTCCGTCTAAATATTACTTCTTAAAAAGTCCATGAGTTAAAAAAGGCTGAAACAGTATTAGAGGACGACCGATTTTGCTGATTAATTGGCACGGTTAACCGATTGCTGTCAAAAAAAAAAAACAACACAACGGTAGTTTTTCCCGGTTGCATCCTTGGCGCGAGCGGCGGAGAAGCGTCCGCTGTCACGATACGATACGAGAGCGGCCTTTAAAGGCGAAATAATCATTATTACTGGCAATTTTTTTTTGTTGTGTTATTTGAAGTGTTTTTTTATTCCTTTTGGATGTCTTTTTTTTATGTTTTATTTGGAGTGTTTGGTTAAGTTTGGATGTACATCGTTTATTTACTTTATTTATTAGTAGTTTTAAAAACTTTTGGTCGATTAATCGGTTTTCGGCAGGTATCACCCAGTTTAGTTATCAGTATCGGTAAAATCCACTATCGGTCAACCCATAAACAGTATGCCTAAAATTATTGTAAAAATTAAATAAACACAAACATTTTGATCTTCCAATGTCCAAAGTTTTTCAGGTCTAAATTATGTCATTTATGAACATACAAAATTGCCACAGTTTTGAATTGTTCTGTGACGCAAGGACGTAAAACAAGACAAAAAACAAAAACAAGACTAGTTTAAAAAAATTAATTTAAAAAAATAGTTTAAATGGGTTTAATCAGTGGAATCTGACCCAAAAACTTTTTTTTTTTTTTTTAATTAAAAGTTTTGTTTGTTTGTTTGTTTTTAATGTAGAAAGTCAGTAAAGATTGAGAATGGCAAATAGTCTAGAGAGCTATAGCTGATTGTTAATTTACAGTAATGCTCTGAAGTTATTTGAAGGTGATTCACATTTGGTATTTTTCTAAAACTAAAATTGGCTGTCCATAAGCATAGACACACTGCATGAAAGAGTTCACTGCGAGCTGAGTGCATGTTGTGCTAGCAGGAGAGTTTTGCCAGTGTTTTCAGATTCCTACGTGTTCGTGATACAGAAACCCTCTGTGCTGAATGCACGCTAAAAATACAACCATGTTATCAGGCAGAAGTCATTGTGTTTGGGTGGAATAGCGAAAAACAAGACTGTTTTGGGGGGTTTTTTTGGGTGATTCGATGACGAACTATCTATCAAGGCACAAAACGCCCATTTTAATTTCAGCAGTGCGTTCCTTTTAGCAATACAACAAAGCGTACAAAACAAAACTGACTTCTAATCTGTTTAAAAAGGTCAAACTTTGTTAAGATACTCGAGTAGGCAGGGGATTTGAGGGCACAGTGGGACGGTAAGATATCGTGTTGCAGAGCCTGCGCACTCTTAAGCTTATCTCGGCACTTTTTTCTCTTTGTATTGATTAATTGTGGGGGGTGGGACGGTATTGTAACTCGAGAGGTCGGCGTCACGACAAAAGCCAGGTGATCAACAGGTGACGGAGGTCATCACATGGAGGTGCACGGATTACGACCCAGCAGCCATAGCTTGGGACTTCGTTATGCGGTTTTGCATGACATGTAGTTCAAGCCATGGAGTATACACTGTACACCTTACATTGATTACACTGTAAATCAATTCATCAGCAAATCATGTGGCAGCATCACAATGCGTAAAAGCATGCCTCTGCAGGTCAAGAGCATCACTTTAATGTTTACATCAAACATCAGAATGGGGAAAATTGTGATCTCGGTGCCTTGATTGTTGGTGCCAGACAGGCTTGTTTGAGTTTTGCAGAAACTGCTGATTTCCTGGGATTTTCACTCAAAACAAGCTCTCGAGTTTACACAGAATGGTGTGAAAAACAAAAATAAAAAACCTCCAGTGAAAGGCAGTTCTGCTGGCGGAAACCCCTTGTTGATGAGAGAGCTCTGAGCTCAGAATGGCCCCACTTTCTTGAGCAGGCAGGAAGGTTACGGTAACTCCGATAAGCACTATTTAGAATAGCGGTGAGCAGAAGAACACACAAGGTTCCACTCCTGTCAGCCAAGCGCAGGAATATGAGGGTACAGTGGACACAGAAACTGGACAGTTGAAGATTGGATAAATATCACGTGGTCTATTTCTAATCATTAAATGAAACCCTTAACAGTGTGTGATTTTTTTTTTTTTTTGCATTGTGCTGCTGTGAAGTCATAACAAGCAGAAAATTTGCAAACTTGATGAAGACTGTACAGTAGCTGTCGGTTGATTTTGCTTTGCAAACTAAATGCCGCGTTCGTTTGCGCACCGAATGGATGGAAGGAGCGTGGTGCGATTAGTCACCCCAGAGTGTGTGTTAATGAGAAGCTCAGGCGCGAGGTGACACGCCGAGCCACTGACACGATCACGGTTTGATGAATTGAGCTTAGGCGGGTGTTAATGAGGGAGCGTAGCGAACACCACACACACACACACACACACACACACACACACACACACACACACACCACTCCCCGACGCAGTGTCCAAACTGCTGTCCCAGCACAAAAATATACACACACACACACACACACTAACAACTGCAGCTACCAGCTACTCTGTTTACGTCCTGCAGTGTCCTGAAGCCATTACACCCAGTACAGGCATCTCTTCACACTAATTGCGGCACCTCTCTGAGCAGAAAATTAAATGAAGGTGAATGAATTAAGGCTGTGATTAAATGAGTGGCCAGGACATGAGTGGGTGAGTGCATCGCTGTGCGAGGTGAACTTGCTGACCCTGAGCAAGAAGTTTTAGCTTCACTTGTCCGCGTGCTTCACCAAACGTGGCTTAAAGCACTCATCAGGTTTAGGTAGTTAATCAAGAAAGTCTACTCCTGACCAATCAATGAAGGATGCTGACTGGATGACTGGAAGTTTTACAGTTGCAATCAAAATGATTCAACCCCCATCGTAAATCAGGTTTATTGTCAAAAATTTGTAGACTTTCAACTGTTTGCGATGAACAAATCAAACAAAAGCAGTTGAAATAGTTTAACACGATGAATGCTTCAAGTGGTTTCCACAAATTCAACTGAAAATGCAACTTATAATGATTTCTCCAGTCTCAAAATGATTCAACCCCTTCATGGCAAGCATCTTTAGTACTTAGTAGAGCACCCTTTTGGTGTTATGACCTGCTGCAAACGAGATCTATAGCCAGACACGGCATAGCAGCGTTCCTGAGGAATCTTAGCCCATTCCGCATGAGCAGCAGCCTCCAGTTCAGTAATATTTGCTCCACAGAACAGAATCCCAAAACTTTGTGGCTTATTTATATGATTTTGAGACGACTTTTCTTGTGCTTTTGTGTCAGTGGTGGTGTACGTCTCGGGGTTCTGGCATGGAAACCTGCGTTTAGTACACGCCTTACTGTGCTCACCGAAACCTCAGTGCCTGGTGTCCCAAGTCTTGCTGCAGGTCTTTTGCAGTCACTCGAGGGTTTTTCCACAACCTGCCTTCTCAGAAATCTGCTTGCAGCCGTTGATAGCTTCCTTTTTCTGCCCCGTCCAGGTACTTCATCAACTTTCTGCCCCTAGCCAGTTCAGGTATTTCATGTGTTCCAGCTCAAGCACACCTGGTCCAACTAACGAAGCCCTTGATTAGTTGGATCAGGTGTGCTTGAGACAGCACCTGTTTTGCATATCTGTGCTGTTGTGAGGGATTCTATTCAGGGGGGTGAATCATTTTGAAATCATTATAAGTTGCATTTTCAGTTGAGTTTGTGGAAACCACTCGAAGCATTCGTCGTGTTGAACTATTTCAATTGCTTTTGTTTGATTTGTTCATCACAAACAGCTGAAAGTGAACCTGATTTGCAATGGAGGTTGAATAATTTTGATTGCACCTGTCCGTGAAAATCACAAAGTTTGGTAATAGAATCAGGAAGCATGTGAACATGACCAACGTCTGTATTTACCTTTGGCAAAATACACCAGTGTATTTACTTTCTGCATCTGAAAATCGAGCACGATTTAAATCTATGTATTAATCATGTGACAAACTTTTAATCCTGTGTAGAAATCTAGTCTATAGGCCTGTTCGTGTTAATATTCTCTAAATGGTAGTATGCATGTGTAAGTCTTGGTATCTAGCTTGGTACAAAGCTTCACAGTCTCCAGTTATCGTCTGAATGGAAGTTCTCCTCAGAGTGCACTAGGTGTGAGTATGTGCACGTGCGCCTGATGTGTTAGCAGCTTCTCCGCCCAGTTTGTTCAGGATGTTTATGCAGACGGAGCAGTCAGCAAACACTTGTGGTCATGTGAGGAAACACAGGGGCCTTTGTGTTTGTTGTAAATGTTGTGTAAAACCTGCCTCCCTCGGATAATGCAGGGTTAAAGGTCATGATCCTTACATCGCATCTCTCTTGGAAAAACATTCATCGGAGTTCTTGAAATTATCAGGCGATTAATATAACACTGATTATAAGATAACTCTGGTTATAGTATAGCTTTTCACTCAGATTGTGTTTCTGGAACTCATACTACAGCATGTGTGCAACGTTTACCTGTAACTGTAAAGGAAACTCCAAAATGACCTTTTCCCACAGATTTGGGCCAAGCCGCATCATGTGACATCACAGCGCACCATATGACGTCATCGCATTCAATTCACGTGCGTCGCGCATGAGTACAGCTAAAAGGTCTAATTTACCAACAAATGTCACTGTTAAGATAGTTAAAAACAGTTTCATGCAATTATAATTTCACCAATTCAAGTAGTATTTCACACAAAAAAAAAGCACAAAAAACTCCGCAAATTGCATCACAGATCAAGCTAAATCAAGCTTTATTTTTGAACGCAGCTGTCACAAACAACTCTGCGAAATCCTGTATGGACTGATTAAAGGAATATTATTCTTAATAATAATAATAATAAAATATGTAGTGATTGCTGGTATGATTTTTGAACCGTGACTCCCTAATCCCCAGATTATAAGAAGTTTAATGATTAAAAGCCTTTTCGGCCCGGCTGCACAGTTTACGAATAAAAACATGTGTACGATGAAAACTCTAAACAAACACAATTTTCACTAAACGTTTTTTTTGTATGTTAAAAACTGACTTACTCATTAAAACCGCTTACAAATGCAATGTATATGAAAATAGACTTTTATCTACCTTTATAAATGATCTATTTGGAGGAGGGGATCATAAGTAGGGAGGTAAAAATGCACTCTGGTCATGATTCGATTCATGATACTGGCTTCAGTTGTATTTTCAAAATATCTTAAACAAAATTTGAATGAAGGACAATTATGTCTGAAAATATTTAGTGGTTAGCACGTTCGCCTCACACCTCCAGGGTCGGGGGTTCGATTCCCACCGGGGCCAGTCCAAAGACATGCACGGTAGGCTGATTGGCGTGTCTAAAGTGTCCGTAGTGTATGAATGGGTGTGTGAGTGTGTATGAGAGTGTGCCCTGCAATGGACTGGGACCCTGTCCAGGGTGTACCCCGCCTTGTGCCCAATGCTTCCTGGGATACGCTCCAGGTTCCCCGTGACCCTGAAAAGGAGTAAGATGGGTGAAGATGGGTGGATGGAAGACTCCTCTTTCATTTCTGCATCATAAACAATGTGCTTTTTTTTTCCTGTATAAAACTATATAAATCATAAATTGCTATGAGCAAAGGTTCAATATTGTAAACAGAATGTACTACGCCGTATCTGAAAACTAAATAAATACCTTTGTAAATTCTCCCAAAAATTCTACTGAATCAACAAAGTCTCTGACCTTAGGGAAATGATCGATTGAAACGTAATGAGCTCCACAGCAGTACCTGAGCCATCATTTTAACTGGAAATAGAGCTCCAAAGTCGGCTAAAATGACCTCCCCGACCTCTTGGCCCAGTGCATGATCTATATGTTTGATATAAGTTACGAGTTATGGCTGCGACTGATTTGCGTAGTTTGAGTGTTGAGAATTCGCTCCACACGTTACATCTCTAATGCATATGATTAATCTTTTTATGCATTACAATGAGCACCGTTGTGCCTTATGTGTAGGTGGAACGGGCAAAATATGAAGCAAACACATTACAATGTAGGTCAGGGTTTTCCCTGTTCCAGTCCAGAGAGATTTCTCAGCCTACCTTCTAAACCGGGTAATTATTGAATTGTGGATCCCTGATGTAGATTAACCTACTTTATACCGCAGCACTGTTGAATCCTCGATCAAATCAGGCAACTGAAGGTGCAGGTGTGTCATGTGCAGTGCATGGCACTGATCCAATAGAAAACTACCGGGTCTCATACAACATACACAATATTGTGTCGTTACAGTTTGAAATAGATCTTCTTCGTCTTTCTCTGTTGGTGTGTGTCCATGACCCACCTGCTTATTGTGGTGCATCCACCACCATTCTCAGCTGCAAATAAGTGGGTGAACTAAAAATAACTTCAGCTGGGCAGTTGCAGCTGGCAGTGAACCAAGCTGTCAAAGTAAAATTGCCTGGTTGTCTTCTGTCTCAGACAGGCGTTCGTCTCTTTCACACACTCACTGCAACTGTTGCTTTCCCAAACCCATATCGATAATCTGAAACACGGCAGCCATTTTGTTGATACTAAAACATCACAGGAGTTTGGTCGTTTTTTTTTTTTACACTAACGTTTTAAGATGAGGTCTTTGGAGAAAATGCGTCTTTTGAAGCCTCACATGTAAACTATCATAAGTTATTGATGATGGTCAGTGGAAAAATCATAAATGCATTACCCTGTGCCATGTCTGTCAATGGAATGTCAGCAGAGTTAATGTAAGGAGTGCATATAGATCGATGTCAGTGCAATTCTATGGATATGCTGGGCTGGGCAGTATGGCGATTTAATATCAATTTCATGATGAATGATGTCACAATACACTTTTCTGAGATATCGAGATATATTTTAATTCAATGTTTTATTGATAGTTTTTTTTTCTTTATAGCTACAAACTACAAGATTTTATACGTTAATCTTTAAAACGTTAAAAAATTGTCACCGATTTTTTTTTTTTTTTTTTTTTTTTTTTTTTTTTTGTAAATCTAAAAATGACGTTTCAATATTTGTATAGACATTAGGAATTCACACTAAAATAAGTAGCTCGAGCTGTACAGTCCCCTCCAAAAGTATTGGAACAGCAGGACTATTGTTTTCACTGTGCGTCGAAGACATTGGGGTTTGAGATGAGAAGAGGAACACGAGACGATAGAACGGAATTTCAGCTTTGATTTCCTGATATTGACATCTAGATGTGTTAAACGATTTAAAACGTGGCACCTTTGAGTACCGATCTGTCCGCTTTTTTTCCTTGATCAAATCTGGTCCTTAAAAATGTTTATTTTACAGGTGAGCTTTTACTCTTGAAAATCTATCTAAAGACGAAGCTCAGTCCTGATTCCTGGCCGGGAAGAAGCTGTCCATGAGTGGGCTACTTTGTTTGAGCAAACACAAGGCTTTCAGAAGTGGTGTCATGTGACTGGAGGAGCAGCTTTACACTGTGTTGCTCCTGCTGGCTACAATTACTTCCTTGCCTTTAAGCATGTACTAATAGGTGAAAGCACATGTCGTGGATACTATGGAGCAATATAACCTATATATGTTAGCAGCTAAAGTATTGTTGTCAGCGGTACGGCCGCGAAAGGGAGCAATACGCGGCCTCTAGGCTTGCTCTAGTCAAATTTCGTAGTAAAATTTCAGGTGTTGTGCAAGACACCTTACCTACTAAACACACAGGAACACACGTGCAGGGTCGCATTAGACAGAAGATTTATTACCATTTCCTACTTTTAAAACAAAGATGAATTTCTAATTTTCAGTGCGTTGTCTTGTTCAGTTCTTGACGTTTTACATGCTGGACAAGGTGTGAAATGAGTAGTAAATGAACATCTATTAAAAGTGTGTCAGGGTAGCGGAGCTGCTGAGAGAGAATCAGCTGATGGAGGAATGTTCCGGAGCTGCGGAGTGACTGACTCACTCTCCAGGGATTTGATGGAGCTTGTGTCCCTGTGCCAGAGACACATATTAGACTCTTTGTTTGGCTTGTAAGGCTGCTGTGTATGTCCTATTTTATAGCACAAATATATGAATACAGGTTTACATTTGTATCAGATTCATTCATGTGCTTCCGTTCTATCTGTATGAATGTCGTGAAGCTCAAGAAATATAAATAAGCTTAAACACTCACCGGACACTTGAATGGGAACAGCCTTGTTGAGGAGAGAGGTCAGAGGAGAACAGCGAGACTGGTTTAACCTGACCAAGGAAAGGCTATGATAACTAGGCTATGATATCAAACCTTGAGGCGGAACAGCAGAAGACCATATCGCGTTTCAGAAGTATATCATATCTGGAATTTGCTCAGAATGTGTATTGACTCGTGGATAAATGTGCAGAGTAAGACGCGATCGGAAATGTTCTTCTACAAGTAGAATTTATCTAGAAGCTCAATGTCAGAAATCACTAGACTGCATTTTTCCAGACTAGTTCACCTTTAGTTTTCAGAATTTCATATATATGTGTTAGAACATCAGAGCTATGAACCTATCTCCAGCCCTCGGCTTATTCTCGAATCATTTTTGAAAATATCTTTTCAGTCCTGCGTTTGCTGCACAATGTTCTTAAAAAAATTTTTACACCTTTTTTTAAACCTAAAAATTTTTTTAAAGCTGTATCCGCACATCTTTGCTCACACATCAATGAGCAGAGCAGAGCAGACTTCCTGGTTTCGCTGTCTCAACGCACCAGAACCCCAGAAATAGCAGGGCTGGCGTATGACTCATGGTGCCTCAGCTGAGCCTCTCTTTTGTCACATGAACTCAAGTGAGGAACCTGTTAGACTCAGACTGCTCATACAGGGCTAACTGAACCTCCCGGATGCCTCTTATGAACCGACACACAAATCGTCCTGACACCAGGTCCTCAGTACAAACACAGACCAGCTAACGTCCCCAATTAGGAAGAAGATGCATACTTCGTAAGCAAAACGCACGCACACGCGCGCACACATTCTTGGCCACCGTTACAAGAGGTCACTAAATGCATGAAACAGAAGCAGCAGGAGGTAGAACAAGGTGAAGACGCCTTCTCTTGCTGTCATTGTGCCGTCCTGTGAGAGAGAGAGAGGGAGAGAGGGAAGGAAAGAGGGAGGGGGAGCAGAAAGGGAGGGAAATAGGGAGGAAGGGAGGGAGTAAGAGCGGAGCGTGGAAAGAAAAAGCAGCGAGAGAGGATCGGCTCGCAGCACTAGCTGGCTGGCAGGAACTGCTCGAACGCCACTGACGAATGAGCTGTCTAGCCGTGAGGCTGGGAAAAGCGACAGCTTGTGACAAGCTGTGAGAGGAGGATGAACATAATGCGCACCTTGCCTCGCTTGCTTTCAGATACCGGCCAGAAGAAGACCCCTGACAAGAAGGATGGACGGCGTATGTCCTTCCAGCGACCCAAGGGGACCATCGAGTATTCCGTAAGTGAAAGCCTTATTCCTTTTTGCTGAGTAGTGTGTGTGTGTGTGTGTGTGTGTGTGTGTGTGTGTGTGTGTGTGTGTGTGTGTATATGTCTGGTTCAGCGTCCTGTCCTGATTTGTGCACTTTGGGTCCTGATGTTTCTGTCGGCATTTGTGTATACTTAATATAGCGTGTTTACAGCAAAGTCACCGGCACGTGCGTGCATGCTGCGTTTCTCTTCGGACGGATGTCCCGCGTCGGTTCGATGTGTGCAGGAAGATGGTGCTGGAGGTAAACAACATGGATAGCATATGGGAAGAGGAACAGCTGTGTGATCCTTCAAGTGTGTGTGTGTGTGTGTGTTTTATAGTTTTTCTTTCTGTTTGGATTATTGTGAAAAAGCACTCGTTCCCATGCATATCAGCAGTGTTCGCAAATGACCTTCCATGTGCATTAGCATTTTTGGTTGATTTGGTGTGTGTGTGTGTGTGACGTGAAAGAGCGTGAGACTTGTGTACACAACAAGCGAGAGAGAGAGAAGGGGGAACGAAAGCGAGACAAGAAGGAGGGGTGACGAAGAGAGGGGGGACAGATGAAGAGGGGGGAAAAAAAGGAGCGGGACTGAGCCAGAGAGAGACAAGAAGCGAGAAGAGAGCGATCATTCTGTCTTACTCTGCCTCACATGTTCTTGAAATGACCCCCAAATTTCCAGTTGCAGGCAGACTGCCTTCTTAGCCAAGCCTTGACAGAGTCAGAGACAACCAGCCAGCACTCCTGCCGTTGATGAACAGTGCTGTCCACCGGTGTTGTAACCGAGCCCAGCGGATTGGCACCTGACCCTGTTGATAACTGGCACCAAGCAGAACCCGAGTCGGCCATCTGTGCCACACTGTGGGGTTGGTATGGGTTATAACTGCAGCCTGCCATCCTGGTCCTCCAGAGCCTTTCCTGTGATGCCCAGCAGCCTCGGG
The DNA here is from genome assembly GCF_001660625.3 of Ictalurus punctatus. Taxonomy (NCBI): domain Eukaryota; kingdom Metazoa; phylum Chordata; class Actinopteri; order Siluriformes; family Ictaluridae; genus Ictalurus; species Ictalurus punctatus. The sequence goes on from NC_030438.2 coordinate 15,537,605, forward strand.
CATCACTCCAGTCCTCACGCCCCTCCCTTCTCCCACCCTCTCTTCCCCCACAGCCGTCTTTGTCGCCTAAGAATGACTGACGGGGCCGATTGTTTTCCTCAGCAGAGTGTGGAAAGGGTGCAAGGGAGGGATTTTTCACAGGTTGAGGAGGAAAGGGGCAGCGAGGGACGCAAACATGGGCTCCGTCAGCTTCAACCTTTCATATGCGTTTCTGTTTGCATGCATAGAACAGAGTGTGTTTCTCGCCGCCTTCTCTCCCTGTACCAGTTGCCCTCTACTGCAACTGGCGCTAATTGGGAGTTGGATGGAGGACACGGGTGCGGAAGACGACAAGACACGTCAACGGCGCTATTCGTGTCAATCTGCTCAAGCCCGTTGCAGAGATTTTAAATTGACTTGAGCATTGACATTTGCTACGATTTGAGCAATTCTAGGCCAGGCCTTATCTCTTCATAACCACCGTTGTGGTTAAGTTTTTTTAATTCCCAGCTGGTGAAAAGAGAGGCAGGCTTCGAGTCTTTATCAAGACACAATGCTTGTCAAGAAGAAAATGGGGAAAGAAGAGGAGAAAATGTTGACCACTGCAATCCATCTGCCGAGCCACCGAGAAAGCATCCAGTTCAGCACGGTCCATGTATTGACTCGATCGTTTCAAATGGTGTTTGGACTCTGGAGGAAATGGAGAAAAAACCCATTATAGGCTACAGATTCCCCCCCCCCCCCCCCCCCCCAAATATTTCTTCCTTGTTGATTCCTGTGAAAAAGCATATGCCTATAAATAGACCAGAGTGCCTGATTTTCAGTGCTCAGTATATCCTGATCTCTCAATATTAATAGGCATCTTGACTGCAAATGAAAAATGTAAACAAGCTTTACACAACAACATAGCTGCTATCCACAATGCTATGTATTCTCCACTCATAAGAGTACGAGTTCCTGCATCGTGTAACTTTTTTTTTTTTCTATTATTTGAACCCCTTATAACATTCAGCAATATTGGCCAGTTCATCACAGATTCTCCAGAGCACCACTGATTGCTCGCTGGTATGCTGGCACTTCAGTAGACGCAGGATAGTTACTCAAGCCGAATGTGTCTCAGGAGAAGGATCTCGGGTCTCGACTGCCTTTTCAAGAGCCACTGAGCACTTTTTAGACTAATCATTAACACAGCCGGCCTTCTGCAATAATGGCACATAGAGTGGGTACCTTACACATTACATTGCCAAAGTGCTTGCAGTTTACTTTTTTGTTGTTGTTGTTATTATTATAATAATTATTATTATTATTATTATTCTGCAAGGAAAAAAAAAAGAGCGTTTCTGCGTGACCTTGGGCAGAATGCATCAAGCTGTCTTTCTTATACCAATTTGCCAGTCGGAGTTCCAAAATAAATAAATAGATAGATAAATAAAATAATTCATGGCTGCCCCTGGACTAACTCTAGGGGTGGAGGTGTAGCATAGTTATTGATTGAAAGATGCTTGGCGTCTCGGTTGTCCATTAATTAATTCAACATTCCAAACCTAGTAATAAACAACAGGCCTGAGATGGCATGTGCTCGATTTAGAATGTTCTAATTGAGATTGTATGCGTTTATATACAGTGTATGCATATTTAAACTCATGCAAACATCCATAAATGCTGTTTAAAAGTTTAAACCAATACGAAGGGAAAAACACAGCCTTCTTAACTTGCTAAACAGCCTGCGCTACTCCCAAACACTGCGATTAAAAACAAACAAAAAAAAAAAACCCCACCACCAAAATAAACAGGTGGCATGTCGCTGAGGCCTGAGCTCGTAGCAAGGAAAGGTTCAAATATCACTTCAGAGATATGGAATTGGTACAGGTTTGAAAAGTCAGATGTAAAATATAATGTCGCATTACATCCTAAGCGGCGTTGGAATGACGTCATTTTCGAACTCGCCACGTTCGACAGACGAAGTGGAGATAACGACGCCACACGTTCGTCTTTTGTTAGCAACAAGCTAACTTGGAAGAGTGATGTAGAAAAAATTTTTTCCTGAAAAGGCGAACTGTATAGTCAGTGTTTCAACACTGATTTAATAAAAGAATATGTCTCTATATTGATTCATCTAAAGCTAGTACTCGTATACACAGTATAACTCATTTAAAGTTAAGAAGTTTTGCTTTGTTTATTCCTGACGCTGTGCCCGCACGACCACGTCGATTCGCCGACACGCCGTAAACGAGGAAAGAACTGGGATTTGAGAATATCACAAGTTGACTTTTTTTCCTCAGTTGTCCCTAAAGACCTGATCCCCATCGAGAACGAAGGGTTCACTAAGTTGTGCAAAAATAGTAACAGCACAATCTATAGCAAACAGTTCAAACTATTAAAAGAACCATTGTTTACACTGTTAGCTGTAGATGGTGCTAATATTTAGTTAGTATTTTTGCACATCTACATTTTCCAAAGTCCATGCTTATAAATTTAAAAAAAACTTTGAAAAATAACTCTTTATTTGTAATTGCATTATGTAAGAACTTTTTTTTTTTTTTTTTTAAATCCTAATCAAGAATCTTTCATAAAGTTGAAAGAATTGAGGTTTTTTAAGATCACCCAGTCCTACCATATGATGTGGTGACTCAGAGCTGTGTCTGTTCACGTAGCTAGTTTAAGGCCATCATCTCTCAGCAGTTCCTCTTAACGTGTCGTTGAGTCTTTCCGTTTTGGTCAGGAAAGTGTTGCCCACAAACTTTCCTCTTCTTCTGGAGTCATAACACACACTAGACATTGTTCTGAGAGGAGAGCAGAGACGCCTTGTCCTATGTTTTGTCTCCAGCACCAGCACAGGCTCTCTTGATTTTGTATTTTTGTTTTGTTTTACCTTTTTTTTTTTTTTTTTGCAGGAGAGTCATCCTATTCTCTTTCCCTCTTTATCCCAGTGTTGTCTGAAGGACAGAATGTCACGTCCCGACGTGACCACAGAGCTAAAATTAGGCCTGTAAACGATCAGCGGCAGTTAGGCAGCACATTCCACAAGGCTATAGTAATGACGGTGTCACTATGGCAACTGTCATGCTGAAACCGCGAGCTCGGGTCTGGAGATTGGGAGCCGTCTGAGCGCCCCTCCTCTCATTTTACATTCTGCTTGATTACACCATCCAGTGAAATATTATTTCCAATATGATGACACTCTTCCTCATGCAATGTGGTGATTAGGGATTGCTCCTTCACCTTTCTTTCCCTGTTGCCTCTTTAGTGGCGCTCTGAACGATTGGGTTTGTCTGTGCGTGTACGCATGCAAAGAGCTTCGCTTTCTGTTTTCATACCACTGTATTTTTGGAAACCACTGCTCGTGAACACAGACTTGTAAGGTAGTATATCCCATGTATTCTCAACCCAGGTCGGTCCTTCACAAGCCTCACTATGACAGGAGAGTGGCGGTTTTGTTTTGTTCATTTCCGTAAATCCAGACTTTCCCCACTTTGAAAACTTAAAAACAAACTTCTCATTATCAAGACAAAAGATACAGACTATAGATGTGCGTTTTGATCAGCGCACGATAGCTCAAGTACTTGCTACTTGGTTTTCTCCACTGAATTCCTGGGCACAATAACATGATAACCTGTGATGGTTGCGTTTGGCTGTTAGACATGTGATGCTGGCAGAGCTGAGCGAACATAACAGCTGTGTTACCGTAGTAAAGGATGCTGTTCGAGTCTTGACTACTATTTACTTTCGCTTGTGTTTTAAATATGAAGTAAAGACAGAACTAATAGTCAAGTTACATGACCATTCTGCAATGCATACCTCGCACAGATTCAGAATAAATTGTGTCCTGTATCCAAAGTGGACACTCTGTAGACAGTCTCTGCTTATACATATGTCGATATAGCATCTGATGAAGATGGCACTGTTTGTCCCATACATAACAGTACATTTGAAATTCTTTTTCTTCACATATCCCGGCTTGTTAGGAAGTTCTGGTCAGGTTGCAGGGTCAGACACGAGACGGCGCTACTGGAGCCTACAGGTTTAAGTCCTGCGCTCAAGGGCCCAACAGTTGTGGCTTAGTGGACCTGGCTCTTTCCTTTCTAAGCCAAAGTTATGCGCTTGTGGGGAGGTCGTAACTCGTATTTTGTGACCTCTGATTAGAAAACAAAAAAGGACACACCCCTCAACTCCAAATTCCTTCTCTGGGTCTCCTCAATCAACCCCGAGTTCCCCTCCTCAGTCAACCCAGAGTTCCCCTCCTCAGTCAACCCAGAGTTCCCCTCCTCAGTCAACCCCGAGTTCCCCCCCCTCAGTCAACCCCGAGTTCCCCTCCTCAGTCAACCCCGAGTTCCCCTCCTCAGTCAACCCCGAGTTCCCCTCCTCAGTCAACCCCGAGTTCCCTTCCTCAGTCAACCCCGAGTTCCCTTCCTCAATCAACCCCGAGTTCCCCTCCTCAGTCAACCCCGAGTTCCCCTCAATCAACCCCGAGTTCCCCTCCTCAGTCAACCCAGAGTTCCCCTCCTCAGTCAACCCAGAGTTCCCCTCCTCAGTCAACCCCGAGTCCCCCCCCCTCAGTCAACCCCGAGTCCCCCCCCCTCAGTCAACCCCGAGTTCCCCTCCTCAGTCAACCCCGAGTTCCCCTCCTCAGTCAACCCCGAGTTCCCCTCCTCAGTCAACCCCGAGTTCCCTTCCTCAGTCAACCCCGAGTTCCCCTCCTCAGTCAACCCCGAGTTCCCCTCCTCAGTCAACCCCGAGTTCCCCTCCTCAGTCAACCCCGAGTTCCCCTCCTCAGTCAACCCCGAGTTCCCCTCCTCAGTCAACCCCGAGTTCCCCTCCTCAGTCAACCCCGAGTTCCCCTCCTCAGTCAACCCCGAGTTCCCCTCCTCAGTCAACCCCGAGTTCCCCTCCTCAATCAACCCCGAGTTCCCCTCCTCAATCAACCCCGAGTTCCCCTCCTCAATCAACCCCGAGTTCCCCTCCTCAATTAACCCCGAGTTCCCCTCCTCAATCAACCCCGAGTTCCCCTCCTCAATTAACCCCGAGTTCCCCTCCTCAATCAACCCCGAGTTCCCCTCCTCAATTAACCCCGAGTTCCCCTCCTCAATCAACCCCGAGTTCCCCTCCTCAATCAACCCCGAGTTCTCCTCAGTCAACCCCGAGTTCCCCCCCTCAATCAACCCCGAGTTCCCCTCCTCAATCAACCCCGAGTTCCCCTCCTCAACCCACCCCGAGTTCCCCTCCTCAATCAACCCCGAGTTCCCCTCCTCAACCCCGAGTTCCCCTCCTCAACCCCGAGTTCCCCTCCTCAACCCCGAGTTCCCCTCCTCAATCAACCCCGAGTTCCCCTCCTCAATCAACCCCGAGTTCCCCTCCTCAACTGCGAGTTCCCCTCCTCAACCCCGAGTTCCCCTCCTCAATCAACCCCGAGTTCCCCTCCTCAATCAACCCCGAGTTCCCCTCCTCAACCCTGAGTTCCCCTCCTCAATCAACCCCGAGTTCTCCTCAGTCAACCCCGAGTTCTCTTCCTCAACCATGAGTTCAGCAAGTTACTTCATATCAACACTGCTGCTCAGAACAGTAAACAAAGTAGCACTTCTTACCTTTAAATGAGTTCTCAACATCACCATTACCGTAACAACAAGCAGCACGAGTCCAGTCAGCTTTATTTTTTTTAATAGTGCTGCATGTTTTAAATCAAATCCAGCACAACAAAATATCATCCAAGTGTGAGTACTGAACTGACAGTGAGAAAACGATTTTGTGAGCATGGTAAAGTTGCTCGGCATTTCATATTTACATGATACAAGGATGCTCTGGTGGTTGAAAATGACACAAATTGCACACATTGCCCATTTGGTAAAATGCCTTCACTCATCTTCTAGTGTTATTAACTAACGTTAAAAGCTACTATCTGGAAATAACTGCACAAAAACATGGATTTTTCTTTACCCTTTTTATTGAGGTTAGTTTTGTGACCTCCATGTGCTTCAGGATGACTGTCATTCTTCTGAATAGCAGATTATTAAAATCGTTACCCATAAACGTATGTAAACGTACCAAGTGTTACCACGTCACTGTGTTTTTTGAAGTTTTCTTGGTCTAGGATCCGGTACTCCTGTGCTTCATGCTTTGAAATGAGCATCATCTGCGTCGTCTCTGTACAAGTTCCCACGCCTAATGCCACTGCAGACAACTGGATTAGTCTCTAACCAATCGGAATATTTTAAATAAGCATGACCCATGCATTTGAGATCGATTTCCATTTATTTTGTTGTTGATCCTGCCTTTAATAAATAAAGGAAAAATCAACATTCATTTTCACAGTAACGTATTGACCGTTGCCGTTTCCTGCAAGTACTCGAGTGTACTAACCCGTTCCTGCAAAAGACAAGCGTGTACTAGCATAGCATTCAGCCGTGCATCCTAATGTGTCACCAAATTGACTTAACAATCTTCCAGAGCAGCTATCAACCACACTGTCTATCACTTTTCTTCTTCAAGTAATTCCAGCATCATCAAAAAAAAAATGACGAGCAGTTTTCTTGTACATCATTGAACTGCCAGTGATCCAGTGCTCCTGCTGCTGAGGTCAGTGATTTTTATAATATGATTTTTCTCTGCTCCACTGACGTATTTATTGTGAATGGTAACTGCTGAGCGTCTTCACGACTTAATAGGAATTACGGAATAATGTTTTTTTTTTTTTCCCCACATCGAGCTACGCATTATTGGTTAACTCGGTACACAAGCAGTCAATGAGCCGTGGAGTTACAGCATGCACTTACACCATCTTATTTCTGACATAAGCCTTGACGTTCCCATTCCAGCAAGCGGAATATCATAACTCCATTCTCTAACAAGAAAGAGACATTAGTGGCTGCTGAGGGGATAGCGAGGTGATTTTGGTATTTATTCGCACGGAAAGTGGCTTGAAGCTAAAAATAAAAACAGGCCATGGGAGAGGGGCTCGCAAACGGCACTCATAGGGAATCAATGTTCGGTGCCAGGCTGAGAGGATGAAAGAAAGCCACGAGTGGAGAGGCGTTAGGAATATCGACTACTATCTGGCAAGAGGTGCCAAATTATATCATATATTTATTTACTTATTTATTTATTTATTTTCAAAAACTCTGAGGAATTTTGTCTCGTTAAAGAGAAGAAAAAACACTCCATTAAACTGTTTGAAAGCTTGGATGAAGAAGGCAATGGGAATTTTTAACAGTAATGCTTAGAACCTGTGAAAGTCAATCTACTATAAGGCCAAAACAGGCAAATTTATCTAATTTCCCAAGTAATATTTCAATATAAATATTCCTTTTCAATGAAAGTACTAAATAAAATCAGGATGAAGGAATCATTAATGACTCAAACATGAAATTTGAAGCCATTTTTTCCCCCCCATCAACAACATCAGAGCGTCATGAGCTCAAAAAGAAAACTGAAGTGCATTCCTGAAAATAAAAAATAAATACCGAAGTAATCAAAATGTAAATAAGCACTAAGTAGCATATCAATCCTTTTAATGAGGCAAATTAAAATTAATTCCTCCTTTTTTTTTCCTTTTTTTTTTTTTCCGAAGAGCATTTTTAAGGACAGCTTAACGGCTGAATTAGTGCTGAGTGCTAAATTACAGATTAAATTGTACTTGACCTAATGGATGAACATGATTGGCCAGCATCTGAATCTAGAAAGAAATGAGAGGAGAAGCTGAAAAGTAGCTCATATTCACAAATTTTACCCAAATTTCTTCCAGGTTTCATTCATAGCCATTGATTTATAATCCATCCACAGCAAATCTCTCAAGTTGTGAGAGAAATCCTGTCGTCCAGTGCATGTCTGTAGTGCATTGCCTTTTGTCTGTTGTCGCCTTGTGGGTTTGTTTTTTTAGATCCAACATAGGAAAAGTTTATAACCTATAGAACACTGCGATTTATACACACCACTGTTGTTTAAAATGTATTTAGGCTTGATTTACATGTTACATGCTAGGCTCCTTGGTAGCTTCATTGTCAGATTAACAAAGCAAGCTAAATGTGTTAGGTACAGACATTCACCAAAGGCGCTAGCAGTCTCTGTTACTTCCTTCCAAGCGTTATTTTTATTTATAATGTCTCTACATGTTTCATGAGATGTCACGTGACAGGAACTGAAGAAACTTCAGACCTCACTCTCCATAGGGTTGGTCCAAGGAATTGTTTGGATTTGTCACGCTTTGTCATACCTAATTTGCATAGGTATCCCATATACATGATGGACACCATTGTTCTATGTTCTCATATTGGTTTTTACAACATGCCCATCATTTTACAAGGTTTATGTTGTAGTGCAAGCAGGAAAGGTAATAGAGTTATATCATAACACCAGGTCGAAATATTTCAGCTCAGAACAAACAGTCGCCCTTTATGTTAATGTTTTAGAATAAGATGCAGCATTTTGTTTGTTGTCATTTCCCACAGCGGCATGATTTTAAAGGTCAGATCACCTCTGACTGTGCTGTATTTAACAGAATGGATCGAATTGTCTTTCCTTTAAAAGCCCAGAGGTGTTACCCAAATAGGTGTCTGATTGGTTTCCTCTCAATGCCCTTCAGCAAGTCAGAGGTGATTGTGGTTGTGATGTCAGTGTATTGATATCATCCAGGCTGATAAAGATGCAATGCAGTACGGTAAACAAGGTCAATAAGTATGTCAGAAGCAAACAGTGCAAGAGTGAGTGATGGCATAGCTCTTACTGCCAATATGACTGATGATAAATGGGCTGTGTTGGTTATTGATTAGCTCCGTTGGGAACACACAACACTCTTATCCTTAAAGGGGCATTCCACTGAAATTCTATACTTTTATGTTTTTATCAGTAGTATGACAATATGATGTGATGTACTACATAAATGCAATAAAAATATGGCAGTTTCTTGGCACAAGTCACACCCTGACACTGCCTAATTGTACAAAAACACGGACAGACATTGTGCATGTATATCACCATATGAGAAATCGTCTTTATTGTGTAACCTTTTGATCTTCTGTTAAATTTCTTTTCCAAAAAATACTCTGCTCTCATGGATATCAAACACTTACCAACACAACACAGGTCTATCAACAAAAGAAATTTGGGAATTTGGGAATTTGGTTTATGTGTTGCTTTATATTTATACCCCTGTGAAACAGGAAGACTTTGGTTGAAAAATTTCCTGTTCCTAGCCACTCAGGAATAGTTAAAACAAATATCACTGGGTATATACTTCAAATATATTTTTCTCATATGAATTAATAGGGGTGCCAATAATTGTGGCACACACATATTTAACAATTTTTTTTTTTTTTTTTGATAAACCTGTGTTATGTTTTGCAAGTGTTTGATGTCCATGAGAGCAGAGTAATTTTGTGACTTTTTTTTTTTTTTAAACAAAAGGTTAAACAATAAAGACAATTTTTCACAGCCATCTTTGCTCATATTTACCAAAGGTGCCAATATTAATGGAGGGCACTCCAGTCCCTCAAGGGCAGCAGTGGCTCAGTGGTTAATATGTTCGACTACTGATTTGAAGGTTGTGGGCTCAAATCCCAACACTTCCATGCTGCCGCTGTTGGGCCCTCGAGCGAGGCCCTTAACCTTCAAATGCTCAGCTGTATAAATGAGATAACTGTAAGTCACTCTAGATAAAGCCATCTGCCAAATGCCATAAATATAAATGGGTCCCTACGCAGGATCCATTTTAGTTGTTATTCGATGACATGATGGAAAACAGGTATACTTGTAGCAATTCCAGGATCTCCGTTTGATCCAGAGATCGGTCATAATGTGCATCACCTGCTTTCCCTTCATTTCGTCTAGCGTGATACAACTACTACATTTTAAAAATGAAAAATAAATACATCCAGAACAGGCACATGTCTCCTAAGAAGCAGCAGACCGGTGCATTAATGATATGAACAGGTGTACATGCTGAAGAACAGATGGAGAATTGGAGTATTTAATTGCTGCCTATTTCTGTTTCTTAGAAGAGAGCTGGCAATTCTCATAAACATTTTCCTGAGCTTCAAGCGTCCAGTCTTTAGTCATGAACTTCAGTTACCGCTCACACCTTTAACTGTATTTAAACTGCACTTTAATCCAGTTTAATCCATCACGATGAAAGTTTTGTCGCAGAATGTTACATCGAAGGCTTATTTGAAGCCTAGACGTTTCAATGAAGTTTGAAGGGTGAAGTCAAAGATATAGTGAGCATTCTGTTTGAACCAGAAAATGAATGTTAATAGCTAATATTTGAGGCATTGTGGTAATGTTTGCATCCTGATAATGGCTGGACCTTATCTATCATACACAGAATAAACAGAGTCCTTGTCTGTATAGTCACATTCATGATATAGTTTCTAACAAATTGAGGAGCACTCTTCTCTGCACCTTTTTTTTTTAAAACCAGTGTAGGATCTTATTACCACCACAGGTAGAATGCAGTTAGAGGTGCAATAAGTTCCTGCAAACAACAATCAAGAAACCGACAGAGAAAGCTGTACACGTATGTTTCTTTTATTTGGCTGTACTAATTGGTTGGCTGTAGTAATGTATTTGTTTTTGTTCATGTTTTTATTCAGGCTGAAAATTCACTGGTCTTCTGTTTAGAGGCCCGATCAAGTCATTAGTCATCGGAGTTCAATTGCCAGTCCAGGTCGAGTCATAAATCAATCCGTGTGCGGTTCATGTACCAAGAGGTAGCAATTCTACCTCTAACTCAAGTCCCTATCTCTGGTCATTCCACTTCCTTCTTCAAGCTTAACCATTACTAGTAGTACAGATATTTGTTTTCTTGTTTGTGGCACCTGAAAGTTCAGGAAAAGAATCTGACGGTTCACAAACAGAAAATCTGTTTGACTGGATGAAGTAGCTTATAGGCGTAAGACTGGAAAGCCATATGTACGGTGACCTAAGTGCTTATGATGTGGTTTTGTTTTGTTTTTTTTAATAAAATGGTAATGGCTGGTATAACCGCTCTCATTTTAATTTTATGAGCCATTTCTCTGCTCTGTTGCGTTCACTATGTCAGGTTAGTCCCTCTTGAGATAGAGGTCACTTTGTGAAAGACAACCATTTTGTCAATTTGTCATGGATCATGATTCTTCATTGTAGTCTGGGGTTTTCATGATGGCCAAATGTTGGCTTCGATACAAATAGAGGTGTAGTAATGTGATTCTCCATACCAAAACAATACTGTTGTGCTGGGCAACTGGGACTGGGGTGGTTCATGTTGCATTTGTCCCAGCGTTAAAGTCATAAGTTCTCCCTTAAATTATGCCCAGAACGATTGGAGCGGTTCTATTTATAGCGCAATACTCTATAACGTCAAACTGCGCCGTTATTAAGCTGAGCACGGTGCCATTAATTGAAGTTGTGGGCCGACAGTAGCACCATGTAGAGTGTACATGTACCATTACACGGCATCATTTCATATGATTGTGTAGGTCAGTGTCTAGCTCCGTTCTCAGATTGCAGTATTTTACGACACTACATCAAAATTAAGCTGCGTAAAGATAGACAAATGACTAGTCCTGCCGCATCACGAGCTTCAGTAGTCACTACACAGGAAAAGCTGTTCATTAAACGTCTCAAGATTTTAGCTTACCTGCCGAGTCGAGTCACAATGCTCGGTGGCTGTTTTGCAGTGAATTTTGAACGTTTTCAAACTGGTTTTGTTGCATCTGATTGCTGCCGGTCCAAAATCTCAGATTGTTCTTTATTCCAGTCAGGGCTGCGACGAACGATTATTTTCATAATCGGTTAATTGGCTGAAGCTTACTTGCGCTCCCAAAGTTTATCACCGTGTCTACATTGTGAGTGAGGAGCAACACGGCCTCGTTACAAATAGATCACTTCCGTTAGAATAAACGACAGAATTTACACTTCAAGTGCCAAATACAGCATATAAAGACAGTACTTCTTGAATTAAACTAAACCTTTTAAGAAACTTGCACCAGTTTCCCCAAGCCATTCCACAGTGGCACATTTTGGATGTAAACATAACTTTATGCTCGTGCATCACTGTCGTGCTTCCGTACTACACAAGCTCCGCTTTGTAAAGTTTGCAATCCTTCGAGGATTTGGAGATCGCACACTTTTTCCCGCTGTCACTTGATGATTATGCCTCTGTCTGATGGTGACTGAGGTCGTGTTGGGTATAAAAGTTAACACTGACATCAACAGTAAGCTGAAAATTCATTTTCGTTGACTCTGGGTATTCTGCTAAAGCTAGCGGAGTTGTATTACATGCCATCAACCGGCACCGGTTTATACTTCCAGTTAGTAAAAAACGCTAGTGTTCCATTTGAGATGATATTACCCTTCTAAAATTCATACACTAGACAGTAGAGTACATAGTGTAAGTGTATAGAACGTCATTTGGGACACAACTTCTGTACTCTGGTCTGTACTCTCAGATGCATGCTTTCGGGAACAGAAGTAACGTAATGAGTAAACGTACCCCAATTAAAACGACAATTTTCATAATCGATTATTATGGATTTTATTGATTAGTTGTTGCAGCTCTAATTCCAGTCTAGTCTCATGACTCATTGTTTTGAACCTTCGAATCACACTGGTGCTTTGATTCCGTTCATCTGAGGGAACAAACATGAGCTGAGTTGGGCGAATTATTTTCTGCTTGACGTTCCCATCGTCTTGAACTTTACCAAGACTTCCCTGCTTCATCTTCTTTCTTTTGTTTTTGTTTGTTTATTCACGCTTGGCCTGTTTTTTTTTTTTTGTTTGTTTGTTTGTTTGTTTGTGTTGTGTCTGGTCCAGGTGGAGTCACGGGACACTCTGAACAGCATAGCGCTGAAGTTTGACACCACCCCCAACGAGCTGGTTCAGCTCAACAAGCTGTTCTCCAGAGCCGTCGTCCCCGGACAGGTGTGCTCCTTTCCTCTCATCTCCGCCGTCTCCACCTCTCTTTTCCTCTCTTTACACCTTCTCTATTATGCTTATCCTACTTTCCTACACTCAATACATAACCACTTTTTCTCACTGAGATCTCTGACAAGCCTCAGCCTGTTTTTAGGCAGTTGTACTGTCCAAATTTGTCCACGTTTCAGGTATCTGCTTTTTGCAGCAAGGCCATTACTCGTATTCAGTGAGTGCAAACAGTAAGGCTATGTAAAAAATATTATAAATGTCATCAACAATTTTTTTCTCATTACATTTCTCACTGAAATCCTTGTAGATCTAGGCATCTTCACGAATAGATCTAAATTTGGTTCTCGTTAACGGCTCGAACACTTACACACTAGCTAATCAGTCTGTACAGGATTTCGCAAAGTTTTTTTTGTGATTGTTGCAGCCAAAAATGCTTGATTTTGCGGCATCTGTTTTTCCAAATTTGCGATGCAACTTGTGGGGGGGGGGTTTTCCCTTCTTATTTCCAGAAAACTACTTGAATTGGTGAAATTATTTTGCACGGTGTTTAACAGTGATGTTTGTTGATAAATGTGATCTTAGTTGTACTCATGTTTGACGCACGTGAATCGAAGAGGGCTTTGACTGAATGCGTGTTGTGATGACGTCATATCACGCGTCCCGGGACAAATCTGCGTATTTGGACATTTTTTTAAATCGCAAGCTCCCCCGAATATTGCGGAGTTAGCTTGATTTTGCATTCACCTTGCCCTTTTCTTCTGTTCCATTTATTGCATGCAATTATTGAATGATTGATTGATTGGAGAATTATACCTCTGGTCTAGGGATGCATCGATACCATTTTCTCAGACTGAATGCGAGTAAGTTTTTTGGGTTCTCGATAGTGAAAATGAAATGACTAACGTACTTTGTAATAATCAATCAGAGACATCACGGAACATTTTATTTAGCCCTGGTTACATAGGGACCATGAAAGAGTGTATACATGTGTGTTCGTGCAGTTAAGCTACTAGACTCGTTCTTTAAATTAAATGCGTTAGCTAGTAGAGGTCTACAGATAGTGGATTTGAACTGATAGCGATAACTAAGTAGGGCGGTACCTGCCTATAACCGATTAATCAAGCGATAGTTTTTAAAATTGATACTGAATGAACACTCAACACTCGACAAGTGAAATATCGCTGAACTTTTTTGTATTACAAAAATAAAAAGTACTGACTGTACCATGAAAACGTACTGTACTTTTTAAAATGAAATAAATATTATTATATATATCAACTATTAATGAATATTAACGTAAATAAAAGATGTCCATCCAAACTTAACCAAAAAGTAGCACTCCGAATAACAAATAAAAATAGAGACATCCAAAAATGAATCAAAAAACACTTCAAATAACACAACAGAATTCGTCAGCGATAGTTTTTATTTCGCCTCTAGAGGCCGCTCTCGTATCGTATAATGACAGCAGACCTTTCTCAGCCGGGAAAAACTATCTTGGGATTCTGTGGATTTTTGCCGATAACCGATCGTTCCAGCAATCACTTTGCGGTTCTGATTAATCAGCAAAAACGATCAATCAGTCAACATCTATTAGCTAGCTATATTAGTAACCTTGGATCAAGTAGCATTGCAGTAAAACATTAAACACTAAGAAAGACCATTTTTGGTTTTATTGCATCAAAATCCGACGTTGTCCGTGACCGATTGTGGCTGATTGTCAAGAACAGCATTGTCTGTAGACATTTTTATCACTGTATTTTAAACGTTAGTATCCGAGAATGTATGACGTTTACATGAGCAGTAAATGAGCACAGTATCTGACCAATACTAGTATCTATTTCGATGCATCCCTAATCTGATCAAAATGTTTACTTTAAGTATGTAAATTGCTTGTATATGCATAATCAACAGCATGCTGATGTTGCCTCCCTGTTCATAAAACCTGCAGGGTGTGTGCAGTGTAAAGTTGTGTTGTGTTGTGGTGCTGGTGGTGTGTTCTTTTGCAGGTTCTGTATGTACCTGATCCTGAGTATGTGTCAAGTGCAGGCAGCTCCCCATCCCTCAGCCCCATCAGCCCCCTGTCTCCCACTTCCTCCGAGGCCGAACTAGAGAAGGTGACGTACATGATACTCCATCTTCTTCCAAAACAGTCTTCAGGGACTTATTATTCCAACACCATTAAAGAGGAGATAAACACATTGTATGCACACAATCAAGCCCATGTGAGGCGTATTCATACGTGTGATTTTGTTTCAGCTCTGCTTTTCCACCGAGGCGCCTTCGGATCTCCATTCTAGCCTCTGATTATTGTCTAATTCGATCGAGGTGAATACACATGCCTCAGTCGAGGGAAACATGAGCAGACAATGTGAAGCGCTTGCATTCCCCATCAATGCGATGAGTTAGCGTTGTGCTTTGTTTCCTCCCCTGATGATTTCGAGCTGCAGGATGCCACGTGTGCAAAATCGCTTTCTCTCATGCTGCCAAGGTTACTAAGCGTGAACCGTTCTTGCTTTGCAGATAACACGTCGTGTTTGTCTAGCTCTTGGTTTGTTTTTCCCACAAACCTCCGTACATTTCACCAGTCTGTTTCCTGAGTCGGACGAAGATACGTTAGAGAGAGATGTAGATAAAGCTGTTAGAGTTTTATTACAGAGTGGAGACTTGACTTCAGTACAGCATGTAATGCAAAACCTGCTTTTGTTTTTAAAAGCTGCGTGAAATGTCATACGTAGTGTATCTTCTGTTCCATTCAAGATTGCCTTCTCTGTGTGCCTTGTTTTAGACTCATTCCTTTCTCTTTCTACATTTATACAACATTATTTTTTTTTAGGTCATTAGAGAACAGACCTGTTCTCGAAGGCAGTAGAACTTTTACATGTTTTACTGCACCTCATATGTATCTCGTCCCCTCCCCTCCCCCCAGCCTTTTAAAGATCTTTGAATTAAAAAGGTATTATTGTCGACTTGCGCAGCCCAGGCACTTGTATATTACTTGGGAGTGTTTATTATCGGTTTGCTTATACGTAATGAAGCACTGCAGAGAATTACTGCCACGGGGGTTTAGTGTGTAAGAGTGGGGCTGTAATGCTCTGTCTGTGGTTAGCACTTAATTCAGCCAGGAGATTCGGCAACGAAATGGCAGAGGCAAAAGGAACTGGGTTTAGTCGCTTTGCATGCCAAGAGTCAAACATGTTTATCTTTGTTGCAATGTGTCCTTCTGACCAGCACATGTTGACAGAAGTGACGAAACATATCATCAGACCGCTGCTGAAATTAATCAGTAACTGTACTCAAGCACACGCCGACCTTGGACCATTTATGGAGGTTAGAACGGGATAGCAGCTCTGTTTTTATTATATTAGATGTTGGATACTTTATACAGGATTAAAAGTATTATTTAATCATGTATTCTAAACACTTACGAATAGGAGACACACTATTCTTGTTTTGCTTGTTTGTTTGTTTTTGTTTTTTAGAATGCTTGCCTGAAAGGTTCACAAGGCATCTGATTGAGACTAGAGGTGTACATCAGGACTGGGATTCTGCGAAACGTGCCAGAAAAGTTGCATGAGAGGGATGGGTTTTTTTTTTTTTTTTTTTTTTTTTTTTTTTTTAAGTTGCACTGGTTTATAATTAGTCTGCTAGTTTTTGTAAGATACAATCAAAAAGAATAACTGCATGAGCGGAATAAAAAACAAAATTCTAGTTGAGACCGATTATGAACTGGAGTGATGTAGCTGAGGTTGAGGATCTGTCCGAGCCAGAATTCACACACCATGCTGGCTGACACTGCTGGTATTTCAACCTCTAGGTGTTCCCAGGGTCTTTGTTTTAGGGTTCATTTTAGGCTTGCTGCAATAGACGGTGTTCTCGGTGTTGCGGCCGCACACCGGTTACATCACTTGCCCACCACGGCACCGCCCCACCGTCGTTTAACCTTTTTATAGTAATGAAAATCATTCAGTTCAGTTACAGAACGGACGCTACGATTATAAACTGAACGCGTCTGCTCAATTCAACACCAGCCGAACGAGTCCGAGTCCCAGCGCGGATCAGATTTCCTTTATCACGTGACGAGAGCGAGGCGAGCTGACTGACGACGATGGGGGGAGATTTGGTTTCAAAAGTTCTGTGTTCAATATAAGCGAGTTTGTCATTGTCTTGTAGTTGTTGTGTTTTTCATTAAGAATAATAATGAACCCAGCTTTCAAGCAGTTGCCATTGCCGCTAATTCGAAAGCGAAAGTGAAATGCGCAACAGCTGCAAGGCAATTCGTAAGCAAAGGGGGTAAACCCCCCTACACACACTTCTGGCCCCGCCCACCCCGGTGATATCGGTATCACCGGTGTTGTCACACGTCGATTAACCGGTGGGAAAATTTCCTCACCGTCACATCACTAGTTCCTATTTAACTAAGCAAATA
This sequence comes from Ictalurus punctatus, assembly GCF_001660625.3. NCBI lineage: Eukaryota > Metazoa > Chordata > Actinopteri > Siluriformes > Ictaluridae > Ictalurus > Ictalurus punctatus. Next base: position 15,554,901 of record NC_030438.2, read on the forward strand.
AAGAAAACCCTTCCGTTTTAGGCCACACACACACACTTCAGGATTGAAATTCGAATACAGATACGGATATTTTAGCACTAAACAGATTCAGACAGTGGCATTACGGCATCGCATGAGGATACTTTAATTTAATGGTGTCCAGTCTATGGTATAGCTGTAACATTTTCTTTTCTTGTTTTTTTTTCTATGGTGATACAGAAGCTGCGTGAAATCTACACTTTTCTGCTATTTCTGAGAAAGCAGCGGTCAGATCAAACATGAATAAAACCCGTCCAGCAGAAAAGCCAAATTACTGAAAGGGAAAGGACACGGGACGTGAAGGGACACACCTTCACTTTGTCTAGGTGAAACGAGTGGGCGGGACTTCGTCTCTTCGGTTGGTCTAAAAAATAAAAAATGGAAGTGCTGCTTATTATTAAATAGTGGTCACACTGACGTACACTACAATTCCTGTGGTCGAATTTTCTTTGTGTCTCCGAAGCGTATTATTTAGTACACTCGAGGAGAGAAAATGAGACGGCAGAGTTTAACGTCTTGTTTCTGTGAGTGATGACGATGGAGTGGATGTGTACTGATGCGGTAGGCAGTATTTCAGAGAAGCGTATTGTGTTGCAATTGATCATGATATTAATATTACATAGTCATATCGCCCAGCCGCATAGGGACATATTTGTGATGGGAAATGCAGAATAGATCTGCGGGACAACTGATCATGTTTCCCATTCCGAAAGTTTGTATTTGTTTGTATTTCCACAGACATATAATCCAACAGTGCTGAGGTAACTGACATCACTCCTTACGCTTTACATAATTCTCCTTCAGGAGCTTTTTCTGTTTTTTTTTTTGTTTTTTTTTCCCCCCTCCGTGATCCGGTTAGTAAATCAAGCGCACCTCTTCCTGCGGCACAACCTCACACTTCCTGCCTCGTGCTAAATTTAGCCTTCCGGTGTAGAGAAAGGCAGTGAGAGAGAGAGAGAGAGAAAGAAGGAGACATGCGTGACAGTATGAGAGAGAACGAGGCAGGCAGGAGGAGGGGAAGGAGATGCGTGCGTATGTGAGATAGGCGTGCATGCATATGCGTGTGTGACAGAGATAGCAAGGCAGAAGACGAAGCAACGTTCCACACAAGACAGAGAAGCAAGGGTGAAGGTGAGAGGAGAGGAAGGTCAGTGTTAATTACCAGTGCGTGTCTGGTGTTGGCTAACATCCCTTTCGTTGTGTTGCAGCTTTGGCACATGGCCTAGAGTCTTGTGCTTTCACTAGGTTAAACTCTCACTCGGTAATCAGGGGCGGTCGGAAGTCGAACACAACACTGTATCGCAAAGCGGGACTAATTGCATATTTAACATTTTGTTTAACAGTTTACGGGGCGTACAGGACCCACCTTTGTCCAGCAGGTGGAGCTGAGAGTCATGACCTTACATTATTAGCTCTACTTTAATGGGTTTAGGGAGAGAAAACATGCCGCTGTTCAATGCATTGAAAATCTGAGTTACATTTTAGTGCGGTCATGAATGCTGTAGTATTTTTTAACAGGGACCAGACAAGAAGGTGATACCGTCAAAATAAATGTCCAGTCTACATCGTCATTGTTACGTCCTATGTAGTGCGGAAGTACAGGCGGCTCTGATACGCTGTAGGGGGATTTCTTTATTTTTACTCACATGGTTTGGGTCCACTTGTCCTCGCAGAAGCGAGTGTCCGTGCAAATCAGTAAATCGGGTGACCCTACCTCCATTCGCAGGGCATGAGGGATGGCTGAATGTTTTGATGAGTCAAAACAATCACATGTTATGGCCTTGACAGTCACCAGATCTAAACCCAGTCGAGCATGTGAGATTTTCAAGTGACATCTTAGACAGCACTCTGCACCACCATCATCAAAACACCAACCGAGGGAATATCTTTTGAACGAACGCTGTTCACTGCTCCAGATCCAGTTCCAGAGACATGTAGAAAAGGCTCAGAATGATGACACAACACCTTATTAAAACTGCTTATACTGGGTTTTCCTGTATATTGAATAGAACTTGCGTTGGATTTATCCTGACAGTGTGATCCCAGGGTACCTAAGAAATGTCAAAGCTTTCTATATTATTCACATGAAAACATGACTGTGAGGAAATAAAACAAAACATGCCCTGAAATAAAATAAAATAAAACAAATAAAGGTCTGATTACAGCTTTACTGACCGTTTGTCATTAGATCACAATTTTTTTTTTTTTAACTGCCACCCACATGCACTCAAGTCTTTATCCTCTGCTGTGTGTGTGTGTGTGTGCATTTTGCAAGGCTGTATATAAAGCACACTGAGGGCCAGATGTACTAAGCGACAATTGTGCTTGAAAGTTTGTGAACCTTTTTAGAATTTAGAAAAATATTATGCTTGGTCATTACATGTCTGTGAGTGGCAAAAGTATGTGAAACTCTAGGATTAGCCGTTCATTTGAAGGTGAAATTAGGGTCCGGTGTTTTCAGTCAATGGGATGACAATCGGGTGTAAGTGAGCACCCTGTTTTATTTAAAGAACAGGGATCTATCAAAGTCTGATCTTCACAACACATTTTTGTGGAAGTGTATCATGGCACGAACAAAGGAGATTTCTGAGGACCTCAGAGAAAGAGTTGTTGATGCTCATCATGTTGGAAATGGTTACAAAAGTAACTCTAAAGAGTTTGGACTCCACCAATCCACAGTCAGACAGATGGAGTACAGATAGAGGAAATTCAAGACCATTGTTACCCTCCCCAGGAGTGGAGCCCAACAAAGATCACTTAGAAGGTTATTGGAAAAATATTTTGTGGATGGATGAGGCCAAAATAGAACTTTTTGGTTTAAATGAGAAGCTTTATGTTTGTAGAAAGAAAAACGCTTCATTACAGCATAAGAACCTTTTGTGAAACATGGTGGTGGTATCATGATTTGGGCCTGTTTTGCTGTATCTGGGCCAGGACGGTTTACCATCATTGATGGAACAATGAATTCTGAATTATATCAGTGAACCCTAAAGGAAAATGTCAGGACATCTATCCGTGATCTGAATCTCTAGAGAAAGTGGGTCATGCAGCATGTCGATGACCCTAAACACACAAGACGTTCTACCAAAGAACGGTTAAAAAAGAATAAAGTTGATGGTTTGGAATGGAAAAGTCAAAGTCCTGACCTTAATCCAATAGAAATGTTGTGGAAGGACCTGAAGCAAGCAGTTCATGTGAGGAAACCCACCAACATCTCAGAGTTAAAGCTGTTCTGTACTGAGGAACGGGTTAAACCTCCGGGCCGATGTGCAGGACCGATCAACAGTTACCGGAAACGTTTATCTGCAGTTATTGCTGCACAAGGGGGTCACACCAGATACTGAAAGCACATACTTTTGCCACTCACAAGTATGTAATATTGGATTATTTTCCTCAGTAAATAAATGATCAGGTATAACATTTTTGTCTCATTTGTTTTAATTGGGTTCCCTTTATCTACTTTTAGGACTTGTCTGAAAATCTGATGATGTTTTAGGCCATATTTGTGCAGAAATATAGACCGTTCTAAAGGGTTCACAAACCCTTTCAAGCACCACTGTATTTGCAGCTGTGTTTAGGCATTAACGCAATTTCTGCATGAGAAACTTTTGCATATTGTGTACGAAACTGGTTTTGCACATTTTGTCTGCCTTGTAAAACCAGGTGTCACTTATGATCATGAGTGTTATTCAGAGCTTTATAGTCAGGGTTGCCAGGTATGTGGTTTTCCCACATACTTACCTACTTGACAATACAATAATACACAATTATTTTAGGACTCTGGAGGGGGGGGGGACCATTCAGGGAAACTGTTTTCTTAAACACAACCCAAACCGCAGTAGAATCTCAATCCTGACAAATGCGATTCTGGACTTCTTTACAGTTGCGTAACTCATTCGGACAGGAAACATGTATCAGAACATTAAGCTTTCCACTGACAGAGTTCATGTTTTATAGTTACACAGGTCATGTACAATTGGCTTGTTTTATATGTGTATTATTCTAAGAATCTGAGAGTCAGTACAGGTTGTTTGGGCCTTTAATATCCCATCCCGCCCATTTTTTCTCCCTAATTTAGTTCCCTTCCACTCTCCCTTATCATATGATAGCAACTCAAGCGGTGAGGGTGAAAGCTAACATGTACTTCTTCCAAGGCACGTAAAGGCAGCCAACTGCATTCTTTCGAACTGCTGCTCGTGTTGTGCGACAGGACAGCGTAACGACACGCTTGGAGAAAAGCGCTCTCCGCCCTCTTCCGCACACATGAGCTGACAGACGTCCACATCTGGCTAGCGTTGCTGTGATCGACAGGGGAGAAAGGAGAGTTTTGCTCCCCTAGCTCTGAATTTGAACTCGCAATTTCCTGACGAAAGGGTGAATACTCTTCTATTTTGACAGCTCTGTACCAGTGACAAAATGTTGCTTCATGCTGTTTGGACTCCGGCTTCCACGGCAGTTTATCAGTTTACCTTTAGGTGTATTAAACTGTCCATAAGCATTAGGATATTTCATCCATCACTTTGTGTAATTTTCTTGCATTGATTAGTGGAAAGCACTGCAGCCTGTCATGACTAAATGTCTGAGGGATATTTTGTATTGGTGTTAAAAGGTAAATGACATCACCGTAGCAGCGGTGATGTAATCTTTATTCCAAACTTCCATAAGCTTGTTTGAGTTTACATGCAAAGTTCAATTCATACAAACTAGAGGGGCATTTCATTTTTTCACTTTTCCTTTGCTGAAGATATTGGGAGTTATATTTCTAGTTAATTACATTATAAATTGGTAAATTAGCACTCTGCTTGCTTTTAGTGTGAGCAGATAACTTACAACAAAGGTTGTGGTGCACGCCAAGCTAAGCAAAAACACCTATTGATGCTAATGATGTCAACGTTATCCCTGTTAGTCGTACGCAACTGGCTAACCCATGTGACTTGTTTGTGGATCCACATCACGTAAGCATCTTAGTTTTATTATGAAGAGTGCCAGAATCATAGGATCATACAAGTTCCCAAGCTTGGAACCGTCACACTGCAAATAAAGCACTGTTGCTCAACACAATGGCAGCGTTTTAGCAGAACTGACAGTTTTTAATAGAACTGTTTTAGTTTGATTCACATTGAATAGCTTTTTCTAAAAATTGGCTTTTAATGCATCCTCTTCACACTCGTGAATGGAGGTGAATATCTGTGTAGAGATCCTAAGGGGACAGGTCTTTAAACAGTAAGCTAGCATTAGATCTGTAAATACACCCAACTATTTCCAGCTCGTTCTGTAATGTGCTACACTCACGCCCCCTTCCTGTGCTGAAGAAGGGGGCGGAGGGTGTTGCACCGATTCGGGTCCCAGGAGGTAGTTGGTATGAAAATTTTGTACTAAGAAGACATGTTTTGACTCTTCGGTTGCTTTTTTCGGGCAGCGGGGTGGTCTGGTCTGTCTTAGCATGGCATGACGGCGGAGATTTGGGGTCAGGGGGAGGGGAGAATGTCCTCTTGTGTATTGGGAACGCTTTTGGGGGGCTGATCAGTAACTGCAGAAGCGTGGAATTATGCTGTCCAGAATGGCTGAATAAAGGAGTATATTATGTTTGTTTTGTTTTTTTAAAGCCAATATGCAAATATTAAACTGGAATCTTAAAACATATCCATTATAATAGAAGAACATAATCGAAGAGCTTAAAAATAGGCTACATTTAAACAAGTGTTTTTTATCTTTATTTATTTTATTTTTCTTTATCTGGATTTAAAAACACTACTGTTCTCTGGAACCCTTTTCCAGAGTTCAGGAGCAATCTGAGGAAAACATCTTCCACCAGCTGAACTGTGACTGATCCTCTGTACTAACAGAAGGCCTGTCTCAGCTGAGAGAAATGCTCGAGATTGTCTGCGCTGCTTCAGGAGATTAGAAAGATGCACTAGTTTTAAACCATTCGGAGCTTTGCACGTCACAAGCAGGACTTTGTAATACAGAGGTAGTGAGACAGCCAGCCAGCAGTACTCCAGTCTAGACAGTCTGCATTACGTAAGGCTTAGCATATTCCTTATTTTGGCTACGTTTCTCAGATGACCCACCAAGGTCACACCAAGGGTTTTAACTACAGCTATGGCTTTCACAGAATCGCTGTAAAGCTATAGGGTCAAATCAGTAAGGCACTACGGGAGAATAATAGATGGCCTAAAACAGAAACTTGTGAGGCACCATATTATACATTTTAAGGCACTGGAGATTCAAAATATATGGTCTGTCAAATGAGATACGAATTAGAAAAAGGTCTGTCTAAACTGACCGTTTGAAGCCCGTCCATGAACATATATGGTTCAGTATTGTCCAGCGCCACATTCGAGTGCAACAGAACCAGAACGGACGCAATCCAGAGAAAGCGGCATGCCGTTCTACACTTTAAGCAGCGCCGCGTCTATACTGCGATGGAGAGATTAAAGGCCTCAAAATGTGGTTTCTGCAGAAATGGCTGTCTCTATAAACTTGAGGACAAATTGCCCCAAATTGAGTGATTATGTTTTTGTTTGTTTTGTTGTTGTTGTTGTTGTTTTTTAATAGCATCTCCCTAATCACTGAGAATTATTCCTTAAAAAACAAAAATAAAAAAAAACCCAGACAGTTCTGAGCCAAGGACTCGAGTCCTTCATTTACTAAAATCCCAAGCAAATTTGCTTGTGCAGTCTGATAAATTGGATGTGTACTTAGTGGACGTCCTGCGGGTGATTTACAGAAAATAATTGCGAAAATGACATTTGGGGGCAAATAAGATGAATAAAACAATATGCAAATGAGGTTCTTACATGTGCGAAGTGTTCTCCGAAGCCTTGGCGCGTTTGGATCTTAAAGAGGCTCCAGAAGCATGTAGGCACTGTTAAAATCACTATTGACATTAGATACACATAGCAGCACTCAATTTAATTCAGTTCGTACAATTCATATCGACTGAAAGCTATAAAAAGAAAAGAAAACAGACAAAAGTCAAAGTGTGAATGCTGTATTGAATAAAATGTATGTCTTGACTCGAACTATCGTGTAAACTGAGAACTAAGTAACTATAACAGCAAAATAAAGACAAATTAGAGTGAGGTTTTGTATACAGTCCAAGTAGTACCCAAACACAAGTGCAACGGTTACACCACTTGACATTTCAGTGGGCTGAATTTCATTTAATCCCATTTAAGATACCCTGACTTGCCACTCTATTAGGAACACCTATACGCCTGCTTATCCATGCAGTGATTCAGTTAGCCAATCATGTAGTGGCAGCGTAATGCATAGAATCATACAGATACAGGTCGAGAGCTTCAGTTAATGTTTATAGCAAATATCAGAGCGACTTTAAGCGTGTCGTGGTTGTTGTTGCCAGATCTCTTAGGATGAACACTCTTTGACAACCGTGGTGAGAGGAAAAGCACGTCAAAATAAACAACACATCCGAACCATGCGCTTAAGAGCATGTGCATCGCAATGGTGCCACGTATTATTTAATTTTATTTAAAAAAAAATAAAAAACTAGTTTCCAGTATAAAGCAATGAAATTAATTTATATGACTTTTTTTCAGACTTGTCAGACTCTAAAAAGGATGTACCCAGAATAGCACAGTAAAATTATGAGGAACCGTACACACACAGCATACTGTTTCATAGCCAGTTCCACTAAGTTCTATGTGTTGGGTTTGATTTCTCCAAAAAGAATAGAAGCATGCACGTGTGTGTGTGTGTGTGTGTGTGTGTGTGTGTGTGTGTGTGTGTGTGTGTGTGCGCGCGCTGTGGGAGTGTGTACCAGAGTGCGGCAGACAGCCGTGGGCCGGAGGTCTCCTTTGAAGCAGACTATGCTTCCCACTCTCTGGCCGTGGCGTCTGCATTGGCTGATCTCTGCTCCTCCAACATGCGCGCGCACACACACACACACACACACACACACAGAGAGAGCCCTCAGTCCCTGTGTTTACAAGAGTTGAATATCTAATCCATGTTTCAGAGGCTGGTTTTAATTCTTTATCAGCATTCACATGCATGCACTTCCTGTGAAGCGAACTGTTCTGGGAACAGAGAAGGATTCTTGCACGGTGTCCTGGGAAGGTCCAGACAAGACAAGAGACGTGACCATCATTTTCATTACCACATGCGTATACACACAGTCAAAAATGAATAATGGCTCTGCCGATTTTTAAGATATTGCTTTTAAAGCTCCATGCTGTGTGCTTTGTTTGAGCAAAAGCATATTTTCATGTGGAGTAGGATGAGTCATTCTACATAGATTACTACTTACAGGCAAAACTGTGCAGATCCTGGTGTTTTTTTCTTTTCTTTTTTTTTATTCATGACCCTTGCTCTACTTCTTCTTCGCCTCCTGGATGCCTATAAGAAGAACAAAAAAAAAAAAGTTGTTTTTTTTTTTCCTCCCTGGGCAGGAAATGTTGTTTCTTCTACTTCCAGTTCTTTCTTCCACCATCCGTCACATTAACTTGATGTAAGAGAGTCTATAAAACTGTAAAGACTTAAGTTGCCTGCCCCTTACCTCTGTTTCCCAGAGCTGTCATGTGGATTCACACGTTTGATCGTACGCTGCACTAGGCAAACGTGGATTTTACATTCACTGTGGGAGCCGTTCACTTTCACTAGTCGGAAATTTGAGCTTGTTAGTTACTGATTGCAGTACCGTTTGATTACTTTGAGAGCAGTTTAGTTTTAATAGGTGCTAATCATTCACATTCAATGTATAATTCAGGAGGTAATGAGGAGGTCAAATATTCTGTGTGCTTGTTTTAATCTGTGAAGGAATCCAAGGCATGTATAATTGTAAAGACAAGAGCGATGCACCATACAGTCAGTACAGCTTCAGTAGAATGACCCATACAGCACAGGGCATTGTGAGAAGCTGTACAGTACACATGACAGTTGCAGATTTAAGATAAAGTAGATCTATCCATCCATCTTCTATACCTTATATATCGGGCACAAGGCAGGGTACACCCTGGACAGGGTGCCAATCCATCGCAGGGCACAATCACATTCACACACTTTAGACACGCCAATCAGCCTACCATGCATGTCTTTGGACTGGGGGAGGAAACCGGAGTACCTGGAGGAAACCCCCACCGCACGGGGAGAACATGCAAAGTACACACACAGGGCCACGGTGGGAATCGAACCCCCGATCCTGGAGGTGTGAGACGAACGTGCTAACCACTAAGCCACCTGATAAACTGATATGAAACCGGATATGCCCTGATAAACTAGATGGCATTATATAAACATCTAACGTGATCCATAGAAAGGATTTGGTTTGGAAGATCTTGTTATACAAGGAGAATAAAAGTAACCGACCGAGACGCTCTGGTACCTTTTTCCAGGCCCCAGGGAACTAAGGCGTCTCTAAAAGGGGTGGGTGACTCATCACTTGTGAATCAGAGACATTTCTGACTTTACTGTTCCGTTCTCTTTCAGGACTCTGATGGAGGTCCTCGCTCAGACGCCCCAGCCTCGGCACCGCCGGCTTTCTCGGCTCTGCGCCACTCCCGTATCGTCTCGTCCACCTCGGAAGAGGAGGAGGCGCTTACTGAGAAGTTCCTCAAAATCAACTGCAAGTACATCACAGATGGCAAGGCGAGTCAAGTTCAGCAGCTGTTTTCCAATACAGATGCAGTCCTCTCAGGAGATTTTGTACTGTCTCGTCTGTATAATATCGAACCGGTTTATTCCCTTGGACGCCAAAGCCTTTGGCTCGTATTCTCCCAAGTGCTGCTTAGTGAAAAAACGCTGCATCAAAATTTCATTGTTTTAACTGTTGCACTGTAGTGAACAAACCACGAAATCTCACTGTTTCTCCAGGGTGCTGTAAGTGGGGTGTTGCTGGTGACACCCAACAACATCATGTTTGACCCTCACCGGACAGACCCCCTGGTACAGGAGCGCGGCTGTGAGGAGTACGGCATCATGTGCCCGCTGGAGGAGGTGCAATCTGCAGCCGTGTATCGAGAGATCACAGACAGCAAGATCCGCGAATCCTTGCCCGCGTAAGACTCGTTTTGATGAATGAATTTGTTGACGATTAATTATACACTGTAGTACATCGTAATAACACACCCAGTTATCTACTATGTTTCTGACCCAATATTATCGGTCAACGAGACGGTATAAAGAATCATAGAATGTCCGAGAAGCAGACGAATCCCATTTGAAACCCACATCACTCGTGAGATTCATCAGGCTGAAAGCCTTTACAGTTTATGACTGTAAAATTGCGTCAGACATCCATCGTTCAGCCAGGTGATACAGGAAACGGATTTGTGCTCCAAGCTCAATGAAGCACACTTTCAGCCGCCTACGATTTTGATCACCCGTTTTGTTTTGTAATAAGAAGTTAATGATTTTAGCAGCCTTTACGCCTGCCTGAATCTTTATAGCCTTTTATCAATAATTTATGAGTGATGAATAATCCCCCCCCACACACACACACACACACACTTTTTTTTTTCTCCTGTTGCTCTTTTTGCAATATTCATTAAGCTGAGATATTACTTCCCATTTCTAAACACTAAACTAATTACGTTATACGGAAATATTAGGCAAAGTATTTATTTTCTCTGGAAGGGAGATCCTTTGGGAGACTTAAAATAATACACACAGCAGCTTCTCAATAAAATTGAAAATAGATTACTAAAAAAAAATAATAATAATTACAAACACAACCTAGCATATAGCCTTATTAACATAAACAGGAATGAACAGTGCGCCAATAATATCCCGCACCCTACAACCTATACTAGTCTCTTATGTCTTTAACACATTAACACACGTGATCTTTTTCCCTTTTCACTTCTGTTGGGGTGAGCAGACTTTAAAACCCCTAGAACTTCGAATGAACTGATTGAGATGTGTGTAAAACCTGTAGTTTCAGAATTATATAGCAGAAAATGTCCGATTTGTACCGGGCGAAGGGTTTTCACAGGCCGCCACACATCAAATAACGTCGATTTTAAGTGCAAATTTGATCAGTGCGAAGATATTTTGACATATTTTCTGTCACTTGGGTCACTTGGAGACGGAAATAATGGCAAAATGTAGGATAACAGATTTGTTTACCGTACTGTGCATCACTTCAAAGTCTGGTGGGTGTTGCTGGTTTGGGAAGAAACATGAGCCTCAGCTAACGCCAGCGCTGCTCTATTATTGTTGTCACTTCCCTCGTCCAACAAACGACTTGTGCACATCTGAGAAATGATTATTAAGCATGGAGTGAAAAGGATGAGACTGGCCATACACTTAACACTGGGTTATACTTGACGTATGACTTTATGTGCACATGAAACAGGAACATTGTTCATAAACTCGCTTACGTAGATTATTTAGGAGGTTATCTAATCCGGAAGCTTAAAAAGTGACGTCCAGTAGATGTCACATCCGCCAAAGCGTCCTTGTTCGTCTAGATTCCAAGACGAACTGTAAAACGTTTAGCGATTTCATGCACAGCTCAAATCTCTATCCTTAAATTCAAAAGTACCACCACCTGTATAACTCTATATGCCTTTAGACCATAATAAAGACATTCATGTGTCTATATTTGCAAGTATGGGATATTACTCTGTGCTTCTTTACTGAGCATCGCAGACTTTTATAATATCACCCTAACATCACTATGTATTTAAGCGGTCATATCTTTTACATCTTTACATTTTGATGTAAACGTCGGTGTATGGAAATCAATATGGTAACCAAATGAAAATGTTGCGCTTGCAGGGACATCGACGCATGGTTCTCGGGGCCTGTTCATCATGCAGAACTGCGTCTGAGAGAGGCGTACGACAGCGGCAGCACAGCACCACGCAGCACGGACGCCTCACTCTCCGAGGACGTGTTCACCGAGCCTGAGCTCTCACCTATCCGCGAGGAGCAGCCGTCCACCCAGCAGCTCCAGAGTGAGGATCAGTCGTCCTCTGAATCCGTACACACAGTCAGTCACGAGCCGGAGGAAGAGGCAAAGGACAAGGAAGAAGAAAAGACTGAGGGAGACACAGCAGGAGAACGCGCAAGTGCTTCAGATGAGCCCAAAAGCCAGGAGCAGCTTAGCACACCAACCAGCAGGGACCAACAACTGCACCAGCCGCAAACCACACCCGCCACGGTGGTCACAGATCAGGAACGTGACCCAGACGAGGCTAAAACTACCAGAGACGGCAAGCGGGACTCGGAAACTGATGTGGAGGAGCTGCGAAAGATGTGGAAGTGTCACACTATGCAACAGGCCAAGGAGCAGCGAGAAAACGTACAGCACACACAGAACGAAACTGCGTCATGCAAAGGCAGTCAAAGGCAGGGCTCAGCAGAGGGTAAGACTTAACGTATTTCTGTTATGTTATTATCTGCCATAACGTGCTCGTGTTTTGATTATTTTAACCGGCTTTTGCACCTCGCATATAAAACCCTCTTTGATTCCAGTGCTCTTCTGAGATTTACAGTGCAGAACCGTCGTTCGTTCGTATATTAATTATAAAACCATTTAGTGCCTGGGGAAGCAGGGCTGAAGCCATTACAGCACCATGCTCTGAAGTCTCAACATCACAGCAAGCCTGTGCTGTTTGTCTGTGCTGCTGATAGCCGCTTCGAGCCACTTTGATCGCACTCGGCTAGGTTTAGCCACATAGTGACCTTCAGCACGATAAACGCGAATTTATCAAACACAACAACACCACACACAGGTGGCCTCACACCAACAGCGCCTGAGAGCAAACAAAGTCGTTTCGGCATGTATTAAGAGCTGTAGTGCTGTTTCTGTTTTTGGTCATATTTGTAATTCTGGTCTTGTTTGCACACTGGCATAACCGTCCAAACCTTTAATGAGGTTAATTATCCAGATGAACGTTAAACCCAATTAGGGTCTGAATGAATAAAGATTCGTGTGCATAAACATGAAAACACTTTTTTTCAGCTCGCCACTGATACAGCTATTCATTAGGTGAGATGACGTTCATATAATCCCAAAATGCACCCGGAAAAACTAGGGGTATGACGATAGGTGAAAATCGATACGAGTCAATACAATATGGTGGTGTCTTGACTTGATATGATATGATATATGATACATTTTTAGATCCACCATGAATAAGAATCGCCTGAATGTATGCCTTAGATTTCCATTTACAGTTTTCTAAAACACTCAAGATTCTAAAATTATAATAAGTATAATAATGAAAAGTTTATAAGCACACTCTGTACCTTCGTTCGAGCCGTTCAGCCGTGTGAAAAAGGCTGGGAGCTACTTACTCAGAGCTCAGAGGCGGGAGTGTGGGCTTGATTAAGTTCACATTTCTATGACACCTGGCACGACAAGAAAAGCGTTTGATCTGTCGTCAGGAGATTCGAGTTTGAATCCTGACAACGCCACAGTCATCCATGGCCGGGAAAAACTGACCATACTCTCTGGGTGGGAAGGATGGTGTACTCTCTCCCATGTCGATCACGGTCACAGTAGGATTATTCAGTTGTAGGTATCGGTGTGCTCATGTCTGCGGAAGAGGGCAGATAACGCTTTCCTCCCCGTGATACAACATGAGCATGAATGCAAAATTATGAAACTCACGTGATATAAGCAGTATTTTATGACAAAGAGCCTACTTATGTATGTTATGCAGTCTGTTGAATGTATTGTTCGATACCCGGACATGTTGAATCAAAAGCCTCGTATCGAACAATACAGCCATACTGCATAAAGCTTGCCTATTCAGAGCTCGGTCATGTTGGACATGTCCTGGTCCACGGCTCCTGTTCTTCCTCGTGATAGGCGAGCTTACTATTTTATTCCCTTCATCCAGAACCCGGCAGCGAACACGATCCTGCACAGAACTCCCAAGAACCAGTGGATTTACACACCTGATTAGGGCACTTTAAATGAACGGGCTCTGGCAGTATAACGTTGTCTAAGTAGATTAGGGTTTCTTTGTCTGTGTGGGGTACGGCTCTGCTGGACGGCCATTCATGTCCTACAGAGTTGACCTTCTCATAAGCTATTAAGGAAATATGTGTGGAAATCTCTCTTATTTTTAATCCCTCTGACTAGTGCAGACTTCAGATCAAACACATCTTATTCTGTTTAATGACGGGTTGGGGGGCAGGGCTTGGTGCGTTGATATAATTTGGGGTTGTGCTTACGTTTTGGTAATCTACTCGGTAATAAATAAGTAATAACTTTATATATATATATATATATATATATATATATATATATATATATATATATATATATATACACACACACAAGAGTTGCAAATTATTTTAGAGCAATTAAATATATGAAACACAAAATATATTAAATGTAATGAAATCATGAAAAAGGATAAATCTGACCTGAAAGAAAAAAAAAAAAGTCCATCAGTAGCTTAGAGATAGAAAGAATCCAGAGCTTGGAGCCATATTAACCGTATTAGATTATCCGACGTAGGAAATATCTCAAATGATTTTGCTTAGTTAGAACGGTGGTGGGGGATGAGTAAATATGTTCAGAAACATGTGAATCAGTTTAAAAGAAAAGAAAGTGGGAGTTAAAAATAATTTAAGATATAGCATCTGCCTTATAGACCTGGACTCTTCCTTTTCAATTCCCTTTAGTTCCCTTAATAGCCGATCATGGGCATGTTTGAGTTGGTGTTTGATGTATGATGGGGGTGTCATTAATATATTTTCATATAACAGCACGCTCATCGTGTTTTGTTCCTTACTTATTTGGCAGGACAACAAATTGCTCCAGAACATACTGGGCAAAATTACCCGTCAAGCAGTAAGTGAGCTGGCACCAGTCTCGGATCTCTTAATCTCTGAAAAGCCCTCAGATGTTCACTCGCATCTTCCCTGTCGTTCACCCCCACTTCCTTTCTGGATATTTTTTTCCCCCCTCAAAAATATCAAGCATCAGTCTTCAATGCCATCACTTCTATAAACTGTATCAATAACTCCACTCTAATCTTAGGTTTGTCTCGTACCGCATGAAGCTGCGTACGGCTGGCCATACAAGCGCAAAATACACCCCCTACCTCCACACCCTCCTGAAGACTTACGTTCCCTCACGCAATCTGCGATCGGTTAACGACCGACGCTGAGTAGTGCGCACTCAGTGTGGCTCAAGGTCCCTTTCCAGAACCTTCACACTAACTGTTCCGCAGTGGTGGAATGAACTTCCAACCTCAATCCGGACCGCAGAATCTGTCAGTATCTTCAAAAAAACAGCTAAAGACCCACCTCTTCCATGAACGGTTAACTAACCCCTAAAAAAAAACCAAAAAAAAAAAAAAAAACCCCTACTCTGGATCTTACACCTTTACTCTGCACGATTTGCTTCTTCTAGAACTCAATTAAAGATCTTGCACAGTAGCACTACTTGTATTGTTCTCTGCTTGATAAATCACTTTGCATGTATTTCCTCATTTGTAATTCGCTTTGGATAAGAGCGTCCGCTAAATGAATAAACGTAAATGTAAAATAATTGGCATGCAGGAAGGACTGCTTCCTTGCCAAGAAGTTTCCTGATTGGCCGATACACCTGGACTGTGATGAAATACTTAGCTGCTGATAACAAAGCCCAGAGCAGTCATAGAGACTTTGTTTTTGTTTGTTTGTTTGTTTGTTTTGTTTTTGTGTTCTCTTTTTTTTTTATCAGCGCATTTATTGTAGCGATGGTTATCAGGATGTACAGCCAGTTTAGCTGAAAGAAAAATAAATTCACATTGTTATGCTTTCAGATAATGTTTGTTTTTTTTGTTTTGTTTTTTTAAATAAAACTGTTTTAGTAAGATTTATTTTATATTAAATCGTATGTCGGTTAAATCGCATATTGTGGACAATGTGATGGACGATATTCAGGACTTTCAGAAGTTTTAGTAGGTTAAAACAAATCAAGTAGGAGGAAAAATGTCCAGAGAGTGTTTTGATAATACTTGAAAAGAAAGACTTCTTTTACCACTTCACGGCAGGAAAGTAACTGCTCTACTGAGGTGAGCATTCACTGTGTGTTTCTCTTTTAACAGCAATTTTATTCCTTATTAATTCTGCAAACTCGTTGTCTTTCTCAGTCACCCGTCTATAAGTATGCTTCTGTTCGTCTGCCTGAAGTAGAACACACTGTATCAGATTGTTAAAAGTCTACCTAAGCCTTAAGCCACTGCCGAGTGTGTGGATGTGCAGTCTGCTTCTGCTAGGTGGGAGAAAACACACAGAGTGGCACTTTACACTCACGGCAGTGGGCTGTTTATTCCTCGGTTTATTCCTGCTCCTGACTGCTGAGGTGGCTACTGAAGAGTAGAGGCGAGTAACAAAGAGGTTTATCTAGCAAGTAAGGTTTAGGGTGTGTAAACATATTAGCATAGTTCTTTCATTGATGGGCTTCGAAAGGAGGAGTTCATTTTAGTATCACTTCCATTTCATAAGAGACTTTTTTTTTTTTTTTTTTTTTTTATTGGCAGGATCCAAACAGGAAATAAGAAACGAGGAAATAATTGCCTCTTCTAGCAGGCAGAGTTGCTTTCATTTTATTAAGTGAAGTAGATTTGACTCTTTCAGTAGAGAATTTTTTTTTTTTTCGTCTAAATTCTGGCTGAATTAAGTCCAGTTCATAAATTTGAGGCACAGTTTAAAATCTAAATGGTGGGTGGTTGACAGATCATCATACTCATCGCTTTGAGATGCATTGAAAAGGGTTTAGATGTAGAAAACTCCCTCGGAGCGTAAAGGTTCTTTGAAACAGACGAGCAACACCCGTCATCCATTTTGTTCCTCGTCTTATACCATTCTTAAAAGGCAGTAAAGTCAGCCATTGATTTCCAGCATGCGTCTCCGATGCTTGTTCCACTCCCCTGTTGCTGTCATGTTTGGTGATCCACAACCCTAACCCTAAACCCTCTGCTGGCGTCTCAGTGTCTGCCTGGGCGATAGTGATGGGTGGCCGCAGTCACAACCAGCTCCTTATCTCACTCACAATGACTTTCCTCGAGGGAATTAATGGAAACTGCTCATCTCTTGGCAATGTGATGTTCTGAAAACAAGAGCAGGCATTTAAAAAGACAGCACACTGGCGTCATATCCCTTTCGACTTCACGGAAAAAAATCATACAAATTCCAAGAAAGGACGTATGAGTAAGAGAATATTAAAAGCATGAGGATATAGTTTAAAGGCTAGATTATACTTTGAACATGATCTGCTTGGAAGGAAGGAAACGGATGTAATAGATTTTGCATTGGCTACGTTGTTAGTTCACGATGATGTATGCATACACATCTCTTTACAACCACGGTGAACAGAAAAGCATCTCAATGCACATAAACACATGGTGGTCTTCTAGATGGTGGTCTTTTTTCAGTCTACAATTATCCAGTGTCTGTCAGCCTGTGCCCACTGCAGCCCCAGATTCCTGTTCTCGGCTGGCAGGACTGGAACCTGATGCTTTTGTGCGTGCTGAGATGCTTTTCTGATCACCATGCTTGTAAAGAGTGGCTATTTGAGCTACCGTAGCCTTCCTGTTAGCTCGAACCAGTCTGGCCATTCTCCTCTGACCTCTCTCATCAACCAGTGTAGAGACTGTTGGTCTTGAACATGTTTTCTATCGGTAGTTGTATGACAAACGTTAAATATTGAACTACTTAGAAGAGTGATGCGATTGGTGGAATTATAACTTGTACTAACTATACTTTTAGAAATTATGACCGAGTGTTCCTCGATTTTTCGATATAGGATTTAAGATGGCAAATTTCAGGGTCGGGGGAAATTCTCTAGGTATGCACTGATACCAGTCCGGGTGTCATGTTGTGTTCATTTTCTCGCACTCGTAGTAATGCTCATATACTAACCTTCTGTACCACCCTGATACTTATGTGATGTAAGCATAGGGTGTGTTGGCATGCTAATGAAAAGACATGACGGTGATCAGGACATTTAACAGTTAATGATGGCGATCAAAGCAAAGTAGATAGACCAGCAAGTGCTGGCTGGATGAGACAAAATGTCTACAGACAAGGCTATGTGAGTGAAAACAACAGCTATTTCCCAACATATTGTTCTTAAAGATCAGCTACTATCTGTTATTGACAGTGCGGGATTACGATGCAGTGAAAATTAAAAATGTACTTTTACTTACAGTATAGCTAAACAGAAGCCCACAGAATGCAATAGATTTCATGATTTAGCATGAAGTCTCCCTTCCAGAATGAATCATTTCTGAATGATTTTTTTTGGGTGTGTGTGTGTGTGCATCATTTATCAGAATGAAATGTCCGACCCACTTATCAGCTTTTTGTTCAATTATTCAGTCATTACATCAGTTCCTTCATCCATGTCTCAGGTCTGGCTGTGTCCAGGGAGAGGCGGCTGTCCAGGTCCCATAGGTTTCTGTGCCTGCGAGTTGGCAAGGCCATGAAGAAGACGTTTGTGTCCAACGCCAGCGCCTCCATGCAGCAGTACGCCCAGCGTGACCGTAAACACGAGTACTGGTTCTCCGTGCCACAGGAGAGGTGAGTTGGCACCAAACACAGCTTTCGTTTATTCTTCCTCCACTTTCACTCAGGGGTGAGGTTTTGTGTAGTCTGGTTTCCCAGCAAATTATATAACTTCAGTTGGGATTTGATTCATATGCCGGTAGAGAAACATTTGGATTTTTTTAGGCCCAGAATTCAGACCCATAGAATAGATGGAGCTCATAGAGCTCATAGCCACTGAGGTTTAATGTTCCTTTATTTACATAATTTGCTGCACTTTTCTGAAACCCTAGAACTCTTCATTAGATAAGGATTTCATAAATCTCAGCCTTTAACAACTTTTAATTCTCGATATAAAGCAGCTTCTGAAAGCCCCTTAAAAACCATAAACTGTGTGTTCCTAGCAAATGAAGCCAAAGTGTGCAAACGGCGTAATTCAATTTGAGCATGGTTCATTTTAAACCCGAAATAATTTCCCAAATCTTTGCTGTCAGTTCTGCTTGCCTGTGCCATTACAACGCCGCCTTTGTCTCTTGTCATGCAAGGGCACGCTGAGAATGGCTTCCTTTCATACAACACAAGTACCCAGTGTTCATCTGACTGCGGCGCGGTCACATGGGAACTTGATTGAATGTAGATATGCTTGTGATTGGTTTGTATTATATCTGTCTATAGAAAATACCTACGTACTTCTGCGTGTACTAGATGTTGTGGTGTTGCACGTATAACTCGTATAATCACTCGACGCATCTCTGTTGAGCAGAAAAGCATCTAAATACACATAACACACTGACCCTTCAGGTAGAACAGCAGAAGACCACATCGGGTTCTCACAGGCTTACTGGACAGTGGAAGATTGCAACAACAATAAAAACCATTGCCTGGTCTTTTTCCCATCTTCAGCTTTGCATTTTGAGATGCTTTTCTGCTTACCATGTTTGTAAAGAGTGGTTACTTGAGTTACCATAGCCTTCCTATGAGCTCAGACCAGTCTGGCTATTCTCCTGACCATTGAACTCTGTGATCAACAGGGTGTTTCCATCTGTGTGTAAAAATCCCAAGAGATCAACGGTTTCTTAAATACTCATACCAGCACGTCTGACACCAACAAAAATACCACGGTCAAAGTTACTTGAGATCACTTTGGTTTTTTTGTTTTTTTTAAACTGATGCTCTTGGCCTGTATGCATGATTTCATGGTTCATCTTTAGGCATGTTGACGAATTCTTTTCTCTGGCTCTCATGTCCTCATCTCACCATGTAGGTCAGACCACCTTTACTTGTTCTTCATCCAGTGGAGCCCGGAGACATTCGGCGACGGCATGGGAAGCATCAGCCGAGAGCCCGGGTTCATGGTAGTCAAAAAAATCGACGAACCTGAAGCTGACAACGAGCAGACGACGTCAGACTCCTCATCCAGGGAGTGGGAGGTAGCCTCTGTCCATCAGCTCTGTTCTCCAAGCCCTTTCTTCAAATTAGCTTTATGTTCTTCTGAACGATCTGATTTTGACGTGACTCACTTTTGTGCACAACGTTAAAGCGTGTTTGTGTTTTGTTAAACAGTACGTTTCGCTTCTGCATTGCCATGTGGAGATGAGTTGAACTTGTTGCATATGCGTTTTACTGTGTGTTTTGCACTGTCTCTGTGTCTTTGTGTTTTGTCTGTGTTTCTGTCTTCCAGGTGCCTGGAACTTTAACGTGTTACCCGTACCTCCTCTACCATTTTCCATCACACTGTGTTGTCATAGCTTTCGTTCACTTTATCTGTCTGAAATTAGTTTGTACACTTGGTCAGTAAATCCCACCCCTCATATGATTATTTTTTACCGTGAGTTTGAAGCTGGTGTTTTGCATGATTGTGTTCTGTTTTCTTTTAACAAAGCAGCTCATGTATGCACTGGATGCATGAGCTCGTCTGTTGTACGTTGAGACCAAGGCATGGTTTATAGATGGACGGTTTGACTTGTTAAACCATGCGGATGTGACAGTAACATTACTGAAGTTCAGTACAGAGACTGGTATAAATGAATACATTAATGAAAGGCGGAATTCTTTCCATTTATATCATTATTTATTGTTCACGAATGTCTTAAGGAAGATTGTTTTGGAAACCGAAAAAATCCACAGAATGGAATGAAGAAATTAAGCTAGGGGTTCATTTATTTCTAGCCCAGAGTGTAGATTCATGCAGCCTATCGTCATGTCGGATGATTACACACAGAGAGAAATGCATGTAAATATAATATAAAGAATATAATCGAAACCCAAGTCACTGAGACATTCGTAACACGTCATCGGTCACCGGTTCAGTGAATGGATATAAACGTTGCCAGGAAATCATGCTGATTATTAAAAGGAACACTCCAGAAGAACTAAGATTATTACACAGAAATGTTTATGAAACGTTTGTTCATGTCTTGTATGTCATTTTCAAGCCAAAATGGAGAGTCGATTATTTTCGAGCTGCTCTGTGTTGAGCTGCACGATGAAAAGATCTAGTCAGAAGCATCCGGCGTACGTCTTCATGGAAATAGTAGTGTAGCGATCTGCTGTGAGCTATGCTGAAACCAATCCACCCTATGAAGAAAGCGATACTGCAACAGAGGCAGCGCTTTAAATTTTAATGTAAATCAATGATGTAGGAAACAAAGCAGATTGATTTGTCATTCCGTGACTTGTGCACCGGACAAAGCCTCGCAGACTTGTGTTTAGTTTAAGTAAAGTTTCCTTCCCTTGAGTGTAAATGTTAAGCAAGATTTTTGAGATTGTGCAGGCGGTTATTGGCATTTTACTTTGAATTTTAGCTTGGACCAGTCTTGTGATAATGCACTGAGATAGATATTAATTATGTATAAAATGGGTAAATAATCTTTGCTCGTAGCCTTAGGGTTGCAGAAGTGTGTTTGTGTGTACACACATGTCAAGCTTTGGCACTGATAAAGTATGAAAAGAAGCCAGGATAATTAATCTACTAGCAGAACCTTCTAGTGCATTAGTTTTAGAGAGCACTTTACTTCTCTGTGTGTGTGGGGGGGGGGGGGGGGGGGGGGGGGCGCATGTTTTTAATATCTTTCTGAGGAGCAAATGTCCCCACCAATGTCTGATTTATTTATTTTTTAATCTTGTTGCTACATTGGGGGGGGGTTGTTTGTTTGTTTGTTTGTTTGTTTTTAATAAACTAAATTATTTAAGAAAATTACAGATGTTTCCTTTTGGTTACTGAAGTAAAGATTAGGTTTAATGTTAGACATGGCATTCATTTAAATTATGTCAAGTGTGTGTGTGTGTGTGTGTGTGTATGTGTGTGTGTGTGTGTGTGTGTGTATGTGTATAAACACTACTTTCAACTCTTGTTTCAGACACGCTGGGTGGGGATTTGTAAAAGGCGCGCTGTTTCTTTAAGTGCGCTGCTGTCAGCTGTGCGATGGGCGGGCGCAGTCTCTGTCGGAGCCAATCAGATAAGCCATTGTGCTCGCTATGGAATTCTATTGGTTATTATAGTGTCGATCATATTCCGAGAAAAAGTCCTGTGATGAGTTGGGCTGTTTTTGTTTCTCCGGCGTCGGCGAAACTGAGGAGTTGGTTTCAGGCGGCAGTGATGTGACCGTGAGCGTAGAAACGCGCCTCAGCCTGAAAAGACATGTTCTCCAGGAGGAGGGTGAAAGAAGTGGAGCCGCTCACTGCTAAGTATACCTATGTACGTGGCAGTGTGCTCTGTGCTGAAGCGAGCTCTTGTCGCTGGCTGGGGGGTTTGGCTGCACGCGACTAGCTGAGTTAAACCCAACAAACAAACGCTTTTGTGTTGATATCCGGACAGTTGCGAATTTTTATGCTGGTTAAAAAAAAAAAATCCACATCACGTGCTGTTTGTTTATTATTCTTTTTAATATACTGTAAGAAACTTACATGCGTGTCCTTCATGTTTGTTGCCATAACTGCGGGTGGAAAACTCGACTAGCATAGCGCGCTAGGACAGTTAGCCAGGCTGCCAGACTGAGGACTGAGAAAGTTCACCAGGCAGATTAAGGTGTTTGTATAATTTCCATGAAAGTGTTTTCCCAAGGTGCTGAGTTCGCATTTCTGTTGCTTGGTCCTGAGGGAACGCTCCCATTTTAGTGTTCAAGTCATCAGTTTGCCTCAGTAGTGCTGTAATGCAAAAATAATAATAATAAAGTACTCCAAGACCAGGATGAAGAAAGCTGTACATAATTAAACCATTTATGGAATGGACTCCAGTAGGATTGTGTATTCCGGGGGGGTAGTAATAATTTTGTAAAGGTTCTTGTTTTAATTGGATAGTTTGTCAGCGATCAGGAAAAAAAAAAAGATTCAGCTATTTTGATGATGCATCCTGTACCAGTCTTGTGTTCGTCCAATTAAGTGCTCTCTAGTATGCATATGCCCCGCCCCCAGAGGCATGTCCTGCTCTACAGTAGCAGCTTGTTAGAAGCAAACATGGTCCATGAGTGTATTTTTGGCTGTGTGTCTACCATTCAGACACATCAGATAACTCCCAGTGGTGACCCTGCGGTGCTCAATGAGCATCGGTTCCACTGATGGATGACTTCAGCTCAGATGTGTACACAATTTGTGGAATATCATCGTTTAATTTGGCAGGCAGGGCCGGCGCTACCTATAGACAGAGTAGGCAATTGCCTATCGCCTCGGACTTGGATTCAGGACCTCCGTAACCGCCACACCGCTATACGCTGGTCCACTGTGGCTCAAATATAAGTTTTGCTTAGGGCCTCTGAATGTCTAGAACTGGCCTTGTTGACAGGTGTGCTGCAAGTGGTAGAGAGAAATTCTTCACGATTGAAAAAAGGGCACAAGCGATGAACTCAGAATCTGATAACTAAGAAAAACATTCATTTTTTTCCTCATATGTATTTTTCCTGAGGTTTATATTAATGTTATGCATATATCTACACAGGTCAGTCATGTGCCTGTTTACGGTTTAAATCTAAATCCAATACATAGTGCTACATTTTCTAGAGCCTTCCAGTGTATAAGCGATTGTCAGCATACATGATTGATTGTTTATTTCTGCCTACGTAAATGAATATACTGTTGCTTTTCTGATTAGCCTGATTACATTGTTCTGCAGTGTAATGACCTGCGCTGAGTGCAGGCATTATCTTCATTATCGTCTTCATCGTGCCTGTAAAACCTGAAGGTTTTGTACCCTCTTAAAGAGAAAGAGGTATAGAAGTTTGTGTCTGAAAATTATTTGCCTAGAGGTTTGGGCTTGCTCAGGTATGTATTGTCATTAAGGATGAAAGCTTTGAGGTTAACTACATTGTGCACAGCAGCTAAACCTGCAGGTTTGAAAACAATGGACAGGCGCTGCTTTGGGAACACAGCTGTCTGTGTTCATATTGAGAAGGAACAACAGCATGATGTCTGTCTGTCATATAATAATATCCACTATCTTGTAATCCATATGATTTGGGAGAATATTTTTATTTTAAATGATGATTTATGGGGACTTAAATGTTGAGTAGTATTATAAAGCATGTTATTGAAATCTGCTTGAACAGGGCATGGCATTAAACCTAAGGAGTTTCCCATCCCCTGGGATGCCCGGAAATATACCAGCAGTCCTTTTAAATGTTAGTCAGTGTTCAATATAATACCTTTAAACCAGTATCTCTTTAGAATAGTGTAATAAAAGATGTAGTGAACATTGAGAGAGAGAGAGAGAGAGAGAGTGAGTGAAGCTTTTACTATTAGTCTTCCTTGATATATAAGCTGATATTTGACAGTTTATTTATTGTTCAAATGGTTTGCATGGGGGGGGGGGGGGGGGGGGGGGGGGGGGTCATACGGTGGGGGCATGGTGGCTAAGTGGTATCACGTTTGCCTCGCACCCCCGTGGTTGGGGGTTCAGTTCCTGCCTCCACCTTGTGTGTGCGCGAAGCGCTTGCATGTTCTCCCTGTGCTTCGGGGGTTTCCTCCAGGTACTCCGGTTTCCTGCCCCAGTCCAAAGACATGCGTTGTAGGCTGATTGGCATCTCTAAATTGTCCGTATTTTGTGGCTGTGTGCATGACTGCCCTTTGATGGGTTGGCACCCTGTCCAGCATGTCCCCCCTCCTTGTGCCCTGAGTCCAGGCTCCCTCCGACCCTGTGTTGGTTAATGGTGGTACAGAAAATGGATGGATAATCAGCATGTAGTATGTGTGCTCAGGTATGAATGCCCAGATTATCATGCACTGATCATGGACTATAACAGATTTGAGTCTCCTTGCCCTCTGAAGTGTCATGCTTGGAATCTTATTAGCCAGGCTACTATTTGCAGCAAATGATCTTTCATCACTAACTTGTTTAAACACACACACACACACAAAAAAAAACTAATTTAGGAAACAGATAAAGAAGGCCTGGAAGAACAAATGTGGTTTGAGTATTGACGTCTGCTCTCTGTAAGTGTTGGCTGACCCTGTTAAAACCCTGCAATGAAAAATGATGAATGCTGTAGCTCAATTCCGATGGAATGATTTGTGATGATGGAGCTGGATCGTCCGAGAGCGAGATAGTGTTTGGTAAAAACAATGAATCATTCTATTAGACTAAATCTCTGTTGCTACAAGGGCAAAATTTCCTGCCAGTTTCTGATGTTTCAAAAATTATTTGGCTCAAATTTGGCATGTTGGCAGATTTTCTTCTCCTGATCTCTAGTATACGAATATCTGTTTAACCAGCTCGCTGTTTGGATATTTTTGTACTACATCCACATGAAGTGGAGGGGGGGGGAATCATTGCTACGTTTGTATACCCCCCCCCCCCCCCCCCCCCCCCTGCAGTCAAAGACCTTGAGAACAGGTTGACCAGTGCCTTTGAGTGATTTGTAGCTGTGTTTTAGGTGGTGATGTGGCATAATTACCCAGTTACATTCTGTTTCTTAGTGACATTCCCAGCATTTTCTTGCCATTAACGTGTCTTGTTTGGCCAGTTTTGTAAAGCCGTGACATAGCAACGGTCTAGCAGTTAAAGGTAATTTCATCACTGATGACTGTCCACCAGACCAACGGTAGCCTGGCAAATAATGCAACTAAGAAAACAATTAAATTAAGCAGAATTCGTTTTTTTTTTTTTTGTTGTTGTTGTTTGTTTGTTTTTTAACAAAGGCCGGCCGTCTTGGCACAACGGGGTATAGAGAAACAGCTCACACAGCCATGCAAAACACTTGGTTTAAACTTGCTCACGTTTTAGACATAACCCACAACGTGAGAAATTCTCTTATAGTCTAGGCATCCTATTTTTCTGTCAATAATAATATTTGTTTTAGATACTGATTCAGCAGCATTGTGTCAGTTCTTCACCGAAGGCTGCCGTGTCCACGCATTGCTTTCACTCTCCATGCTCACTACTGTGCTCGCTCTCTCTCCATGCTCAGCTGTGGCTTCTTTCCCCCTCCCCCTCCTATCTCTGTACCAGGTAGTGTCACTGAGCGAACACCACCGCCGGATCGATGCGCTAAACACTGAAGATCTGCGTGCGCTGTGCAAACGGCTCCAGGTGCCTGGCCAAAGATCCCCAAAGAAACCTAGAACTCCTCTTAGAGTCTCTTAGTATCGATTAGCTTGAGTGTCCTTAGTGGTACTTTTGGGTTTTTCTTAGCGTGGCAGTGCAATACGGTTGTGCTGGACACAATTGTATAGCGGCAAGCATGGAAATGTTTGCACGTGGGTTGAGAAAGTGGACAGTCTGGGAAAAACACATCACATCACGTGTCACTGTTCTGCTAAACAGTCAAAAATAAATAAATAAATTCAACATGTGAAGGGTTTTCTCAGGCCGCCACACAGCTCTTGAGTAAGAATCACTGTTTTTGAACTGATTTACCGTGGGCCGAGTAAAC
Source organism: Ictalurus punctatus (assembly GCF_001660625.3). NCBI lineage: Eukaryota > Metazoa > Chordata > Actinopteri > Siluriformes > Ictaluridae > Ictalurus > Ictalurus punctatus. Next base: position 15,581,240 of record NC_030438.2, read on the forward strand.
CAATAGACTCGCCACGTCCTACAGAACCCTTGCAACAAACATTACCTAGATGGGCGGTGTTGTATATCGTCTGCAAAGGCGGATGATGGGGAGGGTGTACGGTTGAAAAAGGATGGAAGTTAGGGCTCCATAGTGTGTTTGCTCAATTGTTTGCCACGGACAATGCCGGTAATTCAAGCAAGGGGTGTGTAACCCGAGTGTGTTCAGGCTGCAAGAGGCAAAGTCTCTCCGTCTTTGGCACTATTCTGTGAAACAGAGCAGTCCCTTGAGTCTTTTGCTTGCAATCCAGGTTAGTCAGTTACCTGATATGTAGTTAGTATGATAGTGTAGATAGGTATAGAACATAACTAGGACAGATATAGATGTCTAGTTAAAATATGTCATTGTGAAACACCTTTGCGTTTAAATCCTTGGTTAATTTGCTTTTTTTTTTTTCTCTATGCATGCATGGTCATTTGAATAAACAAGCTTCCTTGATATAGGATATTTATACCCTTCATGTTGGATTATAAACCAAACCAAAGAGATTTAGGTTCAAACGTAGAAGTGTGTTCCCCAAATAAGCGAGATAGAAATGCAGGTTCTCGAATTAGCCGCTGCACAGTTTGCTTACTTTGTTCTCTGCTTCTAGATCACCACGAAGGAGGAGGTGAACTCCAAACATGGGACATCCATCACAGCCAGCCTGGAGCCGGAGACCTTTAAACCCAACCTGAGTGAACCTAGCGACCTCCTGGTGGCCGAACAGATCGAGAAGGTGAGCCACATCGATCCCGTCTTTGGTAGTAAGTGCTAGTTTCACTCTGCTGGAGGTAAGGAGCTCGTCGATCCCTTTTTCTTTTTCAATAAGGTGCTTTCTTAAGCATCCTCAAATTTTTGTTCCGTTACAGGTTTGTCAGTAATTTTTTCCCCTGTTTGACGTTCTAAGACGTATGCGTTTGTGAACCTGTGAGTGATTACTAGGTCTGGGGTATGTGTGTGTGTGTGTGTGTGTGTGTGTGTGTGTGTGTGTACACATGGGACTGCATCGTGCTTGGTTAGGTTCTCTGCCTGCCGGTGTTAGAATGTTATTGCTACTGTAATTGGGAGCTGATGACCGTGGCCTTTGAGTGTTCAGTTTCATTCCCCCAATGTACCGTTTTCCGCATTTTTTCCGTCCATTTCCTTTTTTTTTTCTGTGCTCTGAGAACGCTACCATGATTTTTTTTTTTTTTTTTTTTTTCATGTTTGCTATTCATTTATTTGCCCAATATATTTTTTTCCCACCTCTGCTAATGAGATGGCCTCCATCTTTTTCACAGCTGGCAAAACATCTCCCACCCAGAACCATAGGCTATCCATGGACACTGGCATTCAGCACATCCAAGCATGGCATGAGTATTAAAACCCTGTACCGGATCATGCAGGGGCAGGACTCTCCTGTGCTCCTCGTCGTTAAAGACAGTGACGGGCAGGTAAGACTCCCAAAGCATGACTTTTTTTTTCTTTTTTCTTTTTCTTTTTCTTTTCTTTAAAGACATGAACAGAAGCTTGAGGGACCGGTTAGCGTGAGCGTTAATCGCCCTTCTGTTGGCATTTTGATTGAAACCTTGATTTATTTTGCTCTCGTGTGACGTGTGACGTTAATCTGTTATTAGTGATGCACCGAAAGGAAAATTCTGGGCCGAAAATGAATTTCGAAATTTTTTTAATAAGATTAAACTTTTTAATTAATTTCATGAATTTAATGAATCCGAATTGAAAACCTATAAAACGATCACACTTTTTTATTGAAATGAACACACCAAAACAAAAACAAGATCAAATATATTATTCTTCATTCAGTTCTGTAACGGTCCAATTGAACATTTCATCCAATTATCCAAATAATGTAACGTTGACTATTACGATCTGCAACACAGCAGCCAAGTAATGAACTCGGCAGCTGTAGGCTAGCATCTTGCAAATACAAAAAGTTTAAATATGCTACAGTCATTTTAAATAAATCAACAGACAAAACACAGACTGGCAGAGGGCCTCTATTCTGTCGTCGTCGTTGTTGTTGTTTTGCTGTATTCTGCATATTGAACAGGGTGTCATGTTTTCAGGTGGTGTATCAAACCTGTCGTGGAAAAGTGCTTCGGCACCGTACCCCCTCTTGAAATATCCGCTGAACAAATTTGACGTCCTTATCAGAAACTTTAAAGTATTTCCAAACCGCTATTTCCGGCTCATGATTTCGGCCTTTTCTCTCTTTACGGCGAAATTACGGCGGCCGTAATTTCGGTGCATCCCTATCTGTTACGATGATATCCATCCATTGCCTTTGTGCATTTTGCCAATTCATTTATTCCGAGAGAAATGCACTGAGGAATTCGGTAGCCCGTAGAGGCTGTATTGTAGCCCATAACATTTACTCATTAACGTGATCTGTGTGATGTCTAGGTGTTTGGGGCATTAGCATCAGAGCCTTTTAAAGTCAGCGACGGATTTTACGGCACCGGAGAAACCTTCCTCTTTTCCTTCTACCCACAGTTCGAGGTGTGTTTTCTGTGGTTCATTTACAGTTTATATGAAGCTCGGTGCAATTTTCATTTTATTTTTAAGTCAGTATACCGACGTTGAAATGGATTGTTGCTTGAATTTTCTGTGCCTTCAGGTCTACAAATGGACAGGTGATAACATGTTCTTTATTAAAGGAGACATGGACTCCCTGGCATTTGGTGGAGGAAGGTAAATCCTGTCTGAGTCTGATTTCTACAAGTTCTCTGGTGCACTTTGTAGTCTTGATCCATTTGATTTGTATGCCACGTTCAGGAGAGGTTTTTCTTCCCAGGTTGTTGTGTTGTAATCTCAGTCAAGATGCTGCCACCTATGAGATGTTTACAATTTTTTTTTTTTAATAATACAAATTCTTTGAATACAGACAAAGACTGGAAATGTATTTATTAGGCATGTTATAAGATCATATAAACAAGTAGTAAAAAAAAAAACCTTCTAATATTGTGTTAACGTAGTGAGTAAAGGATGAGCTTGGAGCCAGAAACGCTTCAACACACAGAGTCTCACACAGAATAATCATGTATAGACCAGGATTTATCAACTGATCAGGCAAAGATCTGATCATAAACCAGCATAGCTGAGCCTCTGTTGAAGCCAATCACATTCATTTTTATAAGGTCTTTAGCTTAAGGCAGCTCGTTTGACCAGGAACTAGCTACAGGACTTGGCCCTAGTAAAAGTTGTAACATGAAGCAGCACTGCCAAAAAAAATAATAATAAAATAACGGCGTCAAATTGTTTCCTTTATAGACATTGACTAATCATTAAGGCTTAAGTATTAAAAGGTAGCTGTTCTCACCATTCCGTCTCATTCGTTGTTTGTTCAGACCTTTTGTTGTAAGTAAGGAATTTTATTTAAGTAGACCTTTTGTAGTTACTAGATCCTAACCTGCCATGTAGCGTTGAAGCTTCCACTGAATTTTGCCATCGCAGCAGTTAGAGAGAAGGGGAAAAAAAAAAAGTGTTTAAATCCATTTCCTTGTCTTACAGTGGTGAATTTGGGTTGTGGCTGGACGGAGATCTCTACCATGGCAGGAGTCACTCGTGCAAAACCTTTGGGAACCCGATGCTCTCCGCCAAGGAGGATTTTTTCGTGCAGGACATTGAGATCTGGTCGTTCGAGTAGGCCACTCTCTCTCCAGAAGAGCGAAGAGAGAGAGAGATGGCTCCAGTCAGGGAAAGAAAGACAACCAGATGTCTCTGTGCTGGCCAGAAGTGTCCCAAACCTTAATGTGCTTCACCTCCGCTCCCAGGAAGCCTGTTTTAAAGAAGCATAATTTCTTTATGCTTGTCGTATGTTACTCCTGCATTTAACAGAAATCTCCTCCCCCTCCTCCCCACCACTCTCTCCCTCTCTCTCTTCTCGTGCTGTTACCATGTGTACTTTGTTCCAAGCTTCAGTGCAAGGTGTGTTTACGTGAGCAGAAGTAAGCGGAGACGCACCGTGACAATCATCAGTGAGCGTTCATGTACCGGTTACAGGGGACCACTGGAGCGCTCTGAACATCAGACGGTGACGCTGGCGTAGGTTTGGGACGAGATGGACCTGTTACAGCCCGAGACAGAAGGCTTCATCCGTCAGGTCATACTTGGATGTCACTAATGCAATGGCCTCACTGGAGATGGACAGAAACAAGAAATGGACGTAACTACAAACACATTCCTGTGTCGTCTGAGAATAAAACGTTTTGACGGGTAACAGGATCGCTTGATTTAAGGCGGCATCTATAACGAGAGCAAATAAAATGCGAGCGTACATCCGGGCAGGGTTTCTTCTGAAGTGAATTATCTGAGCGTTGTGAATTTGTCTTTCTGTCGTTCACCATCATAGATTCACCGCGGTAAAGCACATAGCCCTTAATCTATGAAGAAAAAACATCGTCGTACCGTTCTGTTCAGTGGGTTTATGTGCGAGTTCAGCTTCCTCCGTGTGTGTGTGTGTGTGTGTGTGTGTGTGGAGGGTCGTGTGTACTGTTCGTAGACAGTAATGTGTCGCAATAGATTTTGTGGAATATGCAAATTACTGTTCTTGTTAACCTCAATAATCCAGACGGGGTCTTTTTTGTCTCCTCTTCCCGTCGTTCTTTCAAACAAACTTTTAAAAGCTTTTACGTCTCGACAAAAAAAAAAATTTGCTTTTCAGGGTATCGTTTGAAAAGCTCGTTTTTTTTGTTTTGTTTTTTTTCATAAATATAATGACAATTATATATTTATGTACATAATTATATAACAAATTATATAAATATATATATGTAATTATATATTGCTGTTAAGTGTGACAGTGATCTTTTTTTGTGCTGATATTTCAGCTGTTACCAATATAATGTACAGTATATTACCCTGTAAATTCATGTTAAAATAGTAGATTTGTTCCTATATATAAATATATAATTATTAGCAGACAAATATGTAGAGTGTGGATTGATGGGTTGCTTCTAGCACTTTAATCTAGTTCAAAGCCAGATGCTTTCAGCTATCTTTGCAGTAGCTGTACAGTCTTTGTTATAATTTGTGTGTGTGTGTTTAGAAATGAACAGATGTTAGCTGTTTATGAAGAGCTTTCTGCTACACTGTTGGGAAAGTGTAGCCAAAGCCCTGAATCTAATGTCCGAGTCCAGTGGGGTTTCGATTCTCTCCTCACCCGTCTCGTCCCGACGCCGTGTCTTTGTTGGTGTGTAGATTCACTGTTCACAGGCTGAGGGAGGATGAGGAGGGTGATGAAGAGCAGGTATTCATCAGACCCTCATCACTCTTCCCACACCAGCGAGTTCTGTCCATGTGGAGTCACAGACGAGGTCCAGCGTGAACAAAATGCTCCAGCTGTTTTGCTGGAATATAATGTAGTGATGTTTAAAAAATAAAATAAAAAAGTATATAAATAAAAATTATTGTAACCTGAGACAAACTATTCATTCCTTCTCTTTTTTTTTTTTTTTTTGAACTTGTGTTAAAAAGTCCACATGGTTGAAACTTTTGCACGCACACACGCGCACATCGAAATGGAGTTTCGAGTGCAGCAGGTTTCCACTGAGACAGTTTATTAAAGGAAGCCATTAGGGAAGTGATGTCAAAGAAGTGCATGATCTGTAACCATGACAACACACTCATGCATTCTTCCCTTTTAAAAAGCAGCAGCAGCTTTTCAGATTTAAGAAACCTTGAAGTGTTTTGAGTGTTGCTGCTGCCCCCTTGTGGGCGCTTTGTGTAGTTCTCCAGCTTCAGAAGATGTAGAACTTTTGTACTAAAAGTAGAAAAACCAGCATGAGAGATGAAAACGTAGTACTAGAAGGTACAGACTCGGTTCTCTGAAGAACCTCTGGACCACCGTTTCTACTTCCTCCATCTTTAAATCATGGGAGCAGCTGCTCTGTAGAAATGATAGCTGAATTTTTAGCTCATTTATTTTGGTTTGGACTTATTTGTGAGTCACATTTTTTAAAATAAATAAATAAATAAAAGTGAACCAACACCATCTGACCAGACAGATGGTTCCAGAAATCAGAATTCGGGAATTTCACGGCACTGTGGTATAAAAGAATGTATGTACACAGTTACGAAGATCATTGAAAAGGTTTTATTTATTCAAAGGTGAATTAATTCTGGAAAGCAAACAGGTGAGGTGGAGGTTGTTTGGATTTGACTCCAAAGGGAAAGGTACAAGTGATCCAGTTTCCCAAGTGTACATGGTGCTTCAAATGCATTCAAAATCTATATACACACACACAAATATATTATATATATATATATATATCTCAATATCTCACAGCTTGTATGAAGGTTTTCCCTCACATGGTTCATGACCGCTGGAAAAATTGCAGTGTTGAGGGCACAAGTAAAAACAGTGAACGTGTGTGACGTTCCCTCAACTATTTCCTTTAGATGAAGAATTCCACAGCTGTGGCAGTGCACTGGCTTAAAACATCAGGGCCATGATTTCTTCCAACTGGCTTTTTAAGAACTAAATGCATAAAAGAACAGTGACGAATACACCCAATTCAAAGTTCTTTAAAGGCAATCATCACATTGTCGATGTATGATACAAGCTCTTTATACTGTACCGTTATGAATAGCCAGATTTGAGGTTTAGAAATGTAGATATGCGTGATGGTGAAAGGCACGGCTGGTTCATTTCTTGGAGCGCTCCGTGCTATTAAGTGCGTTCCTTTGTGTCTGATTGCAGTCTTTAGGTTGGCCACATGTCTGTTAGTGTGGTTCAGTACACCAGGTACTTCAGCTCTGAATAGATGAGGGGGAATATAATGGCACAGGCACGGTAAAGAATTGTTCCACTGTTCACCAAGGCCCTTGGTTTCATCAGCCACGACTCCGACTTGAACGTGAAATAGGTGGCGTACAAGGCCACAGCAAAAAAGTGTCCAATCAGAGTCATGGGCTTTGGCGTTAACCTGATAAGAAAACACAATCTTCTGTCAATGTTTCACACTTCCAAGACTGCGTGGAAAGTGAAAGGGAGCGTTTTATGCACACTTCCGGTCAAAAGTTTGTGGACACTCAAATGAAATGTTTCTCATGATCTTAAAAACCTTTTGATCTGAAGGTGTGTGATTAAATGTTTGAAATAGGTGTCGTAGACAAAAATATAATTGTACCAACATTAATTTATTTCATTAGAAAATGAACATTTTAAGTACAAAAAATCTTTTTTTAAAGGGACGACTCGGAGCAAAATATTCAGAAAAGCAGCCGATAAAGAGTCCAGCGTCAGTGTGAACTCCTTTAATACTGTTTAAAAAGCATCTCGGAACTTCCTCAAGAAGTCGGTCGAGAAAACGCCAAGAATACATTTCTGGAAATTCTCGGCAAAAAGGACGTCTACTTTAAAGATGCTAAAATACTCAATTATCCTGATTTATTTTGGATTGTTTTGTCATAACATAATTCCCATAGTTCCATTTGTGTTACTCCAGAGTGTGTCTAAACTTTTGACCGACAGTGTGTGGTTACATCATGGGTGTTTTACTTACACAGACAGAAGACCTATTGGCCCACTGACACATTCTCCACCCAGTTTGAAGTACTGGAAGCAGGCTCTTCTTAACTGGTGCAGAGAACCTGCAGAAGGAAAACAAAACTTTTTTTCCTCTCTCTTTTAAATAAATGACCTCCAAAATAGCAGGCACTGCAGTAAGTAAGTTCAACTGCTATATGATCTCAAACCAAGTGACTTCAGTTTGAGTTTATTGAATAAATTGATAAAGTTGATCTGAGTGGTGTAGGGAAACACTCAAAATAACAGCAGTTAACAACATGGACGTACTGTCTGTTGCTGCGAATAGCTCGTAAAGCGCTTGAGCCAGCACGTTCACCACGAATGAGTGTGATGACTTGCGTTCCCAATAGAATTTCTTCTTTGCCTGTTGAATAGAATAACAAATTAATCGTGTTTCTTCTTCATTTCATGATCATGTGCGTTCACAAGACGTTTCTCTCCTCATTCTCCCTGATATGCCAGACTGTTGGCCAATATTTGCCTTTTGTCTTGACGTACACTATAAGGCCAAAAGTTTGTGGACACTTGACCATCAATTGTAAAGGATGTCTTTGTATGCTGTAGCATGACAATTTCCTTTTACTTGAACTAAGAGGCCCAAACCTGTTCCAGCATGACAATACCCCTGTGAACACATGGTTTGTCGAGTTTGGAGTGGAAGAACGTGAGTGTCCTGCACAGAGCCCTCAACCCCGCTGGGATGAACTGGAACACCAAGTGCACCCCAGACCTCCTCACCTAACATCAGTGCCTGACATCAGTAATGCTCTTATGGTTCAATGAGCACAAATCCCCACAGCCACGCTCCAAAATTGAATGGAAAGCCTTCCCAGAAGAGTAGAGGTTATTATAACAGCTAAGCGTGGGGGGACTTGAGATGTTCAAGGAATGAGATGTCCAACAAGCACAGGTGTCCACAAACATTTGGCCATATAGTGTATCTGTTGTAAGTGCTGGATGTAATAGATAGCCTTCTTCCAATCAGCTCTGATTCATTAAACTGTGCAGTGAACTTGGTCATATGAAGAAAGCTTATTTAACTCGCGCACACAGATTTTGCCTTTTTTTTTTTAAAGATCGTTTTGCCTGATAAATAAGCATCATAAACATTATGGTATCTGCCTTTATATGAAAATAATCAACAACAGGGTGGTTTGATGTAAGCCAACGTGAAGCAGAGTTACCGTTACCCCAAAAGTTTATTATTTCCAGTAGCAACATGTCCTGAAGTGTTTTATTCCTCGTAAACCTTCATTTCAGAGGCTGCAAACTCAGTTGGAGGAATTATTTTCTAGAGGAATCTGAACACTCATTAAGCTCTGGAGTGCGAAACGGAGAGAATGTGGAAAAAATCTACACGAGATCACCTGCATATAGCAGCTATAAACAGTAGCGATCGAGCCTTCACGAATCATTCATAGAACTTTTCAACAGATTCATTCAATCTCATTTTAAAGTCCGTCATTCATTTTCATTTTGTTCAATAACAAAAATATAACCTATATTCTGATAAAAAGGTGTGGCCTAAAACGCTAGCCATGCTCATTGTCATTAAACTAAAACATGCTTGTGATTGCATTTTTTGTTTGTTTGTTTTCTTTAGAGTGCGTCCTAATATAAAGAATTCCAAAAAAATGTTTACTGGCCATGGAGGTTTTAATTAAACACACCCTCTTTCCATTCAGTGAGAAACTCCTGTTACCTGAAGCATGGCATTGTCATCATACAGATCTGGAATGTTCCTGAGCAGCTCTCTCCAGATGCGGACATCGTTGAGCACTACACTCATCCCTCCTCCGGTCAGAGGATGCCTCATGTTGTAGGCGTCTCCCAGAAGCAGGACTCCTGTCAGGGTGTGAGGCAAAATTGGTATATATTTCTATACAGATCTGCATTTTTTCCCTGTGATACAGTACTCCAGAAGTACTTAATAGCCGTCAGGTTAGGGACAATATCATTCATTATTCACGTGCTCACAGTAAGACCACAGAACTACTAAATTTTGTGGTTTCCACTGATCTGGCACTTATGATTCGTCTTGTCACTGGCTGAATAATTATTTTTATTTAAATCGAGTTTTTGTAAAGCAATAATAATAAATGAGCTAAACTACTACAAATGGTTTCTACAAAAAAAAAAAAAAACTTTTATGTATGTGTATTTCAAATGATATTCTCAATTAATTGAATAATCTCTTAATCAGTCTTACAAGTCTACCTGGTTTGTTGACTGGTGAAGGTGGCAGGAAGCTTGCGGGCATCGTCCTCAGACGGTCATTCTGCAGAGCGAGAATAAACGGCTCCTGTAAATGCCCTACAGACAAACAAATAAAACAAGATACCATTACTGTTGCTAAAAAGAAAAGGAAGATGATGCAAGTGCATTTAGATTACTCGATTTCTACTATAATCTGTAGTACAGTGGATAAAGTATTTAGATAAAAGCCTATCTTACTTGGTAGCTGAGGATAAATCTTCTCCACCATGTACGCTGACAGGTCTCGGGGCATCTCTCCCCTGATGTCCACTAAAATTCTGGTCTCGTTGGAGGAGATCTGGTAGATCAGGATTGGACTGGGGTTTGCCAGCACCAGCTCTGCGTGATTGGAATTAAACTGAGGACAATCCTGGGAGAGCAGACAGGATCAGACACACTACATCACTACAACATTTGTGCAGAATCACGTGCATATTAAATATATAAATGTACAGTGACCTCCACTAATATCGGCACCCATGGTAACTATGGCTGTGAAAAAAAATGTCTTTATTGTTTAACCTTTTGATCTTAAAAAAAATTCACAAAAATACTCTGTTCTCATGGATATCATACAATTGCAAACAAAACACAGGTTTATCAAAAAATATCTTTGTTAAATATAGGTGTGCAACAAATATTGACACCCTTTTAGTTAATACTTTGTGCTTTTGCCAAGATAACAGCTCTGAGTCTTCTCCTATAATGCCTGATGAGGTTGGAGAATACATGGCAAAGGGATCTGAGACCGTTCTTCCGTATAGAATCTCTCCAGATCCTTCAAATTTCAAGGTCCACGCTGGTGGACTCTCCTCTTCAGTTCACCCCACAGGTTTTCTATGGGTTGGATAAACCTGTGTTTTGTTTGCAAGTGTTTGATATCCATGAGAGCAGAGTATTTTTGTGTATTTTTTTTTCAAACAAAAGATCAAAAGGTTAAACAATAAAGACAAATTTTCACAGCCTTCTTATTAGTGGAGGACACACACACACACACATCCATCCATTTTATTTATATATATATATATATATATATATATATATATATATATATATATATATATATATATATACACATACTCACACACACACACACATGTATACAGTACTTAGGATGTAATTTTTAAAGCAAAATAGCCTATAATTCTATCAGACACTTCATCTTACCTTCATTAAGCAGCCAACAAAATGTGAGGAGATCTTGACTTTTCCAGAAATGAGGCTCTTACGGAACTTGGAGAAACAGCCATCAGCGACTACCGTCAGAGGAGCATGGATCTCCTGCCGAGAAACAACACAGTGAGGGATATTATTAGTGCTGTTAGGTCAATGTGTGAATGTATTTAAGGAAGCTCTGGTTCCTTGCTCAGTCATGTATCCTCTATCCTATTGAGTTTCACATGTTCTCTCCACATCTGTGTCCGTTTCCTCCACTTTCTCTCCAAAAAAACGTTGTTAGATGGCTATCCTGTGCTAAGTTACGCCTGGGTGTGAATGAGCATGTGATTGTGTGTGTGCATGGTGTCCTGCAATGGACTGAACTGACGTCCCATCCACTGGCTGTTGGGTCACACTTAGTGTTCCCGGGATACACTCTGGATCCACCACAACTCTGAGCAGGATACAGTGCTTGCTGAAGATGATTGAATGAAAAACCTGCTGTTGTCCTTGTGAAATTAAACCCATCTTATTACTGCATTGATTTATTGTTTTGTCTTATAATGTCTTGACTCAAATCTACCAGTATGAGTCTTTTTAAAAAGGTATACTTTCCAGGACAAAACTGTGCTTTTATTTTGTCATTACAAAGAAGAAAATCTAATAAACAGTATTTTAAAAAAATAATAATAAAAAAAAGCATCCATTTCCAAAGCAAATCTTTCAAATGAGTTAGGATTCTGTATCTGGTTATAACCTGAAACACTTAATGAAGTGCCTGTGCTGTCTAAAAACAAAAGCTGCTGTCGTTATCCTATAGGTGTATCTGTTTTCAGGAAATAAACACTAAGATGGTACTTTCAAAAGTACATCTTTTGTACCTTTAGTGAGAACAAGATAACACTGTATATTGTACCTTCAAATCTTATATACATACATAATTGACTCTTAAAGACCATAGCTATATCTTCAGGGGTATATTTACTATGTTTTTAACTGGGGAGCAAACAATGTAGCTAGACAAGAACTTTTTGTGTGTGTGTGTGTGTGTGTGTGTGTGTGTGTGTGTGTGTGTGTGTGTGTGTGTGTGTGTGTGTGTATACCTTGATTTTCCCAGTGTCCTTCTCACGATACTGAACTCCCGTCACACAGTCGTCCTCCTCCTGCAGACTGGTTACAGTGCCCTCCACAAACTTCACACTGTACAAATGAAAAAGCTGTCAGATTCACCGCTTTACAGACAACACGCAAAGACAGGAAACCGCACCAGGGGTGTCTGATGTAAAAGTACTAGCAGGGCTACACCATTGGTCTTTCAATGATAAAATGACATCAGTTTCATTATAAGGTTTCATTTTTGGCATCCACATCAGATTATTTGCTGTTAACAAATGTCTTAAAGCTTAAAGAATTTTTTATTTTGTGGAACTAAATGCAACAGCACTAGCACTTGTCATAAGAAACTTTCACAGAATTGTATGAAGAAGTGAGGCTTGGCTGATTTCTTTCTAGCCTCGACTAGATTCATGCAGCCTGTGAGTGACAGTTGTGTCAGGTGAGTACACAGAGTGAAACGTACCTTAGATTTGATCTCCATTTGGGCACATGTTTTTCAGCCCACTTCTCCCACACATGCATAACACTACATTAGGCACATGTGCAATACAGTCTGAGGTGTAATGAATGGTAACGAGGAAGGTTATATATTCTATGCAAGTTTAGTGTACAAAGATATCAGACACGCTGTATCCTTTGAACAGGGCGTCTGAGACTGAGGCCAATCCTAACTTTACATGTTTAACATACAGTAAACATAACATGTTATTTTAATTTTATCCATATTTAAGACTATCAATTAATCTGCATTCCCTCAGATCACACCTCAGCCTAATGTGCAGATGCTACTGAAGTTATGCTGTATAAATAACTCTGTAGGTTAAATCCCCAGGACCAGGTTTGTCAGTGACATGTCACATACATATAGTGATATGTTTTTATTTCCTGTCATCATGAGTCATGGCTCTTATTCAGCTCAGGAAGCGCATCATGGTAATTCTACAGGCTGAGACCAGAGCAAGTTCTCCTAAGGTCTGGGATTGAAGCCCTTTTTTTTTTTAACTACACTTTGTTAATCAGAAGCTTACTTGGGTTCTTCAAGAGCAGCACGTCGCAGGCCTGTAATAAAGCGACCGTGGTGGAAGGCTCGGCCGCTCTGAACGCCACACTCGTCTTGTGGGTAAGGGATCTCCACCTCTGAGAGACTCTCTGTGTCGTGGACTACATACCCACTGATCACATGAGCATCCATGCCCTCTGCTGCACCTAAGGAAAGTTGTGTAAATGTGTGAGTAAAGAATTAATCTGTGAATCCATTTAGCATCTCATGCCTAAAACAGCTTTTTCCATGAGTCATCCATTATAGCTTACCCTCCAGCCCCAGCTCTCTGAGAGCCCGATAGCCACCTGGCTGCAAAAGTTCTCCCACGATTCTGTCCGGCTCACGCAGATCTCGCTCCACTACGGTAACCTTCCTGCCATCTCGTGCCAACACGGCCGCCAAGGCAGAACCCAGCACGCCGGCACCCACGATGATGACGTCTGTCTCCTGATCAGCAGACCATGCACACTCTGAGGTACTTTCTGCATGCACTGCTTCTTCATCGGTTCTTACGCGTTTCCTCCTGGTGCCTCCCTACTCATGAGTCATGAGTGGAGGGATAAAACGAGAACAAATAACGATCAATACTTTTACCAAAAAACCATAACACTGAAGATTTCATCCCTGGCTCCTCAACGGCCTAATACGGGTTCAATATCTGTGAACTTTTCTATCGATAACTAATTCAGGCTCACGTCATAAAATATATACATCTTTTTGAGTTTTTGAGTTGAAGCAAACTTTTAAAACGCATGGGCTATAAACTAAAATGTGCTAATCGATAGCATGTTTTAATGAATGTTTATGTATCTCTTCAAACCATGTCAGAGATAATTCACTGCCTTCAGGGAATGGCTCTAATAATGTAGAGTCTAAAGACAACAGAGGGGGCAGAAAATACAAATAAAAATGACAAAGTCAATAATAAATGAATTTTTTTTTTTAAGGCTTTCAAGCACATATTTTTAGTTTAAAAAAAATACTGAAATTCTTTACTCAGGTGAAAGTGCTTACTCAGTTGAATATATTTTCTGGAAAAGTTTAAAGCTTCACTCAAGTAGAAAAGTACAAACTCGTACATTTACTTAAAATATGAAAGTAAAAGAACAAGACAGACTCAAAACATGATGGTATAATGGTGGGAAAACATTCCAACTTTATTCCAAATCAGTCTCATGTTAGCTAGCATGATAATAAACAAACCAACTGAATGCTAATAGCTAGCTGCCACAAAATTATATATAAAATGTACGTAGAAGCAAAGTTAAAACGAGAGGCATTATTAACTTGAAATATCTGTTAAAGTTGAGATTTCTTAGGAATTTAGATTCAACCTGAAGCTGTCTTTCTTAAAAATGAAGTCATTCATTCATTCATTTACACTAAACTATATGACTTGGTAACCATGGTGAACATGTAAACCTAACCTAAACACAGATCATAAACAGCACAATAACTTACCTCTTTGTTCGCCCCTGCTGCGTTGTTTCTTTGATAAATGTCTAACTTGTGGATGATTTTATTAGTGAAAGGCAGAATTGAGAAGATTTCCAGCGGTAACTGTAATATTTGGGGGGTTTTTAGACCCCGGTACCTGAAGAAGGTGAGTATTGCTCCCACTGCCAGGAAAACAACCGCAGTTCTCGCCAGCAGAAACACAAACACGTCGCATTTTTTGTACACGTATGTGAAGCTCGCTATTCCCAAAAAAGTCCACATGATTTCAAACGATACAAAAAAATAAAAATAATAAAATAAAAATAATAATAATAAAAAGAAAAGAGGGAGAATAACAGCTTAACGTGCAAAAGTTGCAAGAAAGATAGCGCAAATTCTTTCAGTTATAGCCACAGGTCTAAAAATATTAAATTTCTAAGTTTTAGTTCATTTGTATATAGCTATAAAAATAATAATAATAATAATAATAATAAATGACCACCATGGTAAAAACCTCATTAAGAGTTTTCAAACTGGTCTGTGATAAGTCCAGGTGCAGTCCCGAGACTGAACAAAGGATGCTGAATAATTTATGCTAATAAAGAAGCGGATCTTCTCCTGGTTTGCAGACGCTCGAGTCCCGCCTCCTACATTCGTGTTCAGCTAATCAGGGGCGAGGAAGGGGTGAGCAGAGCTCACGCTATTCTCCCATTGGTCACGCAGGCAGCACGGACGGTAGGATGATGTGAGGTCACGGCTGCTCAACTTCTCCTCTGAAGTTTCACTGGTGTGCAAAATGACACGCAGACATGCAACATTTAAAAGTCCAGTATAGGCGTGTTTTTTGCTTTACTTCCGGATCTATTTCTCAACAATAACATATGATAAAGTATGGGCTGTTCTGTACATGTTTTTGAATCTCCACTTTGTCCAAGCTTCTTTGCCATGAGTAAAACTAAACACTCCATATGATCCTCAAGGTGTTGACTATCTACATGGGAAAGATGAGAAACTTTTTTACTTTTAATTGTAACATCAATTCACAGAGCTCCTCAGTACGGATTTATTTTATGAACGTAATCTTTTTAGGAACTATTCATATTTGTATCCGGCTTATCATTTAAATCTGAATAATATTTTGGCTATTTATTATTATAGCCACAGAGCTTTTAATTCCTGAATTTTCCACTGACACAAAACATTAGGTCCAAGTTGATATTGTTTACAAGTCTACTTGTTTTTGAGTTATTTCCGTATAAGACAATAAAAAATGATGGCGGGTTGTGATTTAAACCACTGTAACAATATAAAGACAGTACAGACCACCTGACTATGCTTCATGCACCATACTTGGAGAACAATTGGTTTGTTTTATATTATAAAGAAGCACAGTTCACCCTTATGTCAAAACTGACCAAAAAACATGGCATGTTTGGGAATCTGGGACACATATTGTTATTGGTTAAGGCCTTTCGTTTTATCCTCACCGAAACATTTAAAATATTACTTGTAGCATTCTTATTCATCCATCCATACATCCATTTTTTATACCACTTATCCCATACAGGGTCACGGGGAGCCTGCAGCCTATCCCAGGGAACACTGTGCACAAGGTGGGGGACGCACTGGGCAAGGTGCCAACCCATCGCAGGGCACAATCAAATACAACAGACAATTTAGAAATGCCAATCAGCCTACATCGCATGTATCTGACCCCCCCCCCCCAAACTTTGTAACTACCAAGTCACCGTGCCCCCAATACATTCTATATTTCCCAGTCTATGATATTCCTTAATATATTTCGTAAAACCACCAATTGATGCACACAAAATCAGCCAAAATTATTCATGGGTGTTTCATGTGTCTATTATTTCCCCTCACCTTTCTTCACTCCACTCCGCCTTTTCCCTTTCTTTTATGCGTGTATGCTCTCTTGCTGCCTCCCTGCATCTCTGCCTGCCTCCTGTATTGTGTAGTCAATAGGCTGTAGTTGTTTATTTTAGTGAAATCTTAAGTGATAACATGATTATGATCTCACTATCCTGACAACTATTCAAGAGGTGATAGTTATAACATTATTTAATAAATCATTATTGGATTTCAAGAAATCTGTTTATGAAATGAACGAAGGACATCATTTTGGAAATGTAAATTTCACATCCTGTCCTATTTCAGTGGGTATTCCGAATGATATATGATTACCGATTGAGTCGTGTAAACCCGGAGTTTTACTATTGTCAGATTACTTGACTCAGGTAATTTTATATCAGGATTTCCATAAAGCATTGTGACAATGTCCATTGTTAAACGCGCTATATAAATAAATTTGTATTGAATTAGCTGTATGTAAACATATTGATGGATTATTTTATATTTTATTGCAGTTATTATATTAGCTTGTACAAGTAAATGTACTCGCTAAGGTTTTTCCGTATTCATAGACCCAGATTTATTCATACATTCTCACAAGTAATGATTAAAGACTGCTTCATATTGTTCCTGCTTCCCTGATGTCACTTTAGGCTCTCCGTTTTGCTTGATGAATTCCTGTGAATGAATATATACATTAATGTCAGAACTCATGATATCTGAGAGGACACACAGGTTACTTGGATGTAAAAGTGAAAAACCTCAAGGTCCTCCAGTGAGCAACTGGACTCTTCCACCTTCTGTCCAATTCCAAGGCTGAAGCTCATGTAGCGTTCCTACGTGGCACAATGAATAAGGACACTCTTATTCAAAGACACTTCATAACCATGAAACCAGGTTCTGGCTATCAGGGATAGTTAATAGTCAGTCTCAAATTCCTAATAGTAATACAATAAACCCCATTTATAGCAGTGACTATGATTACCCGCAGCATATTTTGCATAACTCCTTCCTCAAAAATCTTGGCTGCGTTTCTGAGGCCTCGAGCGAAAGCATCCATGGCGCCAATGTGAGCGATGAACAAATCCTCCAGCTCAGTCGATTCCCTCCGGACCTTGGCATCAAAATTTAAACCTCCAGGCTGCAGGCCGCCCTGCTCAATAACAGCCTGAGGGGGATTTAACGGTGCATAAATATGAGCTCGCAGTTCTGAAAATGAAAATCTATTCATATTTTAAACAGACGTGTTAAGTCACCTTCATCACCAAGGTCGTATTTCTGATGTCCATGGGGAACTGATCCGTGTCCCAGCCCAAGTCAGGAGAGCCTGTGTTGGCGTCCACAGACCCAAGCATGCCAAACCTACACACACACACACACACACACACACACATACAATGATGTAAACCAGCACACTGCATCAAAGGATTTAACAAATGGCACTGAATGATCAAGTGCACCATACACAGAGGCCATGATGATGTCGTGTTCGTAAGAATGTCCAGCCAGGGTCGTGTGATTGGGCTCGATATTCAGTTTAAAATCTTTGTCCAGTCCAAAGTGCTTAAGAAAGCCAATAACGCTCATTGCATCTGTCAAAATGGCAAAAAGTATCAGTACATGCAGGGTTTTCTTTGTTGTTGTTTCAATCCATATTTCATTATACAGTATATTTCCTACTATTTCTCCATTTCTTAACAGTTTGTTTTTAATTCTGGAAGCTGGTCACATGACAAAAGCATAACTCATCCATACTCATCCTTGAAATATTCACGTAAACAGTATTTGATTCATGTATTTAATTAGCTTTAATGTTAAAGTCCACTTACTGCTTCGAAAATGCTTACCATAATCGTACTGGTGCTTGCATGGTTCTTTCGGCTTGGGCTCAATAAGAAACTGGCATTTTAAGCCGATCTTCTCTTTGTAAGCTACAAGTAAAACCGACGTTAGTTATTCTTCGGAGACAAAACAATTCAAAAGCAATTCAAAGGAATCTCATGCCACTTCGTACCCACGGCCATTTTGAAAAAGCTGGCCATGTGCCTGAGTTCAGCCGCCACGTCTGTGTTGAGTGCGGAGAGGAAGCCTTCACGACCTCCCCAGAACACTAAGGAGATAAGAGGAGACAAGTAGTCATGTTTAACACAGGTATCCACAGCATCGTTACATCAAGCACTGAGTCGTCCCAGCATATTATTCAGTGATTTGTCCTAAAGCATATCAGTGTGTAACTATTTTACAGGATAAGATGAAAGTCGGTCTCACCAAAGTTCTCAGCCTGCAGTTTCTTGGCGATCTCTAGACCTTTCTTCACCTGAGCTCCAGCAAAGGCAAAAACATGGCAGTCCGGGTTGCTCGCAGCTCCATTCATATATCTACACGTGTACAAGGTACATGTTTCAATCATGTTTCTCTAAAAATGAGTAAGCACCACAAAACACTGTAGTGTTGCATGCCAGTGTAATTAGTTATACAATATATCATGTTATAGCAGAGCGCTGCTGCATAATCAACCTCAAGGTGTTTTCTGTAACAGCAGCTCTGACAATAGTGCCTACATGTTTATATTAATGAACTCATTTGAATATATTATCTAGCAAAGGAAAACTTATGATCATTGATATGGTGGTTTTCTTCAAAGAGACCTTTAGTTTGCATTTTTGGAAGGAGTCTCCAGTGTCAGTCCTATGCAGTCAGTGGTAAAGCTTTAACTTTAAGTTTTCCGCTATGGGAAAGTCCTCAGGATGGAGGCTGTTGAATTTGGTGGTTTCTCAGCATCATGACATGCTGCATTTCTATTATTAACTTCAAGTGAATGCGAGGAAAAGAAGAAGAAGAAGAAGAAGAAGAAGAGGAAGAAGAAGAAGATAACAGGAACTAGCTTGATGTGTGGATGTTCTACAACATTAGACATAACTAGTTGAAAAGTACACAGTGTTATTCATTAACTTTACATAAATTTTCACGCCACTTTACACTGGCTATCACTTCACGTGGTCGTTGATTATTTTCCTATAACAGCACACCTCCCAGATCGTTTATTCCTGCAGAATTTTTAGGTACTGCAGATATTTACAATGCACACGCCTTCTGGATGTAGTAGCAGGATTTGTAACCAAAGACGGTGCCAAGGATACCCAAGACTTCCTAGTCCAGGGACATACTCTACAAAGGTTGATGACGTATATCCTGGACTCCACAGTTCTATTATTATATTTTTTATGATTGGATGGTGGTGAAACCTACTCAAATACCAATGATATAACTGAAATAGTTTCTTTATAATTATAGCTCTAAGCCTAATTGACTGATGACTTACATGTAATAGGTTTTGAAATGATGTCAAATACACAAATATGGTTCTTATAGAAAGTTAATTTCTTCATCTAAAGTTCAATAAATAATATAAATAAATAAATGTCAAATTGACTAACTGCCACTTTAATAAAACGAGGGAAAGTGCCATTAACATGATGCAAACTGTTTCAGAAATCTATATTTGAACACTTTTGGACACTAGTTTGATTTTTGTGGGTGTGAAGATCAGAAACAAAAAGTTCTAATGCCTCTAGTAGAGAAATATATTAGTAGATTATATATATTTGATGGTTGTGCTTAATATTTGAACCATTTGAGCACAGGTTAATTACTTTTCTCACAGCTAAACTTTTAATGCAAAAATTAGGCGATTCCCCATATGTGTATTGCTTTATTTTTAATTTCCCCACGATTTTCTCCCTAATTTAGCCATGGCCAATTCCCAACCATCAGGCAGCTCTCCGTTATCACATGACAGCTACCAACCATGGAGGGTGAAGGCTATAACATGCTATCCACCCACTTCTGCATACATGAGCTAACGGAACCTAACGATTGGCTAGTGTTTCTGTGATATAGGGGCGAGCGTACGCCATCATTCCCTGTGATCACGGTCAATTTTGCTCTCTTGGTCTCCCAGCAACGGATGGCTGTGACATCATCAGGATTTGACGATAAGGCAAACGCCGTTCTGTAACGCTACTCAGGAGCCCCACATGTGTCTTGTTGACCATGAGCAATAACCCACCGCTTACTGTATTCAACATTTATTATTATTTTATTAGTTATAGGTTTTAATCTAAAGCATCTTACAATTGAGACACATATAGCAGTTGAGATTTCTGCTGAGTCACTGCCCCTGTTGGAGGTAGATCTTAAATGTTTTTGTTGTTAGTGTGACTGACCTGGAATGAGCAAACAGGTTGCAGGTGACCCACAGCACTTTCACACCAGTCTGCTTCTGCAGCTCCAGTGCCAGGTCTGTTATCTCATCCAGGTTCCTATTGGACTCCTTCAGAGTGCGTCCCTCAGGGGCCATGTCCCTGACACAACCGGATTAGAATAAGAACAACTCGATACATAATTCCTTAATAATAGCTTTAATAATCTTAATAACAATCCTTATACACCTGTATGGTCAAATCCAATACACACCTGTCATGAAAGGTGTAGTACTTCACCTAGAAAGATAACAGTGAGCTTTTGTACAGGAATTCAGCTGATTATATTGTATCCTGTTTAGCTTATGACCAGGTTCTCTGGTTTCCTCCAACGTCCCAAACAACATGCTGTTAGGTGGACTGGCAACTCTAAATTAAATTAATCCTAGACATGAATGAGTGTGTGAATCCAATCCACCTACAGTCATGTTTTTAGGAGGTGGGAGGAAACCAGAGAACCCAGAGGAAGCCAACACAAACATGAGGAGAACATTAACCAAGTCTGGGTGGTGGACACAGACTTTTAGACATGCTTTTGAGAAGAAAAGAGGGAAACTTGATTATTTCTTTACACCAAGCTTGGTGAAGAACTCAAATGCAGCGCTGAGTCTTTTCTTCGCTATCTCCATGTCGCCGTCTCCTTCATTCCAAGGCCTGCGCAGGGTTGGAGATCCAAATGGGTCAGCACCTGACAGAGAGGTGAGAAGTTTGTCTGAGCAGTTTGGAATTTGACGACAGACAGGTTTTAGGGCCTGGGGCTTTGGGTGCATGTGTGTATATATGACTGTATGACATTCTGCTCAGCTTAACATTCTTTTTTTTTTTTCTTTTCCCAGTGTTAATGACTGGAAACGCACTCCATAGATTTAACATAGCTATAGCAGCGTCTGTTTCAAAACAGATGTCTTTATGAAAGGTCAGAAAGGTCCAAACGGATCCGGCTCTTGCTCCCGCCTGATTAGTGACATGTCTGTGAAACCAGGCAGCTGTGTTATGCATCTCGAGTGTTCTAATGGTGCTTGATGCTTGCTCATTAAAAACGCTCACTTTAGCCTCTTAACTGCTGAGCATCTATTGAAGGAGATGCAGGCTATAATAATCCCAGCGTGCTGAAAGACTCGGTGTGTGCCAATTGGGCTGTCTCACCAGTTCCACAGAACGAGTGCCAGTAACACACAGAGAATCGGAGCCAATCCTCCATCGTCTTGCCCAGCAAAATCTGCAGATGAAAAAAAAAAGGTTTTAAATATAACTTGAGATGGAGACAAACAGATCTGTCAGTGGCCTCCTGCTTAGTTCCCTCTCGATATGGTTTTATTTATGGGGATACCATTACATAAGGAATAAAAGGGTGGGAATTTTGACTCTGTTTTACATGAGGCTGCATCACACCACCCTGCTAGTGATTATTTTCCTACATCAGCATGACCATAGTGTTTTATTTCTTAGCAATTTGCCAATGATTACAATTTTTCATTTATTACTGAATGATATATACTTTTTTATACATTTATAGTTACATTTAATGTTTTGAAACACCCAAGGGACATCATAAGGGATGTCATGTCGCCAAGAAACCCGAAAGCACAAAGTCCTCTGTCCAGAAGACTTACTGACTGTTACAACGCGCTGACACTGACGTCTCCTTCCATAAATGTGAAAGAAACATCTCCATGCGGAAAACTCCGCACACACAGAGCGGAGGCGGGATTTGAAGCCCCAACCCCGGAGATGCGAGGCAAACATGTTAACCACTAAGCCTAGGTAACAAATATATCATATAAATAAATATATTATTTGGGTTTCCTTGAACCTATCAAAAACATGCCAGGAGGTATTTTGCTGACTGGAAATGGACTGGTGTTCCATCCATGGGCTCTGGATCCACCCTGACCCTCACCAGGACAAAGAGCTTACTGAAGAGGAAAGACTGACTGAATGAAGTCATTATTAGGTAAAGTGATCTAGTAAACTGTAAACTTGTGTTAGACTGCACTGGTACTAGTTATACAAGTACATTACCATGCTGCACATAGGATATGTGCCATGCAAATGTATAATGATCAGCTATCTATAATGTAAACACATTTCTTTATTTAATCTCTTGATTTTGTTGAAGTTCAGTTCACTCACCTCGGATGCATTATAATATTTGAAACACAGCACATCTCTCACACTGGCATCAGCAACATAAGGAATCTTGGAAATGCCTTTTAAAAGGATAAATAATATCGATTTTAGATGCACGATTGAGTAGATTATACATTTGATTGGGTTATAATCTGCTATCTGAGCCACTGCAATCCGCACTACATAGTTACAAAGTCTGAAAAAACACGTTTTAATCTGATTTCATGCAATTCTGTCCTTATAAATGATAGCTAAGTGTAGTTGAGCACCCTAAACGTTGTAATAAATTATATTTACCTGGGAAAAATACTGTGTTGGTCGACATGACAAGTTGCTAAAGTTGCGTCATGTCCCTTTTTTTTGTTTTTCTGGACTTAAAAAAAAAAAAAAAAAAAAGAAGAAGAGAAAAAAACGCCCCCTGCAATCTCACAAGTGGCCACCAGGTGTCGCTGATGGCACGCATATTAGACAAAGTCTTCAATCATTCCATTTATCAAAGCCCACAATCACAGGGTTTAAAGGAATTGCCTCGTTTTGTAGCCAGGAACCCCTTAACGGGAACATACATTTCACACACACCCTCAACAGAGATATGCACTCACCGTCCACTTTATTAGGAACAGCTGTACAGCTGCTCATTTACGCAGTTATCCCATTAGCCAACTCATTTAGCAGAAGCGCAACGCATAATATCATGCCCATATACAAGTACATAAGTGAGCAGATGTACAGGCGTTCCTAATAAAGTGGGCGGTGAGAGTATATTTAGGTTAAGTATTTTTAACAAGTTTTTTTTTAATGTATCGAGATACAAAAGGGATAGAATGACCTGATTAGTAAGTGCTTAATCCTGGTCAGGGCCGCTGTGGATTCTGAGCCAGGACCGCTGGGCATGAGGTAGCAAAAAAGACCCAGGATGGGACTCTAGTCCATCACAGTGCACCAAGCACACACGCATTCACACCTAGGGGCAATTTAGAATAACCAATCAACCTGATGTCATGTTTTGGGCAGGTGGGAGGAAACCAGAGAACCCAGAGGAAACCCATGTAGTAACCTAAGCGCAGCATCTATCAATTAGTAAAAAATAATCAAATTAAAAAAGACAGATTATGAATTATAATATTGAGAAAATTGCAGGTCAGTAATCAGAGTTCAAATACAACTGAAGTTCTTCATATTCATTTTATTGTTATGGTGTAATACAAAATATCCGATGCCCAAAAGTTAACAGAAAATGTAAAAACACAGGACAGCATCCACATTCATACACATATTATATATACACACACATTACAGTAGGTGAAACAGACACCAATCACAACCTGTGGTCTGGAACCCAAAGGGAAATCAATAAAATCTGTAGAACTTACTTCATGTAGCATACACATACACTGGTTACAGTCAAAGCCCTGCCATAATGTTCCTCAAACACAATATAAAACACAACTTCCATGGCACAACATGAACAGATAATGTGCATGGATTGAAAACAGGCCATGGGCGTGTGTTCCTTTCTTGATGTTGGATATTTTTGCATAATACAGTACAATGGAAGGTGAAAGAAAAAAACCACCAAACACCAGGCACTGGAGAAATGAGGCACTTTAGCGCCTGGTTGAACGATACAGGTTTTTGGCATGTGACAGCGCTACAGTACTGCAGATGGAGAACTGCAGGAAATACAGTACTGTATACGAGAGCGGTGGTCTAGAGAAGACATTACGCTGCCAAATCTGTTGGCTTTGTCTCTTTTGTTGGCTTTTTCTTTTTTTTCTTCTCGTTCTTCTTGTGCCAGGGTTTGCACATGCAGCACAGGATGCACGGAGAGGCTAAGAGCAGCAGAGGAGATGTCACCACCACGATGATGCTCATGCCCACCAGGATGCCCGCCACCTACAAACACCAAAATTTAGATCTATTTAAGAGCTAAGCTTTAAATACGTCACAACTTTAACCTTATTCATACGTATATACATGAATGCATACACCAAAATATATATATATACACACATTAATATATTTACACACCAATAAATATATACATTGGTTCATTTTAAAGGTGCAGTTTGCAAAATATAAAAATGTTTCAAGAACTGTACTAATCTTATCATTATTTATTGACATACTTATTATTCATTTATTTCAGGCTTTTTACATTTTTATTTATTTATTTATTTATTTATTGCACTTTTCCAGCCTGGAAATCATCTCGGTCTCAGCTCTGTCCCCATTTCTTAAAAGGAAAATCACAAGGCATATGTAGTTTTAATTTAAAATTTTGTCAAGTTATTAAAGCAGCTTCAGCCAAATCTAAAGAAATGGGATGTTTAAAAACAGTAGATGTTATTAAATGCTGATATTAAATATATGCCAATCAATCATGATTCAATGCCATTCTGTGGCCGCTTAAGAAGCTGTAATGTGATCGGAACCTGGCCTGTGGTACTAGATATGTTGCAGGTTGGAGTTTGGTGCTTGTTTGCCGTTGGTTCTCCAATACTGATCAGATACTGATATGCCTTTCACAGTCTCGCAGGGCCAGACATGATCTCTAATGAGAATACATGTCTTTCAAAAACTCTGTAGTGAGTTGAGGTTTTCTCTCGAAACCCTGGCCTGTGGTACTGGATGCTTGTTGTAGGTTGGAGTTTGGAGCTTGTTTGGAGTTTGCTCTCCATTACATTCCCACCAAGCCTTAAGTCAAAGTCTCATTACTCTTATTTTTTGATTTATTAATGAATGACATGATAAGCTCTGAACTTACAATTAATTATACAATACAATTAATGTTATGGAACCCTAGAGCCCAAATCTGCTCCTTTAACAGCTCAATGTCTGGCTTGTTGCTACCAAATATATGTAGTGTAAATGTAAACAGAACTGGTGAAGCTCATCATCAGACCACTACGTGTAGTTATTAATTTGTAGGAAGAGAAATTTCCGACGTACTTGTGTCCTGTTCCACATGACAGAAGCTCTGGAATGTCCTAACTTATTACGGCAGGGACCTTTATCATAGTGTCTCAGGAAAATGTCCCCCTGCAAAACACAATCAGATTCATGATGTGAACTGCTGCAGTTCAGTTTTATTTTACATATTAAAACCTCCTGGGTCAAATAGAAGAGGAGTTACTTACATCTAGATTCTGCAAGCAGTACCAGCAGAAGGTGTGTTTGCAGCTCTTGCACAACATTTGGGCGCAGCCCTGGTTGCGCTCGATGTAAACTCCACACTTGGGACACTGTTTGATGACCGGGTCTGGATCCACACTGGCCAGAGCACTGGACAGAGCAGACAACACACCTTAAACCACATGCTGACTAGAAAACATTTGAAGTATGATGAGAAGGTTGTCTATTTGGGGCTTAAAAATGCAATAAAATGAATATGTGAATAAATTATACATTTAAAATCGCAAAATAATGATTTAACATTATCAAAAGAAATAAGTAAGCATAGGTAAATAAAGACATTTAAAGGAGCAGTTTGTAATTTAATGTGCTTGGTGCTGTCTTTAAGGTGAGAACAATTGAAACAAAAAGACGGACCTACCCCACCATTAAAGGAAAAGTGGCAGCGCTGGGCAGAACAGTTCTGGCTGTGGGTGGAGCTAATTTCAGGGTCAGAAAAATGTAAAGTGAACCTTGAAAATTAAGAGACTTTCCAGATCCCCTGCATATCAATGTTACAAGCAGCAGTTTTTCTAAGGTATCTTCAAAATTGTGTAACTGTTATAGGTCTAGAATCCCCTTTAACCATTACAAACTGCACCTTTAATTGGAAGGATATATATGATAAATAAGTAAAGATACAGTATATACAAGTAAAGTCATTTCAAAAGAAATTCTAGAACATGATCACAAAAACATTGAACTTCAAATATTATTTTCAGCAAATTTAAAAAAAAAAAAAAAAAAAAAAGGAGACAATATTCATGATGTGATGCTTTTGGAAAACTGGACATCCATCAGTTAATTATAATGCACAGAATTCCACTGTCCTCTATAGATTCATCCAAATGCAAAGTCAGCAAAATGGCAAAGCGCCAAATGAGAAAATGCATTTGAATAATCTAACAGGGCTATTCATTCTTTAATAAAGCACACTGGCAGCAGTAACCTGTCATTGGCAGGCAGCACCACTAGAGCCTGGTGCTGTTGGCAGCTGTGTCCGTCCTCCCATGGTTCTTTGCAGGCAAAGCAAAAGACACCGTGGCATGTTGGGCAGGGAATCGGCATCGGTTTATCCTTAGTAGCAGGGTTCACACTGCATACGGCCTGACATTCCAGCACCGGGCACCAGGCCTTACATGGGTTCAACTGAACACCTGAGAGAAGGAGACAGAAAGCATTTGTAAAAAATATATATATATATATATATATATATATATATATATATATATATATATATATATATATATATATATATATATTACTTTTCTTTACGTTTCAAACAAAGAAAAATAAAATACAAACAATCAGATATATCAAAGTATAATCAATACCAAGCAAAGGAGAAATAAATAAATAAAAATAAACAGACTTATGTAAGAGATGCGAAGACAAAGAAGAAGAAGACAAAAAAAATGATTACAATGCTTTACCAAGTAACATAAGGCATGCCAGTGAGGCTTTAAACTACAATCATACAAATCCTCCAATTAAGATGGAAGCAATGTCAAGTCCTATATATCACAAAAAGGGGTCCCAGATTTTCAGAAATATCGCATCCTCATCATGAACCCTACATGTCAAATAATCTAGAGACACATATTCAAGAATAATCCTATTCCACAGCTTAATAGTCGGAGCTTTGTCCGTAATCCACAGCAAAACTAGACATTTTCTGGCACAAAATGTAAGAATATTAAAGAGCTTTGTCTTGTGTACAGTAAGACCCAAATGATTAAATATTCCTAGTAAATAATATGCAGGGTCCGGCACCAAGGAGACCTCCGATATGTTGTTCATCTCTTCATTCACTTTACACCAGAACCTTTGAATCTTATGACAAAACCAGAAGCAGTGAGTAAGATTCCGTATTTCTGTCTTGCATGTAGAACACAGAGGAGAGAGGTCAGCCCTATATTTACTGTGGTGGGCAGGAGATATCTGTGCTCTATGAAGAATTTTAAGCTGGATTGCTCTCACTCTATTACAATCACTCTGAGACTTATTGTTTCTATTATTATCTGCTAATCTTTTTTCTGTGTTTAAATACTTTTAAACATCACAATCTGCAACTTTAAAGGAAAAGCTCTATTAAAAACACACACTACAATAAGCTAAAAGCAAGCAAAGCACATCAAATATTTTCTAGATACTAACTGACGATGCTATCTTTAATTCACAGATTGTCACGTCAGCATGGTTGAAGCTACACCTCTCCTGTGTGTGTATGTGATGGATGTCCCAACACTGGATGTAATAAGCACTGGCTGTCCTTTCCAGGCTTTGCAGCTGATTCGAGTCTGCTCTCTGTCTCAACAAAGATCCAGCATGTTTACAGAACCAGTGGTTCAGGCAAATACCTCAGCTTTGCCACTGCAAATAAGCTCATTGTCCTGTGCTCTCTGTGGTATTTTGCTAATTACATAATGCTCAGTATGACGTGTGAGCTGGCATACAAACTCCGACCACAGACACGGTCCGCCCAAGTCCTTTCACTTGTACAGAGAAGCTTGGTGTGTAGGATAGTCACTGGGGTGGTAATGTTTTTAAAAGGAGCACTGTTTAAACATGTCACTGCTAAAAGATTCCATACAGAAAACATAATATTGTGTACTTAATTTGTCCTGTTTATTTACCTATACTGTCTGCACATGTCATTCTAGTGAAGAACTGTAGAGTATTTTGTCCAACAGAGATGATAAATAAACATGGATTTTTATTTTAATGGATAATTCATTTGTTTCTTTCGTTCATTCATTGTCATATGAATCCGGATCTTATCCCAGGAACCCTGGCTATGAACACAACTTCAGAGGAATGAATACAGACCTGTAACACTGACAGCACATCTGAGAAAGACTTTGAAAAGGCTAGTTCTTGATCAGCACAATCATCTTCAGCTGAATGCAAGAAAAACAAATGAGGTGATGGTGGACTGACTTCACCATACAGGGTGAGGACATTGAGTGTTTCCTGATCTTTTCCAGATCTACCCAGGTATCTGTACTGTAGGTGTGTATGGTACACACCTACAGATACCTGGGAGTACACCTGGGTGACAAGATCAGGAAACACGTCTTTTCAGAAAGGGGCAGAGTCGACTGTATTTCCTAAGGAGGCTGATGACAATCTACTACGTACTTTTTAATGAGACAGCGGTGTTCAGTATGTGTGCTGGGGTAGCAGCATAAATGGAATAGATACCAACAGACTCAACAAGATTATCAGGAAGGCAGGCTCAGTCCTGGGGCTCAGACTGGACTTACTGGAGATGATGGGTGAGAGGAGAATTTTGGCCAAGCTCTCAGTCATGAGCACTGAACTAACCCACCCATGTCAGGAGTACAATGAGGAGCAGGCTTCGTCTGCCTCAGTGCAGAAGTGAACACTTTCACAGGTCCGGTAGCTATCAGACTGTATAACTCTCTCATTAGATCATCGGGTTAGCTCTTCTGTTTTTTGTTTCTTATCTGCACAGATTCCTGCACTTTCCTCTGTCCAAGGCTGCATAAAGACATTTTTTTGCATGATTATAACATGCACATGACTATACACCTGGTTATCTTGCACACACACACACAAACACACACACAGATACATCTATCAATGTATCTATGTATCTCTCTCTCTCTCGCTCTCTCTCTCTCTCTCGATATATATATATATATATATATATATATATATATATATATATATATATATATATATATATATATATTATATACTTTTAATAAATATATACACACACACATATATATATACATATATATATATATATATATATATATATATAATTACAGCTTGTTCTACGTTTTAATACATTTGTATTGTTTACTTTTTCATTTATGTTTTAACTTCCTTCTGCTGCTGTATTGTGTTTCGTCTTGTCCTATTTTGTCTATTCATTTTGTGTATTCTATCTTGTCGGCTGCTGTAATATTGGAATTTCCCACCTGGGTTTAATAAAGTGTCATCTTTTCTGATCTAACGTAGCGCACTACAGTATGCAACACACATTCCCACACTCATTCACACATAAGGGCAATTTTAGCTTAGCCAGTCTGTCTACTGGCGTGGATTGTCAAACTTTTGTATGGAACTGTACAGCATACCTTATTAATGGTATTGGTCAGTATTATAATTCTGATGAAATTTCTGAGAAACCTGTATAGTGATGTTGTGTAATACAATACCAAAACTATTACTGTCCAGGCCTACACTCTTAAAAACTTTTTTATATGGAGTGTGTGAACACTCGTAAACTGTTCATTTAAGACTGTTAATAAGTTTTAAAATATGAGATGTACAGTGCCCTCCATACCACTCCAGATCATTATCCATTATCCAGATCATTTTATTACTCCATTAATTGTTTGTTCCAACACTCCCAATACAACACTGTAAGAAACATTATTGTTTTTTAAAAAAAAAAAAAAACGTAATCATATAACTGCTAAACTGAATAATTATGAAATTTGGTAATAATATACACTCACCATCAACGTTTGATGTGTTGTACATTCTGTTATGCTTTTCTGCTCACTACGGATGTACAGAGTGGTTATTTGTGTTTCCGTAACATTCCTGTCGGCTCAAAATATTTTTTCTTCATTCTAATGTTGAACATTAACTGAAGCTCTTGACTTGTATCTGAATGTTTTTATGCATTGCCCTGCTGCCACTTGATTGGCTGATTAGATAATTGCATGAATGATCAGGTGTAGAGGTGTTCCTAATAAAGTGGCTGGTGAGTGAAAATAAATATCTACAGTTCTGGATGGTAAAGATTTTTTAAAAATGTTTTGTAATATTATAGACTTAAAATATTAGTGAATATTTTTACATATTGCAAGCGTTTTCAATAAGGTTTTTACTCCATTTTACTTTTGAAGCGATTTTTAGCAAAAGTATAAATGTATTTAAATTTGCATGCCATTTGAAAGGAACAAAACTATTTAAACGTTTTATAACTTTAACATATATTTGCTTAAAGTATAAAGGTCAATAATGACGTGATATCTTGTTATAGTCCAAATGGAGCGCCAGCTGGCTAAGTGTGGAAAGTCTGTAGCCTTGTGGGATTCCTTATGTAAGATCCAACAGGTGGATGGATTCAAGGGCTCTGTTACATTAGCCTACTTAGCATGCGCCTGGTGACTTGTTGGCTTGTTCCCTTTTCCTCCCCCCTACAAAACACACACCCGGCCACAGACGAGTAGAACCGAGCAGGAGGGAGAAACCAAAAGAAGACTTTTGCTCTTGACTACAGCACAATTTGTGCAAGCACTGCAGGCTTTGTGCAGATTCTATGACCTGCTGTGCAATAAACAAGACCCAATACAAGCACACACACACACACACACACCCACACCCACAAACGCACACACACACATATACCTCTTTCAAATTTGAGCCGCTGGTAGAACTTGACTTGATCATCAGAGGCAAAAGAGGCAATCTGTGTGCACAAGGAAATGAAATTGTAACTATAGCAGCATAATTCCGCAGCTGAAAAACAATCTTAAGTTACAAAAGGTTTCGTGAAAGAAAACATGATGATCTGAGGTGTGTGTCGCTGTGTAGCTTTCACTATTGCAAAAGAATAACCAAGGACAAAAACAGGATGAGCCTTCTTCCTCATTTTGGAAGTGTATAGTTCTTGAAAGGAGGGCAGGGGCCAACCAATAATCCTTTCGGACTGCTGAAAGGATTACAAGTTGCCCCCTGCCCTCCCTTCAACAACTATACACTTCCAGAATGAGGAAAAAAGGCTGGAAAAATCACCCACCCTGCCCACCCCACTCACCCTGCCCACTATCTTTTCGAACTGTTGCCTTCTGGCCAACGATTCAGAGCTCTGAGCACCAAAACTGTCAGGTTCAGGAACATATTTTCCCCCCAGGCTATCCATCTCATGAACAGTTAAACTGCCTCATTGAGCAATAATTATGCGCAATACACAGTTTAGTCTTTTTATATTTATCCAACGCATCCAACTTCTTCTGCCATTACATTACATTCCCTTGTGCTGTATATAACAGATTTATATTAGATTTGCACTACGTATGCATTTACATATATACAGTTGCAATCAAACTTATTTAACCCCCAGTGCAAATCAGGTTTATTGTCAAAATTTACAGACTTTCAGCTGTTTGCAATGAACAAAAAAAAAAAAACGAAAGCAATTGAAATAGTTCAACACTATTGTGGTTTCCCCAAATGTGAAGTGGTTCCCCGAACGGTTCAAGTGGTTTCCCCAAATTCAACTGAAAAATGCATCTTAATGATTTCTCCAGTTTCAAAATTATTCAACTCCTTCATGGCAAGCATCTTTAGTACTTAGTAGAGCACCCTTTTGCTGTTATGACCTGCTGCAAACGAGATGCATAGCTTCTGGCAGCATTCCTGAGGAATCTTAGCCCATTCCTCATGAGCAACGGCCTCCAGTTCAGTCCAGAAACCACTTCACATTTGGGGAAACCACAATATTGTTGAACTATTTCATTTAAACT
Source organism: Ictalurus punctatus (assembly GCF_001660625.3). Taxonomy (NCBI): domain Eukaryota; kingdom Metazoa; phylum Chordata; class Actinopteri; order Siluriformes; family Ictaluridae; genus Ictalurus; species Ictalurus punctatus. The sequence goes on from NC_030438.2 coordinate 15,613,751, forward strand.
ATTTTCTATTCTATTATTATTATTTGTGTATCTTGTTATCTTGTTGCTGTTTTGTACTGTTGTGCACTGGAAGTTCCGGTTACCAAGATAAATTCCTTGTATGTGTAAGCATACTTGGCAATCAAGCTGATTCTGATCAGCACACACCCCAAGTGTCATAAATGATTAAGTGTAAATAAATTTAACATGTACACAAAGCTTGGTTTGAATGAGGCCTTCAACATCGAATTATCCCAGTTTAGATAAATATAGCTATAACTGTTCAACACCTGACTGAATCATAATAATTATAAGAATAACAATAAGCCACCTATGAGGTTTCAGGTAAACAGAGTTATGAGATTCAGAAATGGTATTTGTACATATATGTATGTGGGCATGTTTTTATATCTTGATGGGGAACAAATTTCCTCATGAGTATAAGAATATCTGACATTGTGGGGACATTTCAGTCCATACAGGATTTTGCAGTTTGTTTTTTTTTTATGATTTTTGCTGCCAAAAATGCTTGATTTTGCTGCAAATTTTTTTTTAAATGTGATACAGCTTACAGTTTTTTGTGCTTGTTCGCAGAAAACTAGTTGATTTGCCTAAATCGCAATTGTACGAAATGATTTTGTCTTCCACAGTGATGTTTGTTGGTAAATGAGACCTTTTAGCTGTACTCATGTTTGACACACGTGAATCAAAGAGCTATTTGACTGAATGCGTGTTGTGATGACGTCACATGAGACGTCTTGGCCCAAATCTGTGGACAATCTGCAGTAATTTTGAAAAATTGCCAGCTCCTCAGAATATTGCATGAGTTTGCCTTAATTTCTGCAATCGCAAAATCCTTGAGGGACTTGCATTTGGCATGAGGAAACCTGCTTTTTTTTCTTTACAAAAACTACAGCTTTTATTATTTTTTTAAAGAGCCCAAAAGTTTACTTTTCATGGTTGGGGTTAGGGCTAGATTTGGGTGTAGCATAGCATTAATTTGCAGTATATTTCAATGAAAGCTCCTCATAAGGTTAATAAGACAAGCGTGTGTGTATATTTGAGTGTGTGATACCTCAGAATCCAGCAGAGCTCCAGGGTGCTTGCAGGCCACGTCAGGGCAGGTGATGGGGGTGCCAGCCCCGTCCCTTATGGCCAACTGCACATACTGACGTAAGCACTGTTAATCAGAGCACAAAACACACTGCTTACATTGCCGTCTCTCAGATGACACCGCTCACATCTCATTTTCAATGAAGTGATAACAACTATGCAATGAATAACCCAGCTTGTCTGCTCAGAAGCAGTTTTTATCACATTACCTAAACATAGCATCCTAGCGAGTTGACGCCTTTCATTGTGCACATACAGCGTAACAGGTTTGGAGTACTGGAATGTCAGGTCAGGGTGTGCATGAGTAAAGAGTAACAGTGAAGTGCACTGTGTTCCTCTTAGCCTTGGAGACCTCCAGAAATGAATCATCTTCATGCTCAAAACAAAGCACAATTGTTTCATGTGGCTGGGTGTACGAAAATAAGGCAACGAAGGCCCTGTACAGTTGCGCAGCTGAAGAAATGCATAATGGATGAATTGGGGAAATTCCTCTTGCTAAACTTAAGCAACTGGTGTCTTCACTCAGCGTCCAAACGCTTAATAAGTGTTATTAAAAGAAAAGGTGATGTTACACAGTCGTAAACAGTCGACTGTCCCAACTTTTTTGCAGCGTGTTGTAGATTTGAAATGAGTGTATATTTTCAAAAAGAAATTAAATTCACAAAGTAAAACATTAAGTAATGTTAATAATGTTTTGGGTTTGTTTTTTTTTTGTTTTTTGTTTTTTTTTGCATTTTCCATACTATCCCAACTTTTTCGGAATTGGGGTTAATTTAATTAAATTAAATTAAATAAAAATAAATAAATAAATATTTGTAGAGAACATGAAGAGCATGTATATAATATTTTAGTGAATTTGGACATTCTGGACAGCTTTGTCATTGGAACAACACAATAAGGACCATTAGATTTAAGGTTTTAACCTCAGACACAAATCATAAATGGCTAATACATGGGTCGACTACCAGAAATAGACATTTTTAATTTTCTGCAACCCCAAGCCTCTGCATTTTGGTTTCTCCTCATTATTTCCCATCATGCTTGTAAATCCCTATTCAGCAAACCTTTTTGCCATATTTTCATGTTCCACTGAGTCAGAGTCAGCCATTTTAATAGCTGAACTGCACCGTACACTCTTAACTGAAACATGCCTTGTCTGAATGCGACTCGCAGTAACATCTCAAGATACTAGCACACAAAACCTGACTTCATAGTTAGAGTGATATTCATAATATGAATTTGTAAAATAAATGAATAAAATAACATAGGAGATAACGAGTTTCTCTCGTGACCTCATTTGTAAATCAAGTGACTATACATGGGGTCACGACCCACAGTTTAGAAACACTGCTCTAATGAGATTCCACTTAGATTAGAAGATGAGATGAGATGCTTTCATTTTCTCCTACTAGATAGTGATAATGACCTGGGTCAAGGCTGCAGGACTAATCATATTCTAATTTAGACCATATTGGCTTCCATTATGATAATTAAACATAATGGACTGTAATACTGATGAACCGTTATCAGATCATTGTGACTCTGGTGCATTAACTCACACGTTCCCTGTTTACATATTTTAGCTCATGAGGTTTTAACTGACTGTCTACATTTAGCACCTACGCTGAAGGAATATATGTTTATATTATACAATGTGAAAGAAAAGCGTGTCTTTATGCCAGTGGGGCATGCTGTTATAGGAAAATAATCAGTACGTCCCAAAGTGCTTGTACTACAGCAATTTGCCAAAACAAAAGAAAGACACATCATACTTGTCATACTTTTTATCCACTTATGATTACATTTCATGTTGTGGAGCATTCATCGTATAACTTACATTATAACAAATATAAACAGTCAGTCCCTCACCAGCCGTTGTTTAAATAAGATAAAACAAATGCAGTTTTTCATGTTATTAAGAAACTACAAAACACAAAACCCTCTATCCTGAAGACAGCTTTACCTCTGTCTGTTACAAAGTGCTAACACTGGAGACTCCGTCCAAAAATAGGTGCGTTGTGTCACAACTCCACCGCTCACATTTGCATTCACTCCAAACAGCCTTTCCTATAGGCAAATCTGAAACCGTCTCATGCGTCTCATACTCACCTGAGTACAGAACACGCAATTACAGGAGCACAACGTGCTTGTTTCTGCTGCAGGACAGTCACTCAAACACAGTTTGCAATAAACCATGGCCTCTTCTGTCTGAATGGAGGAGTCTGTGATGTCGGCCATGCTGCTGCTCCTGTAATTCAGTCCCTCAAGTTGAGAAATAATGGAGCGATGTCCTCCATTTTCCTGAAGGACACAGGACGAGAGAAAGGAACGAATGAGGCCTGAACAGCAGTCATAGACAAATAGCAGTTGCGAGTATATGTATGTGAAGATGTTGCTTTAAATACGAGGAAAACGTGCGTCATCTTAATGGTGATTGTGAAATAAGCGTTACCTTGAGTGCACTATGGCGTTTGAGCCGTTTAATATAATACAGATTTGTACCTTGGAGAAATTACAGTTCGACTTACTAAACTGTAAAGGAAAAATCCACCCTGAATGACTTGTATATTAATCTGTATAATTAACACGTGATCTTCCCTAGCATCCAAGATTTATTTTGCAATGAAAGTCTGAGTTTTTGGTTTCTTTCTTTGACATTTTCACTCTGGTTAATGTTTCCCTACAATGCCATCTGAGTACTTGCTGATAGTGGTACCAGTGCGATTAAGCCCTCACTTCATGTCTAACTAAACAGAGTGATGCAGCAGCGCTTTAGTCCTTTAGTCTATCCAGCCCTCTCACCTCCTCATCTGTACACTCTGCTCAAATAGATCAGCTTTCAAAGCTTCAGCATTCATGTTAATACTACCATCAATGCAATCAACCTCATCATCTTATAGATCCTCAATTAGCTCTGTCATAACTCAGCCTACATGTGACTTTGACTCAACCTTTTGTGAATGAGAAAAGAAGCTCTTGTCTTTTGTTTTTAGGAACTAATATTGAAGTCTGACCGTTATCCCTTACGTTTGAGATTGTTAAAATACTTTATCCTATTAAACACCATTGTAATTGGACTAGATATGGAAAAGTACATAAGAAATTTTGCTTGGATGCAATATTGCCATCAAACCAATATTGGCCAAAACCCGCTGAATCAGTATAATCAAATTTCATGCAAGAAAAACGTGTGCTGTTGATTGACAAGAAACCGAGAACACAGATCTTGCACATGATGCTAGAACACAATTTGCCCAAAGCATTTTGTAATCATTTCTGTGGCATATTGCACCACTTAAAAAACAGAACAAACCAGCTCAGGATGTCAGTATCAGATCTGTTTCACGTATCAGTCAGTAGTTAGAGGTCTGATATCGGTACTGGGCTGAAAATGATCAACTGGAATAAGTGAGTCATTAAATTTGTCCCTCTGACTATGACTCAGACATTGTAACAGGAAAGACATAAGAACATAAGAAGAAGACAAGCATAGTGAAGTGATTTCAAAAAATACATACATATACATATATATATATACATATATATATATATATATATATATATATATATATATATATATATATATATGTGTGTGTGTGTGTGTGTGTGTGTGTATGTATATATATATATATATATATATAGAGAGAGAGAGAGAGAGAGAGAGAGAGAGAGAGAGAGAGCAATATAGTAAGTATACTATGTATCATATGTAAACTTTTTATGACACTTAAAAACCATATATTCTTTTATTTGACCTAATAAAATTATTAGCATCAATTATTAGCATACGTATTATCCATCTTAAAGTGTATTACTCAGTAACTAGAATGAAATGAATAGGTAATGTGTGTATTTACGAGAGTGAAGAATGTAAGTCCAGATCTGAGGACTTCTAGGATTTTAAGGGGCTTAAACAGGGATTTAATGATGTCGTTAAAGACCTCAGCTTCTTCGTTCCATCTGGCTCCAGCACCAGATTTCCTTCTTATCTAACGAACTAAATGCTGAAATCAGGTGGTGTTGTTGTAGAAACAAATATATGTGGCCCACACAGAAAGCAGGCCAGACCTCCCTCGTGACCATCATATGGCTGTTTTGCCACTTTTTCTTAAAAAAAAACAAAAACAAAACATGGGTAGTTTCTAAGAAAGAAAGTGAGCACCAAGAAAATGCTGTTTGCACAATAATGGTCAGCACAGAAAGAATATTAGGCAAACATTATAAGAAACACATACTCATACTTCTGATATGAAAGAGGAACTGACTGAACTTTTACAGAGTATTACTACCTAATACAGAGGGTGTAATTTTGTCAAGTGAAGGAAGTTAAACAGACAATATTTAAAATGGGCGAAAATGTAGAACTGGAAGTTGCATAACGCAGGTCACTGTCAAAGTCATGAAGAAAACTCCACCCTGAAACAAATAAATGATGTTTATATCATAATATTTGTGATGTGTTAAGCGATTCCAGTGCTAATTTGTTGGTTGTTGGTGTATTTTTGCTATGTGAGAAGTTAGCAGTTAGGAGTGTAGTCAGGGCCATACACAGGTATACACCGTATGCTTGCTTTTCCCCCAGGGCTGTTTGTGTATAACAATTTCAAAGGATCAATATTAGCATAACCAACTTGTTTTGCTGCTTCAGAAGTCCCTAATCTACCTTTCTGCTAGCTTCCCCTTTAATTGTAGCACTTTTTTTTGGTAATTTTTTTGTTGTGAAATTCACGTTTTCTTTGTAATTGGTGTATTTTTATTTGAATTCCACCCTTCCCTGTTCCTGACAACCGCAGACAACCGCTGTCACTGCTGTCATCGACTGAAGACACTGTCCTGCTGAAGCAGTCAGGTAAAATGATTAAAAGTGCTTGAAGTGGGCTTGAAGTGTTCTCAGTGTTCACCAGTATATAGTACCAGGAATGATTCTACTCTCTCCTGTCCCTGCTCGAGAAACAGACACTGAACTCGCGAATTCACTCTTTATCTTTCGCTGCTTTAATCACCATCCATTTATGATATTGTGTGCATCGTGATTTATTTATATATCTATCGCAACTTTTAGTACTGGTTTTACAAAAGTAATTATATGACAGGCGATGAATTGAAAAAGCACTTCCATTTAATAGTCCTCCTCTTGAAAGGCTCACGAGTTGGAATCCTCTGACGGCCGTTTTAGCACTGTGTTTTCTCTGTATCCCCTTCACAGATGTTTTGTAATGCCCTTCATTAATTTTACTCTACATTTAAATTAAGGTTTGCTCTTCTTTTTTTGCCATTTTTTCCTTTATGGGCTTATCTTGTCCCCCCAACTGATTAACAAGTAATTGGTAGTTAAATATTAACACGGAGGGCCTGGGTAATAGTAAAACACTTCTTTTTTTTTTAAGACTACACCACTGGTGTAAATACACTCAAAGATAAAGTATTTCGATATTAGCTCCTAAAACCAAAAGAACAAGAGAGTCTTTTCTCATTTACTTTCCAGAGAAAAATGTCATATTAATGTCCAGCGATATTCAATGTCACATTAATGAGAAATCCCTCGTACAATTAGTGGAGACAGCAAACGTTGGACTCAAAGTTCCAGAAAGTTCCACGTAGCCATACGACACAGTTTCTGCAGAGTCTCAGCTCGGCTAATTACTGAAAAAAACTGGTCTGTAATATAGGAAACTCTTAACCAATGTGAAAATAGGCCAAAATATCAATGAAAGAAGTTTAAATAAATAATTTTTAAAAAGATTATTCCTTTAAAAGAACAAAAGGATCAGAGATGAGAAAGACGTCATGTTCAAGTGTTGACGGTAACTAAGTAAATGCTGTGTATCTAGAACAGTAACGAAGGTGGTGTTTGGAGCCTTGTGCCTGTTCACTGTCTCCCAGCCACACCATCTAAACAGGTAGCAGCGATAATAACATAATGCCATGATATAGAATAAATCTGGGTTATATAAGGACTTAGCCATGATGAAACAAAGGAAGAAACCTATTAAGAGAACAAGCTGCTTATAATATCGTTCTTATACAGAGCTTATACAGAGCTAACAATGCAAGTGACAGCTGAATATGTACAGTATATTGACAACCGATAATTTAGATATTGTATATATATGAGTTACTCATAATGTGTGGAATAGATGCACTACACAGATTTATACACAGACACAATCACAGTCAATGTGGCCAACATAAGTGCCCTATATTTACAGCATCTCTGCAACAAGGATTAATTATCAGGCACACATTCAAGCAAGCACTTACAACCGAATAGGGTTTGTTTTTTGTTTTTTTACATTTACAACATTCTGGTTAATGTCCTTGGCGCTACAACACACTGATATCTCTGGTTTCGCCATCTAACCTAGTAATAAAAGAATAAAATGGCACTTAGAAAAGTTACCATTAGTGTTTTCATGTAAGCACAATGTCACACAGAAATGTTTTGCCAACATGACACTGGCAGTGCCTATAGGTCTGTTTACTGAACGTGTGACGAGGGTGTAGTATTTAAGCGCATGACACAAGCTGTAAACATATCAAGTAATTGATATACAAAGAGCCTTTAACGGCTGAGTTAAGGACAAACTAAGAAGTCTTAAGGGTTCTTTCCTTATAAGTGAGTATCTTCGGCAGTAAAAAATAACAAGATATTTTATCATTTTGAGGGGAAAACTGACAAACAAAGAATAAGAAAAACATTAAGGTTAGGCTCCCAAACTGTAGTTAAAGCCCTTAGGTCAGAAAGAGACATATAAACAATTTGATTATTAGTATTTATCTTTTTTTTTTTTATTAGATCAATTTTGAGCACTCCAAGCAATAATAATTAATAAAATAATAATTCCTTAGATTTATATAGCACATTTCTAGGCACTCAAGGGTACATAGATAGACAGATAAATACTTTACTGATCCCCAAGGGGAAATTCAAGATAATACAAATTCAACTGTACCCTGAGTATGTCCAATTATTTTTCCTAAAAAAGGTGCATGTAGATTTACTCTATGAACTATTTATACAATCCCCTCCAAAAATTCAATTGTTTTCGCTGTACACTGAAGACATTTGGGTTTGAGAAAAAAAGATGAATATGAGAAGAGCGTTTAGAATTTCAGCTTTTATTTCCTGGTATTTACATGTAGATGTGTTAACGCCACAGAACACTGCATATTTTGTATCAGACCACCAAATTTGTAGGCAAGCAAAAATATAGGGAAATATGACATGTTTCTTGTTACCCGGGTGTGTCCTGTTAGACTGACTGTTTAAACAATAAACAGCTCTTAATGTCTACTCTTGGTTTCAGCCCTGGGTTCCACCTGTGTTTGATGTTAAAAAGGATAAACCAACATGAAGACGATGGGAGTTTTCTATGGGAGAAAAGCAAACCATTTTGAAGCTGAGAAATGAAGGAAAATCAATCAGAGGCATTGTACAAGCATTGGGCATAGCCAATACAACAATTTGGAATGTCGTGAAAAAGAAAGAAACCACGGGTGTACTGAGCAACAGACACTGAATGGGTCAGCCACGGAAAACAGCAAAAAACAGCTTATGGCAAAAACATTGTGAGAACTGTGAAGAAAACCCCAAAAAAGGACAGTCAGTTGCATCACCAACAACCTCCACAGGGCAAGGGTGAAGGTATCACAATCCACCGTTCGAAGAGCAGAAATATAGAGGCCATACCACAAGATACAAAGCACTCATCAGCAGTAAGAATTGGTAAGCCAGATTGTAACTCGCAAAGAAACACAGAGATGAGCCACAAAAAGTTCTGGAAACGAGGTTGACCTCTACCAAAGTGATGGAAAGACCAATTTGTGGAGAAAGAAAGGATCTGCATATGATTCAAAACATACAAGCTCATCTGTGAAACATGGTGGAGGTAGTGTCATGGCTTGGGAATGGCTTGCAAGGCTGCTTCTGGAACAGGCTCACTTATCTTTATTGATGATGTAACTCATGATGGTAGCAGCAGAATGAATTCAGAAGTTTACAGGAACATTCTGTCTGACAATTTACAGAGAAATGCATCCAAATTAATTCGGAGGAACTTCATTATGCAGCAAGACAATGATCCAAAACACACTGGCAACTCAACGAAGGACTTTATCAGGGGGGAAAAGTGGAAGGTGTTAGACTGGCCAAGTCAATCACCAGAGCTTAACCCGACTGAGCAACATTTCACCTCCTGTAGAGGAGATTGAAGAGAGAAACAGCCCAATACAAACAATAACTGAAAGAAGCTGTAAAATATGCCTGGAAAAGAATCACAAAAGAACACAGCAACAGTTTGGTGATGTCCGTGAGTCACAGGTTTGATGCAGTCGTTGCAAAAAAAGAGATAAGCAACCAAATATGAGGTGTGATTTGCTTTAAGACTATCTGTTCCATCTGCTCACCTAAAAATCAGGTGGTCGGCCACCAAAGGTGCCATGTTTTAAGTTGTTTAACAAATCATAGATTTACATATCAGGAAATAAAAGCTGAAATTCTGATCTATCGTCTCAGATTCATCTTTTGATCTGAAACCCAAATGTCTTCAATGTACTGTACAGCAAAAACAAAAGAACTGGCCTTGTTGTTTCAGTACTTTCGGAGGGGCCTGTACATCCCAGTTTAACCCATGCTAAAAATAATAATAATAATAAAATAAATAAATAATAAATAAATGAACGAATAAATAAATAAATAAATACATACATAAATAAATAAGTAATGGTGACTATTTCTTTTATAGTTATAGATAATTATTCAATAATTTATATATAGATAATTATTATTATTTATATAACTATAGATCATTATTATAATTATTCTTTTATAATTATAGATTCTTGAATATTTTCTTTAGAGTTTTCCTTGACAAAGGGACCTGTTTATATATTATTATCACCCTCATCTAGACCCTAATCTACATTCTCAGATAAATTATTGCTAAACTGTACTTTTCCTTGCTGCTAGTGTTGTACCATCGAGTACATCCTTTGTTAATATAGTGTACCTTTAAAAAATAACTGGACTATAATTTGTTTTTAGGACAAATCTTTAAATGCACCTTTCTAAAATATAGGTGCGATATACATACTAAAGACACACACGATGTACTCTTGAGGGTACCACTCCAGCAACAAGGAAAAGTACAGTTTAGTACCCTTTTTTCTGAGATGTCTATACATGTCTGTTGAAAATCTTAATGTCTTTACAGTTCTGTTGTATAAAAAAAGAATGACACTATATGCATTTAAGGGGGGGGGGCGATTAATACGACTAATATCGCTCATATCGCATAATGGCTGTGCATGAGAACATTAATTCTAGGCAACATGAATCAGCCATTGGAGCGCTCGCATGTCGGTACACACGCACGCAGTCTCGCGCGTGAAACGTTGTCCCCGGATTATTACATAAGATACTGCAGTCTGAGCACGACGACCCGAAATAGCCTTAATCATGATGACAACAATAAAGATCATGAAGAAGGACAGAGGACTCCTCTGAACCTGCACAGTGATTTCCAGTACAGAACGCACGCGCGCGCGCCCGCGCGCACACACACACACACACACACACGAACACACAAACACACACATCATACGAGGTGACATGTCGGTTCCTCGCGCGTACTCACTTCAGTTTCGAGCAGGTCCAGTCTGTCCTGTCGTTTCCTTCCTTCCCGGTCCTGTGAGCGACTCTTCTCTGCTCCGATGCCGAAAGGTGTGCTGCGTCTTCACGGATCTGCTCGCGCACCACTTCCGGCTTCTCCTCCTCCCCCGAGCAGATTAAACAGCCTGAGGATTATTCATGTAGCTCAACAGCTGACTGAGATACTTTTTTCTGATGTTTGCTGTGAAGTGTAGCCAGCATGCATTAAAAAAAAAAAAATCATATAGCCTAGTGGAGATTCACTGCCCTCATGATATCCCTTAATGTGATGCAATAGGTTAGCGAAATAATAATAATAATAATAATTATTATTATTATTATTATTATAATAGCAATATTAGTACACTATATGGACAAATGTATAGGGACTCCTAACCATCACACCCATGTGTGGTTCTTCCCCAATCTGTAGCCACCAAGTTTGAAGCACACAATTGTACAGAATGTCTTCGTATGCTGTAGCGTTACAATTTACCTTCACTGGAACTAAGAGGCCAAAGCCTGCTCCGGCAAAGCCCCTGTGCACAAAGCCCCTGTGCACAAAGTGAGCTCCATGAAGATATGATTTTCCAAGGTTGGAGTGGAAGGACTCGAATGTCCTGCACAGAGCCCTGACCTCAACCCTACTGAACACCTTTGGGGTGAACTGGAACACAGGTGTATCCCAGGCCTCCTCATGCAACATTAGTGACTGAGCTCACGAATGTTTTTGTGTCTGAATGGGAAAATCCCAACAGCCACTCTCCAAAATCTGGAATGGGACATCGGAAAAAATATATATGGGTGTGATGGTCAGGTGTCCACGCACTTTTGGTCATATAGTGTGTTTTATTAGTAGTAGTAGTAGTAGTATTGTTAGTATTAATATTATTATTGTTGTTATTATTAGTATTAACAACAACAACAACAACAATAATAATAATAATAATAATAATAATAATAATAGAAGATGCAAGCAGCATTTTCGGGGCCCAAGCACCCAGACTCAGTGAGTAGTACATTCACAGACGTGCTACAATTGTTGCCTAAGCAATCACAGGAAAGCTGAGCCATAACTTTAGGAAAAGGGATTCAAAAGTTTGATTTGTAGTTTCACTCATGATGTGTATGTTTTGATCACGGACAGTGGTGGAATTCACTGACTGCAGGAGGAAAAGTCTAGATGAACAAATGGGTAGCAGGGTGGCATTGCTGCTGCTGCTGCCACTACTACTGTGACCTGGGGTGTTGTCTATTGCTACTATGACCTGTGGTCATTATTGTTATTGCTCTGACTTGGGCCTTTTTCCCCACTTTGTGCAAGTTTAGACAGGTCTCAAGATGAAATGAGACAAATTTAGTGAAGATGAAGTTTGGAGGAGTAGCAAAAATGCCACATACAGTAGATGGAATCATTTTCGGCACATTATTGTAACTTTTGACCAGTAAGTGGCGCTATCATGAAATTTGTTGCATAGCCTCAGGGCATGGTTCTAAAGCTGCCTACCAAGATTTGTGTCAGTGTGCAAGGTCGTTGTTCAAGGTCAATAGCCTCACTTCCTGTTTGGTGGCTTCACCATCAGATTTGTTGGCACATTACGAGCAAACCGTTTGGAATATCAACATTCTTTTGATGACTTTGGTCCAAGTTGGTCTGAAGCTGATGTATGCCAAATGTGTTGTTGATTGGACATAATTTGTAGGAAGAGTAGTGAAAAAAAAACATTTTTGACAAAATCCAAGATGGTCGACAAGGGTCACACTTGAATTTCCGATGTTGGTGTGTATTCACTTTAGCATACTCCAGGGAATTACAGGAAAAAAGAACTGTGAATTAAGCACAAAGGCTAATTAGGTGGAAATTCACATCATAGGGTGCTTTAAACCTGTCTCCACCCAGGGAATCCAGGGATACCTGGCTTTTAAACTTTGCACGCATGGTTAAAAAGTTATGACAATAAACGTACTTCCAAATTAGGCCCAATATTGACCCGATGGTGGCACTAGACATGTTGGCAGCACTTGGCCCAAATTTGGTTCGAATGTTTCTTAGACTCTCCCCGATCAGTGTGCCAAATTTTTACCAGACGGTTCTATGGGATAGACACCCTAGCCAAAAGAAGACAAAGAAGAGACAAAGGTAGAATAACAACAGGGTGCCTACTCACTATCGTCACATCATTACAACAACAATAATAATCATAAAAGTCAGATCCAGGGCGTATTCCCAGGATAGGCTCTAGATCCACCCCAACCCTGAACAGAATGAAGCAGTTACTGAAAATGAATGAATGAATACCAGTACTACTACTACTATTACTACTACTACACTCAGTGGTCACTTTATCAAGTCACTGATGAAGGTATATAATTACTACACCTCTTGCCAGCGTGTTGCTATTCGCCAGCCTCCTCTACTCTGTACATGAATGGAACTGGACCACTATAACAGCCAGATGGTATGGAAACCAATCTTACAGCAGTGACATAAACATGGTAATGGTACTAGTTTTGGGGTTAAGTGTGAGTGTATCAGGCACAGCTGCATTAGTGTGGTTTTTTTTAAACAACTCAGTGGTAATACTGCGTTGATATACAGTCCACCAACTCAAATCTGGCAGTCTTTTTCCATAGATGGTATAGAGGGAAGCTGACAAAACTCTGCAGCAGCCGGGCTACAGTCAGTACAATAAATTTATGCTATAAGAGTCAATTGAACTCTGTGAGTTTGTGTCCAGAAACACCACACTTCCAAATGTCTCAGTAGAACCGATGAGTGACATGCACCTAAACCATTCTGTTTCTCAATTAATCTTGCTTTCTACAGCATCATTTATCTTGAGACATGTTCAAACTCCTATCCACTATATTAAAATAGAAACTCACCAAAAAAAAATTTGTTCTTCACAGTTGCATAGAAAATGGTCTCGGTCATCACCTTTGTTTGATGTGTATCGTGATGCACCGTATATTATTCTCAGAACTAAGAAGGCTCATTTAGTATGGCTTATTTGTTGCTTTTGTTATCGTTATAGAGTGATTGTTTATATCACGGCATTACATTTCAGGAAATCCAGCTCTTCCTCTGTTGTCTTGGTTTTGCCATACATTGCACTGAAAAACTATGATTAAGTGGAAACAGAAGTAGATCAGAGAGACAGAAGTAAGAGTGTATGTGGGTGTGTGTGAGAGAGAGAGAGAGAGGGGGCGAGAGCATGTTTGTGTGTGTGTGTGTGTGTGTGTGTGTGTGTGTGTGTGTGTGTGGCGAGAGAGAGAGAAAGAGAGAGAGGAGAGAGAAAGACAGACAGAGATCCCCTGTGGGCCTAAGTGACCTTGAAGGATTACAGCTGATATCCGTTTTGCTACTCAGATATTAGGTCGGGTGTTGGGCTTCAGACATTTCATTCTGGAAAGCTATTTATAACGTTATCAGAGGAAAAATACATTAGAAATGTTCTCTACAGCATTCAGAGCATCGTTTTGGGATTTTGAAATTGTCATGCTGAAAACACCTAGCCGGGTCATATTTCTCTGTGGCAACAGTTTCACTGTTTAGGTACAGTACGTTGTACAGAGTCAACATGATTTGCACTAAAAGCTTCCCTAAAAGCATCACAGCACAAAGATTGAAATAAAATTTTTTAGAGCAAGCTTCACATTGACAGCTCCCTCTACCAATTACGATTACTCAGCTTTTGGGGAACTATATGACCTGTACTGTTGACGCTGCAGGATTCTGTCAACGATGTAAACATTCGCTCTAATTAAGTGAATCTCATTAAACCTGTCAAATGAAAGCATATTTTCATGTGATTAATACATGAAGGAAGACAAAAAAAGACCATATTAATTCATTCATTCATTCATTCATTCATCCATCTTCAGCTTCAGCTGGTGAGGGATCATAGTGGATCTGGAGCCTATACTGGGAAAACTGGACATGAGGTGGGAATACACCATAGATCAGTGCCAATCCAAGTACTGGCATGTTATTAGGAGGTGGGAGGAAACCAGAGAATCCAGAGTCAATGCACATGGACTTTTAGAACACGTGATCCTGCACATAGACCTTAACCTGAGCTCAGGATCGACCGGATAAAGATAGTTAAATATATTTTAGACGATATTAAATTATTGCACATATTGATTTGTAAAGACTCTGAGAACACAGCATAATTAGTGCCCTGAAATGAGAAATTTGTTGCTATTTAAATTAATAACATGTGCTTTTATTATTGTAAAAATGTTGCCCAGCTTGAGCGAAGTAGAGGAGCAGGACATTTCACTGTTTCTCTGACGTAAATGAAACTGGATTACAGTATCATATTGATGTCATACTATGATAAAACTGTTCAGCCGAACGGATAAAGTTACAGTGTCACCGCATGCTTACAGCTCACATGAGGCGATGGCAGAATTAACTTCCATTACACTGGCTCAAGTGAGTCTTCAAGAGCACCACAGATTAAGTCCAATGGGAAAAAAGAGGTAACTGAGATTCTGAGAGATGTGTCATATGTGTAATAAAATCTTTATAAGACTACTTGAAAACACCTTTCATTGTATATGCGATGTGTACAATGTGTGATTGAAACCCATCAATATTTTAAGTCAGCGCTCCCCTGCTGGTGAAGATTTATTAAATCTCTGCTGTCTCAGCTTGTTTTGAAATTCAAACAAATGCAATCACTTTAAGTGATAGAGGTGTTTATCAGGACTGGGATCCCACAGGACCAACCAAAAAAACTGGGGTTTCTAGATGGGCACACACGGTCAGATATGAATCTCACAGGCCAAAGTAATACATGTTTCTTCATCACCAGTAACTGCTATATCCTGGTCAAGGTCATGGTGGTTTAAAATGTCTATTTTGATTATATTTTTGACAAATAGAATAAGTTAAATGATTGTTCAAGCTAAAGTTAAATGATAATAACTGCAGGAGGGCAGGATAGGCCAGAATTACTTCAGCAGCAGGTGGGAATCGGATTCGAAATACAGTCATACGCAGAATTTTGAAGCCATGACCCCTCACAACTCATGTATGCTACGTAGATTAGCATGGCAGAATGCTAGTTCAAATAGCAAAGCCTTTTAAACTGACTGGCAGGTAGACATGCCTCCTAATTCTGGTTAGATTTTGGTCATCCAGGTTATTTAGGTTATTTTCTAGTTTACAGAGTCCTTACTTTTGTTACATTTATTGTAAAAGCTTTAATATTTGGTGCATGACATCTTGTCCAATTCCAACGCTGAGAGAGAGCATGACTTTATAAGTAGAGCTTTCTCTGGATTGTACTACACACCCCTATCCGTCAGTGTGGAAAGTTGAGGTGTGGCCAGTTTTATCAAGTTTACTAATGTTGTTTTATTGTGATCCAAAAAGCAGTATTTCCATAATAAAGTATGGTACATTCCTTGAAATATGCTATCACATTCTTGTAAAGAGCAAATACTCTATGGAAAAAAAATATATAGTATTGATGCATTGTATTAAAACATTCTAGTAGTTTCCTGGACGTAATACTTTTATTAATTAGTTAATAATTACTTGCATTACTGATGTCATCATCAAGTCCTAAATATGCAAAATGCCATAAATGATACTTATACCTAAATTATTAAATACACCTCTGAGATTTATTAAAAATGCCTTGCAATTTTTCTGGAATTTTTTTTCTCCCCCTCCGTGACTAACAGAGCATAACCTATTAAGTAGAGTCTATCTGCATTGCTTCATCCATCATTTTATGAAGATACTGCATATTGCACTTGTCATCTGCTCTAGACCAAAGTTTCAGTTACAGCTCAAGTGCTTGGCAAGGGCACAGACTCATGCAGCTGATAGCGTTGGGATGTTTCTGCTTGCACTCAATCGCCTGTAATTCGACACAACCCCTCCGCAGCAGGAATTTCCATTTACTCTAAAAAAGCCTTTGATGTAATCACAACCTGTTCAACCTTGATGATGGTGAGAGCTTGCCAAGTACACAATGTATCATTATATCCATACTTTTAAACACATGTTTAACTTGACCATTTTGTTTGATACCATTTTGTGACACATTTGGGATACATCATGGTCGTTTTAGCATCTTATCTGGAGGTTCTCATGGATGCCACACATGTTATACTGTGTAACTTCTTGTTTATTTTATCAAAGATTTCTTTAAAAGGTCCAATGTGGTATTTGTAACATGCACATCTAAGGTATCAAGCTCCACCTCCCCACAATACTAAAGCCATGTTCTCATGTTTTTGTTTGGTCTGTTAGCCACATCTTGCTCTACATTCACTGCCTGTGCATGTTTTACTTGGCTCTTGTTAGCATATCATTTACATTGTGCATGTACACCTGTTTAGGTTGTGTCCGTGTTATGTCTTCCTGTTTGCAGTTTGCTTTCACACCTTAAATTCCAGTTTGTCTTCACTGTAGTTATGTCATATTTGTTGCTTGTGGCTGTGTGGAAAATCAAGGATTGGAGACGTGGGTGTTTGATCAGATTCCGCAGCTGTACAATGAATCAGCTGCAAGATTTGAGCTTTCCTTTGGTACTTTAGTAGCAAGTAGTGGTTAGAATAAGTCTGTCTTAATGACCAGTTATTGCTGGGGTTTGCAGGAGGATCTGTGTGCTGAGCAAGTCTGTCACAATGACTCACTGTCTTTGAACTAGTTCATCTTTCTTCACCAATCTAGACATTATACACAATTGATGATGCCCTTTGGCCTCACCAATGCATTATATGTTTCAATCATTTGTCAATATGTTTACTGTGACACAGTGATTCTGTGAGGGCAGCACAGATGGCTGTCCTGATCTGTTTGCCAAACTCACTGTTTTTCCATTGTTTGAATGTTTTTTAATCTCCTCCACCAGAGGCAAGGTCATCAAGGGTTATCCCCCCACCTGAAGGGAGCACCGTACTCTTGTCTAGGAGAGAACCGTGGCCTCGGACAACCCAGCCACTTCACATTCTGCAGCAAAACATTCAAGGACCTGTCAGAGGTTCATTTTAGATGGTGCCAAGAGAACATCATATGCAAATAACAGCGAAGTTACCTCTAGTCCAACTCACTGGACACCCCTACAACCTTAAAATGCCATTTTTCGTCAACCACTAGCTCTTTCCTAGGGTAGGTCTTAGATCCAGAGATTAAGATTCAGTCAGCGCTGGACTGACAGACGTCCAAACCAAGCCCCAAACCAGTCCAGAACTCCAAGGCTGCTTGGGATGCTTGAATGTCTACTGGTGTCCCATAGGTACCATCATATCTTCCACCATCCTGCTTGGTGACATCTACTGGGACCAACACCAAAAGTTCTGAGATGCTGTTGCTAGTCACATGAAATAATCTATAACTAGATTATTTCTAGCTCTTGAGACTTTGTAGTTTCACTGCAAGACATGTGTACTGTATGTCCAAGAAAGTATAGGAAATCACATATGACTATAAAGTATTATATAATAATTTTCTTAGTAGAAACATTAAAATAACAAACTGTCTATCCTGAATCCGACATGCGACACCAGCTATTTGGCATTGTGGTATACACACTCACTATCTATAAACAGTCCTGTATTTTATCAACACTACTAGAGGTCACACACTGTGTGTCCTTGCATTATGAAAGTGAGTGACAGCAGTGATGCAGAAAATGTCCAAACAGCACCTCTACATCATCAAGGGGCATGTGCCCTGCAAGGAAACGCTGACAACTCTGATAGAGAATGGTGACTCCACTACATCGGTTGTGTCAGAGAAATCTGTGTCTTGTGCTATTTATAGCCGGGCCTGCTCAGAAACAGGAGACGTTCAGGTCTTCTATATCAAGGTCATTTGCATATTGAACATTAAGATAATTTGTAAGGGGTTTTTATTAAATATTAATGTTATTCACGAACAAAAACTCAATGGAATGCATGAGTTTGACCAACAAGTATAAAAATATTTTTTAAAATACCTTGACTTCCTTTATAGTATGAGTGTTTAGTCTAATCATGTGTGTAAATACACATACTGCTAATAATGTGTAATACAATGTGCAGGTATCTTACTGATGTTTTTCATGACATTGTGATATCAATGAATGTAACTATTTAAGATCACATCACAGCATATTGCTTCGCTTAACCATCAGCAATAATCATAAAGTCATAATGAGCTGAAGCTGAGAAAGCTGAGATGTGCCACGTAGCCGTGTTGATTGACCTGCTCTCTACATGTAAGTAAAAAGGACTTGGGATTAGTCTTTCTGCCCATAGGGTAAACCAATCAGTACACACTTATCATGATGTCCAAGTACAAAAATAGCAGCACCAGGTTATTTAAGGACGACAAGACAGTGAAGTTACCATCGATTGCTAGTTATCGGTCACAATTAGTGCTGTTATCTGATGTAATTCGGGACGAGATGCACTGCCTGAGCCGAACCCCCAGGTCTTACCTGGTCAACTCTTACAGCGATGTGAAAGAAGTTGACGAGAGCAAAAGGGAATCATATGAAGCCACCTGGTTAGACCTGGTGATGGAGACACGAGCAGAGTACAAGTATGTTTCTCTATTTTATTTAGAATGCAAGCTTAAATCCCTTAACATGTTCAGATTCGAAGGAAGGATTTTGGTCATTAGGTGTAATCCAGATTGACCAACAACCACTTTGTCACTAATCTGATTGCATTTATCAATGTTTTCTTAGACACTATACAGTATAATTAAATGTTATAGGCTATAACCTGTTCTCAACCACTATATTAAATCCAATTCTTTCTAAATGAGTGGCAAAATGTCAATGTTATACCAGTCATGATTTGAGATGTAGAGATTAAAATACATACAGTAATGCACTACATAGGCATACTGTATATTTTGCACTTTATCTGTTACAAAGCCAATATTTTTGCTCTATTTCTATTGTTTCATATTATAACTGTATATTGAATGTATAGATATAGTCACTGTATAGTCAATAATATTTCTATAACATGATATACTGCTAGTAGATATAGAGATGTTTTAAAAAAAATAATAACTATGCAAATGATAGAATTTCCTTTTAGCAATACTCACACATCAAAATATTAGAACCTTTACTGTAAAATTATTTTAGACTAGGGATATGTTGTGAATATCTAAGCAATGATATTACACTATGGGATCATGGTATGTATACAGTGCTGTGAAAAAGTATTTGCCTGATTTGCCTGATTTCTGATGTTTTGTGTATATCTCATACTAAATAGTTCTAGTTCTTCAAAGGAAATACAACATAAAACAAAGGCAACCTGAGTAAACACACAATACAGGTTTTTTTTTTTTTTTTTGATTGAAGCAAAAATAGTTATCCAAAATCTTTCGCCAATGTGAAAATGTAATTGCCCCCTTAAACTTAAAATCTGGTTGTGCCACCTTTAGCAGCAAATGCTTCTGGCAACTGGAGATCAGATTTTCACTTACTTCTAGGACTAGGACGTACCCTTATGCTTTGGATCATTGTCTTGCTGCATAATCCAGTTGAGCTTGAGTTTCATTTTACAGACTGAAGACCAGACATTCTCTTTTAGGATTTTCTGGTAGAGAGCAGAATTCATGTTTGCCTCAATTATTGCATGTTGCCCAGACCCTGAAGCAGCAAAACATCCCCACACCATCACACTTCCTCCACCATGCTTGACTGTAGGTATGATGTTCTTTTTGTGGAATTCTTTGTTTGGTTTACACCAGATGTATCAGGATCCCTGTCTTACAAACAGTTCCACTTTCGACTCATCAATCCACAGAACATTCTCCCAAAATGTTTGAGGATCATCAAGATGTGTTTTGGCAAAATTCAGATGAGCCTTAATGTTCTTCTGGGTTAGCAATGGTTTTCACCTCGCCACTATTCCGTGGATGCCATTTTTGCCCAGTGTCTTTCTGATAGTGGAGTCATGAACAGTGACCTTTATTGATGCAAGAGAGGCCTGTAGGTCCTTTGATGTTGTCCTTGGCTCTTTTGTAACTTCCTGGATGAATCATCTCTGTGCTCTTGGAGGAATTTTTGGAAGGTTGGCCACTTCTGGGAAGGTTCACTACTGTGTCGAGTTTTTCCATTTGGAGATAATGACTGTCACTGTGGTTCTTTGGAGTCCCAGAGTCTTTTAAATAGCTTTATAACCCTGTTGATTTGATTGAACAGGGTTTGCATTAATGAGGCCTGGGTCCTCTAGTCCAGCTGAACCCCATTATGAATGCAGTTTCATAGATTTGGGGAATTACTAACTACAGGGGCAAATACATTTTCACACAGGTCCAATTGGTATTGGATAACACTTTTGCTTCAATAAATAATATTATGTTTCCTTTGTTTTATCTTAGATTTTGTTTTAATTTCTGAAACAATTTAGTATGAGTTCTACACAAAAACAGATGAAATCAGGTTGGAGGCAAATACTTTTTCACAGCACTGTATATGAGCAATGAATTGGACGTTTGGGTGTATTATATGAATGAACTGTGATTTTGGGATTAAATTATATAAATATATGTGCATCCATTTGATATTGTTATGTATGCAAGCACACGAATTTGAGATTATTACAGTGGTGTGAAATAATAAGGAATATTATGTCTATGTATAATATGTTATTTTAGATTATGATGTATAAAGTATATGAATAGGAATTTGTCAAAAAATTTGAATTGTTACAAGAAAACCTAGTGAAAGGTATGTTACTGTATGTATGTACAGTATATACATATGTATGTACACCAATCAGCCATAACATTAAAACCACTGACAGGTGAAGTTAATTGCATTGTTCCACATTATCTCCTTACACTGGCACCTGTGAAGGGCTGGGATATATTAGGCAGCAAGTGAACATTCAGTTCTCAAAGTTGATGTGTTGGAAGCATGAAAAATGCAACTCTGACAAGGTCCAAATTGTGATGTCTAGACGACTGGGTCAGAGCATCTCTAAAACGGCAGGTCCTGTGGGGTGTTCCCGGTATGCAGTGGTTAGTACCTACCAAAAGTGGTCCAAGGAAGGACAACCACTGAACCAGCAACAGGGTCATGGGCGCCCAAGGCTCATCGATGCGTGTAGGAGCGAACGCTATCCCGCCTGTTCCGAACCCACAGAAGAGCTACTGTAGCACAAATTTCTGAAAAGGTTAATGCTGGCTATGACAGAATGGTGTCTCTTCCAATAGGATAATGTGTCCTGCCACACTGCAAAAATTGTTCAGGAATGGGTTCGGGAATACGACCAAGAGTTCAGAGTGTTGACTCAGCCTCCAAATTCCTCAGATCTCAATCTGATCGAGCATCTGTGGGATGTGCTGTACAAACATGTGCAATCCATAGAGGCCCCACCTCACAACTTGCAGGACTTAAAGGATCTGTGGTTATTTGAGTTTCCATAGCCAGCTTGAACCAGTCTGGCCAATCTCCTCTGACCTCTCTCATCAGCAAGGCAGTTAGTTCTGAACAGAACTGCTGCTCAATGAATGTTTTTGTTTTTTGCACCATTCTGTGTCAACACTAGACTGTTGTGCATTTGAAATACACAAACCAGCCCATCTGGCACCAACAACCATGCCACAGTCAGAGTCACTGAGATCAAATCCCCCCCACCCACCCACCCCTCCATCCTGGCGTCTGATGTGAACATTATCTGAACCTTCTGTCCTGTATCTGCATGATTTTATGGATTGTGCTATTGCCACGTGACTGATTAATTGTATACCAGGGATGTAACCGAATACAAATACATTAATATGAACAGATACATATACGTGCAGAGATCTGGGATTTTTGGGGGATTATTGTATGATTATTGTTATTATATGAACATCTCATTTCTAATATATTTATTATCCTTTCCTACAGAGATACACTTACTGAGAAAGACTCAGCACGAAAGGAGTCTTACGAACGAAAGCGTGTGCGTCATTTTGTTGTGCGCCGGTTCCTCGATCAGACCTTTTGCACTGGTGAAGATGGAACAAAGTTGCATAAGTATCGGCTCCCATATAAAACCGCGCTTCCGCTGCAGATCTTCGTGCCCAGGAATCTCAGCACTCCACCAGAGACACACAGAGAGCCATCGCCTTCCTGTTTGAGCTCAGACAGAGACTCTGAGAAGACCTGGAGTCGAAAGAGAGTGCTGTGGTCCAGTGTGGAAGACATAATACAACCGGAGAGGACAGAGTTCAGAGTGCGCACACTTGTATCACCAGCGAGGGACTTGGAACGTGACTTCCAGCGGACATAAAGAACAACATGCGATAACAGAGTGTTAAAGCCTTCAGTATTCTTATTTATTATACTACAGCACTGTTGAATTCTCAAATCTGATTCGTTAGAAGGGGTTGATTAATTTTCTATAACAGCAGTTCTGACAGTAGTTCTAGCTGGAAGAACAATCACAGGTATATATTAACGCGCTCGTTCTAATACGTTATCATTTCGATAGTAACAACTTATACATGGACTTGTATGGCGGACGCTCCATAATAATCAAAGTCTAATAAACAAAAATTTTAAAAGGTGCTGTTATTTAAAAAAGAAGGACATATAATCATTGATACAGTGATGTTTTCTGTAAGAAGAACAAAAGGAAGGAGTCTCTAGTGTCAGGGATTGTAACAGCCAGTAAGTTTTCCGACAAGACAGAGGATTTTGAGAGAGAGAGAGAGAGAGAGAGAGAGAGAGAGAGAGAGAGGCTGGTGAGGGAATGATGGTTTATCGTCACGTTATGCGATCATGTAAATGATAATAGGAACTTGCTTAGTGGGCGTTCCATAACATTAAACCTAACTATCAATTATCAATTAAACGTAACTATCAATTAATAAAAACTCTCATCATTCACAAACCGCTGTGGTATGAGAAGAATAAAACACTTCAGGA
Source organism: Ictalurus punctatus (assembly GCF_001660625.3). Lineage (NCBI taxonomy): Eukaryota > Metazoa > Chordata > Actinopteri > Siluriformes > Ictaluridae > Ictalurus > Ictalurus punctatus. The sequence goes on from NC_030438.2 coordinate 15,637,388, forward strand.
CAAGCTGTTATATTGCATCAGTCCGCATCACACCACCCCATTGCTGATTCTTTTCCTATAACTGCAACCCCCAACCCTCAAGGTTTTTTATTCCTTACATAATTGTACATCTTTCATTGAAACTGGTGTTTCAGGTATTGTGGGAAAGTTTTTTTTTTTTTTATAAGGGACCTCATTATAGTTATATAACGAAATTGTACAAACATTGACAAGGTAATAATTAACCACCCTTTTAATTGTTTGACCAAATGACACAACATCAGTTATTTTACAGGCATCTTACCTTATATCAAAAAACCTGCTGTTGTAATATGTTTTATTACCTATGTATATACAGTGCTGTGAAAAAGTATTTGCCTCCATCCTGATTTCTTCTGTTTTTGTGTAGATCTCATACTAAACTGTTTCAGAAATTAAAACAAAATCTAAGATAAAACAAAGGCAACCCGAGTCAACACAAAATACAGTTTTTAAATGATAATGCTATTTATTGAAGCAAAAGTGTTATCCAATACCAACTGGGCCTGTGTGAAAATGTATTTGCCCCCGTAGTTAGTAATTCCCCAAATCTATGAACATGCATTCATAATGGGGTTCAGATGGACTAGACACAATCAGGCTTGATTACTGCAAACCCTGTTCAATCAAATCAACACTTAAATAGAACTTTTTCAACAGCATGAAGTTGGTTAAAAGGTCTTACCCTGTAACACACTATGCCAAAGTTGAAAGAAATTCCAGAAATGATGAGGAAGAAGGTGATTGAAATACATCAGTCTGGGAAGGGTTACAAAGCTATTTCAAATGCTCTGGGACTCCAAAGAACCACAGTGAGAGCTATTATCTCCAAATGGAAAAACTCGGCACAGTAGTGAACCTTTCCAGATGTAGCCGATCTTCCAAAACTCCTCCAAAGAGCACAGAAACAGCTCATTCAGTAAGTCACAAAAGAGCCACAGACAACATCAAAGGACCTAAAGG